>NC_090929.1:686204793-686507824 GCF_040938575.1 Ambystoma mexicanum | reverse complement strand
TTTCGTAGTAATAACCAATCACTGGTCTCTGCGTCATACTGACCACAGCCAATGACTGCCCTCTACCTAAGCACCGCCTCTGGCAGCCATCTTCAGATTTTTACCGCACGTTCATGTGTTGGGATCCTCGTGCTATTGCTCTCGAGCGTTAGTGCTATTTTTTTCACGTTTTTTCTCAAAAACTTCGTTTTTTCGGTCAAAAGAGCCTCAAGCTCCACTGACTCTCCATCCGATCAACGGGGACCCGTGTCGGATTCGTCTGCGCCCCTCAAGGGTGAAGATTTCGTCGAGCTACGCTTTTGGAGGACTCCAGAAGTTTCTCAGGCCCGGACATGGCCCAGGAGAAGGGAAGCTCGACGCCCGGAAAGCTGTTCAGGATCTGCCCTGGATGCCAGCTGCAGAACGTCTTTAAGGAGGACGAACACTCCTTTTGTCTCTACTGCTTACATGAGGACAGGACGCACGTGGAGAAGGACTGTGCGTTTTGCAGCAACATGTCGGAGCGGACCATGAAGGACCGCCATCAGCGTCTCGCCAACTGGCTGGAAGGGAAGAGCCCGTCAGGCGAGAAGAAGAGGAAGAAATCCGAGCGGTCTTCTAAGACCTTTCAGGACGCCCCGGCGACGGGGGTCCAACACAAGGCCAAGCACCGCGAGTCTGCTGGCACCGGGAGCGCCGAACGGTCGGGCTCTACGGGCGCCAGGCAGGGCGCACCCTCCCCGGCACCTTCAGCCACGAGCCAACGCTCTGGGTCGGGTAAGAGGAAGGGCGAGCACCCGGCGAAGCTCCTGGAGAGGCCCCGGTCGAGCTCGAAGGCCCCATCGGAGGGGGAGCGAGGCAGTTCCCCCCCCCCCCTCAAGGATAAGGCGGTGAGCGCACCTAAGGTGGTGAAGGCCTTAATCCATCCGGCCAAGCCCTCTATCGATACTGTCGCGGCGGCCCTGGCTCAGCCTGTGGAGGCTACACCAGTGGTGGCGACCTCGGGGCTCAGAGTCTCCCTGCCACCTCGGAGGGAGTCCTCTTTTGTGCTCATCGATAGGACCCCCGTGAAATCCCCGGTGGGGAAGAAAAAGGGGGGGCAGGGCGTCGTCGTAGATTCGGCCTCAACCTCGGAGGAGGAGCTGATTGAGGTCTTAAGCCACGGCCTTGGCGTGGAAGAAGACCGGCCCGTCGGGATGGATCCCGACGCAGGCGACGACGACATCGTCGAGGGTGCCGACGGGGCCCCTGATGGCCCGTCGGATTCCCCTCTGCCAGCGCCGCAAGACAACTCGGCAGCCATTTTGTTGGCTATACAGTCCTTATGTTCAGAGATAAGGACGAGACTACCGTTGCTGACGGAGGAACCTCTCCCGTCGGGGGATCCGGGACCTTCTGGTGTTCCCCCGCCCAAGAAAAGAAGGATTCACCCTTCACCTCCTTTTCAGCCGTCGCGCCCCGTCCAGCCCTTCTCCCCGTCCACCCGAGGGGATGATACGGGGACTGACACGGCAGCGACGGGTACGGACGACGAGGATCTACCATCGTCACCTCCCACCAGGGCTTCTCCGCCCGACGAGATTGGATCGTTCCACTCCATGATCGCCAGGGCATCCGAGCTTTTCCAACTCTGCCCTGAGGAGAAGAAAAAGGAAGGATTCCTTTATCAACGGCGCGAGGCCAAGAGGAAGACGGTCCTCGCGGTGCCTCTACTGGACGACATTTGGGATGAGGGCCTCGCCCTCCTCAAGAACCCTTCCACGACGCCAGCTAGAAGAGACCGGTACGAGAAGAAGTACCGGGTCCCGGACGCGGCCCCCCTGTGCCTCCGGGCGCAGCCTACCCCGGACTCCGTCGTCTCCGCGGCGGCCAGGAAGAAAGCGGGGGGGTGCGGCCTCCACATCGACTTCCCCACCGGACGGCGAGGGAAAGAAATTGGACGCTATGGGACGCAGGGTCATCTCGTCTGCAGCGACGACGATTAAAGCGGCCAACGCCTTGGCTATCGTGGCCCGCTATGACAGGGAGCTATGGTACAAACTGGCTCCCCTGCTGGACTTCCTACCGGACGACAAGAGGGCGGATGCCCTGGAGATCCTGCAGGAAGGTGAGGTGGCGTCGGACCACGCCATCACTATTGCGACGGACATCGCCGACACTGGGTTTCGCCAGTTGGGCAACGGTGTGTGCCTTAGGCGGCGTGGATGGCTCAAGGCTACGGACTTCCGTCAAGACGTACAGACCAGAGTCCTGGACATGCCGTTCGATGGGAACAACCTGTTTGGGAAAACAGTGGACGATTCCCTTCAGGCCATTAAAGCGGACACCGAGACGGCCCGGGCCCTTGGGGTTCTGCAGCAACGACGGACGCCCTTTCGGAGCAGCGGAGGCAAGGGCGCCTCCAAAGGTTCCGGCGGCGGTTTCTCCACCTACCGTCAAGCGGCCCGCTCGTCGTCTCAGGAGGCCTACAGAGGACGAGGCAAGTCTGGCGGACTCCGCCGTCGTCGCCAAGGAGGTCAAGGCGGCAAAGCCTCGTTGAAATAGGATTGAACCGGCCGTGGGGTTGGGCCCCCACCGAAGCACCCCGGTGGGAGGCCGGCTGGCGAGCTTAGTCAGCGTGTGGGAGTCCATCTCCACCGACCGTTGGGTGCTGGACGCCTTAGCCCGGGGCCACGCGCTCGAGTTTCAAAGACGGTGCCCGCGCATCCCCCCCTTGGCCAGGAAAGAGCTTCACGTCCCTCAGCTTCTCCTGGAGGTAAAGGCGATGCTCAGGAAGGGCGCCATCGAACTCGTCCCAAAGAGGCTTCGGGGCTCCGGAGTTTACTCGAGATACTTCCTCGTGAAGAAGACGACGGGAGGATGGCGCCCCATCCTAGACCTGCGACGTCTGAACAAGTTCATCAAGGCGCAGAAGTTCCGGATGGTCACACTCCAGCACGTCCTGGATCAGCTGGAGGAAGGAGACTTCCTGTCGTCGTTGGATTTGGAGGATGCCTACTTCCATATTCCCATCCTAAAGGGGCACCGAAAATTCCTCAGGTTTGTGGTCCAAGGGCGTCACTACCAGTTCAAAGCCCTCCCCTTCGGACTACGGTCGGCACCCAGGGTATTCACCAAGTGCCTTGCACCGGTGGCGGCGCAGCTGCGCCGCGAGGGGATCCACGTCTACCCCTACCTGGACGACTGGCTCATCCGAGCCAGGATGAAGGAGCTCGCCGTGGAGCACACGGCAAGGACCGTCCAACTTCTCACGGACCTGGGATTCTCCGTGAACTACGCCAAGTCCCACCTGGTACCCGCGCAAAACGCACTGTTTCTGGGAGCGAAGCTCGACACAGTGTCCCTTTTGGCCTCCCCTTCGGAGGAAAGGACCAGGTCCATCCTGGGCAAGGTACAGCGGATGTTGGTTTCCGACGCGGCCAAGGTGAGGTCCATCAAGTCCCTCCTCGGAATGATGTCTTCCTGCATCTACCTCATTCCCATGTGCAGGCTCCGGATGCGCCCGTTGCAGGAGTTCCTGGACGCGCGCTGGATCCAAACGACGGGCAGCTTCGAGGAGAGGATCACACTCGACGAGAGTTTCCGCCGAGCGGTCCGGTGGTGGGGCAACCGCGCGCATCTGACGGCGGGCATGGACTTCCAGACCCCAGACCACCAGGAGACAGTGACCACGGATGCCTCCCTGGAAGGGTGGGGAGCGCACACCGAAAATCTGCACACGAGAGGCCTTTGGCTCCCGACGGAGAAGTCCCTCCACATCAACGTCCTGGAGCTCCGTGCAGTGTTCTGGGCCCTCAGGTCCTTCCTTCCGTCCCTCAAGGGCAAGGTGGTGAGGATCTTCACCGACAACACCACCACCATGTCTTACATCAGGAAACAGGGCGGAACCAGGTCCCCAGCGCTGTCCAAGGAGGTGCAGGACCTGTGGCATTGGGCCGTCGCCCAAAGGATGTTTCTGGTGGCGTTTCATCTGGCAGGGATAAAAAACACCATCGCCGACTCACTCAGCAGGGAGCTGCGCTCGTGCCACGAGTGGGAACTACGGCAGGATCTAGTGGATCGCCTCTTCCGACGGTGGGGTACACCCCAGATCGACCTGTTCGCGACGGCGACGAACTCCAAGTGCCGGAGGTTCGCCAGCAGGTTTCCCCAGGCGAGGAGCATGGGCGATGCTTTCTCGTTCCCCTGGGAGGGCCTGTTCCTCTACGCGTTCCCTCCTTTGCCACTGCTAATCCGGCTCGTCAACCAGCTCAAGAGGTCACGGTGCAGGATGATCCTCGTCGCATCTGCGTGGCCGAGGCAGATATGGTTCCCGGACCTTCTGGACTTGTCAGCGTCCCCGCCAAACAAGCTGCCGGTGGACGCGGATCTACTCTCCAGGGAAGGAGGCGCCATCCTCCACCACGACCCGAAATCGCTGAACTTGCAGGCCTGGCTCCTGCAGCGCTAGAGTTTGGAGGATACGACATACCGGCCGACTGCAGAGAGGTTCTTGCAAAGGCCAGGGCGTCCTTGACTCTTAAATGCTACGGACACAAATGGAAGAGGTTCTCTGTCTGGTGCCACGCACAGAAGATTAACCCTCTACGGATTACGGCTCCCCAGGTACTGCCGTACCTGCTGACGCTGGCCAAAGCTGGACTGGCACACGCGTCCATCAAGATTCCTCTTGCTGCGATCTCCCGATACACCAGAACCACGGGCCGGACGTCCTTGTGGTCTCATCGTCTGGTGAAAGAGTTCATGAAGGGACTGTTCAGATCGTTCCCGCCGGTGAAGGCTCCGGCCCCGGCGTGGGAGCTCAACGTGGTGCTGACCAAGCTCATGGGACCTCCGTTCGAGCCTCTGCACTCGGCCCCGTTGAAGTTTCTGTCGTGGAAAACAGCGTTTCTTGTGGCCATCACCTCCGCACGACGGGTGGGAGAGATCCAGGCCCTTTCATGCAAGGCCCCGTACTTGACTTTTCACGACACGAGGGTAGTGCTCAGGACGCACCCCTCCTTCATGCCCAAGGCACCGTCGGACTTCCATCTCAACGAACCCTTGGTGTTGCCTGTGTTCTTCCCGTCGCCTTCGTCGCCGGCTGAGAGGACTTTGCACTCGCTGGATGTGGCTAGAGCGCTGAAGTTCTACGTGGACCGCACGAAGTGTTTTCGGAAGACGTCTCAACTCTTTGTGAACTTTGGACCTGTCAATCAGGGGAAGGCTCTCTCGAAGGCTTCCATTTCCAGATGGCTCTCCGGCTGTATCATGTACTGTCATCGGTTGGCAAACCGACCGCTGCCTGGCCGTCCGAGAGCCCATTCCACCAGAGCGATCGCAGCTACCACGGCGTTCCTTTCTGGTGTGCCCCTGCTGGACATATGCAGGGCTGCTACGTGGAGGTCGACGCACACCTTCACGAAATTCTACTGCGTCGATCGGGATTCCAGGGAGGAGTCCAGGGTCGGCCAAGCAGTGCTGCGCAACCTGTTCGCCTGAGGTGAGCCTGGTGAGGAGGTAAGATGCTTAATGTTGAGTTTGATGTACTGCTTAATGTTGAGCCTTTGCCACCTCCCGTGGTTGTGCATGTGTGTACTGCTATGTATTCTTTATTCATGAGCATGTGAATCCATGCCAGACCCCATGCTGGAGAAGGAACAAGTTACTTACCTGTAACTGTTGTTCTCCAGCATGGGTCTGGCATGGATTCACATGCGAACCCTCCCGCCTACCCCTCTGCGGCTCTTCACTTGGTCATACTGCCACTTCACGTGCTTCCAAATCTGAAGATGGCTGCCAGAGGCGGTGCTTAGGTAGAGGGCAGTCATTGGCTGTGGTCAGTATGACGCAGAGACCAGTGATTGGTTATTACTACGAAAGACAGATCAGAAACGAAACTGATACTGGTTTTTTCTTTACCGAGGATTCCCAGCCTGACGACGGGGAATATTCATGAGCATGTGAATCCATGCCAGACCCATGCTGGAGAACAACAGTTACAGGTAAGTAACTTGTTCCTTACTTCATGTCTTTCTTGGCCCACAACAGTCCTGTTAAGCAAGCACTGTACTGCCTTGTAAGTTCCTTTTTAGCAAAAAGTTCCTTCTTGTAACACTTCCTTGTTTAATAAGCACTGTTTCATCTTGGCACTCCTTATAGGTATGCAATTTACCTGGCATACTCCCCTGCCAGGACTTCTCTTGTATTAACATATACTCCCCTGCCAGGACTCTTGATGCACTTTCACAACAGCTTGGTGTATGCTTGCCAGGACTTTGCTTGTATTATAGTTCCTCTTTATTTGCAAGTAGCATATATCTTTCTTTTACTTTTCGTAATTTCACAATGTTAAAAATCTTTTGCCCTCTAAACAAATGTCTTGTCATTTCACTTTCTGTAACTTACTATTTCTCTTGGACGCGGTTGCCGAAACGCCCTGGGGCCCCCCACTCTACTGTGGCCGACTCACCTGTTCTCTGTAGCGTTTTCAGGCTTGCTTGCAATTTCATAGCATACCTTTGCCACCTGCTTGCCACTCTCAGCGGCTCTCTCTCTCTCTCCAGGCTTCCTCGCGGCTCTGCTCCTGCACCCTGACTTCTCTGTTAAGAACAACGCTGCTTCTCTTGGCTAGTGGTTCCTTGCGTCTCCATGGCATGCCTTGCACCACATCTATTGATGGCGAGCTCCCTCGCTACGTCGGCTCGTGCCTCCACCTTCCACACACCGTCTTGCATCTCCAGCCACTGTCCGCCTTCACTGAAGCAGTCACGCTTTCTCCTGAGCTGCTTCTTCTGAGAGGATCAGTCCTCTCACGACAGCAAAGTTTTAGTCGTTATCATCAACTTCAATGGTTCTCTCCCTAGCTGGGTAAGATAACCAACTTTCCCTGGTCGTCCCACCAGTGAGGGATACTGCTGTCTTATCTGGGCTGGGGCACTCTGCTGATGACCTCAGGCTCTCCTTCCTCCTGGATGGGGGTGGGCTGGCTTTCTTGACACCTTCAGTGCTTTCCAATCCAACTCTTAATGGGCAGTTGGGCGGCAAGGATTCCCCCTGTCTTTTCTTGGCACAGCAGTTTTCAGCCTATCCTTCTTCTCTAGCACAGAATTCCTGTAGCCAGGTCCTCCGGGGACCTATCACACAATTCCTGATTCTTTCCTCTTTTTATATTGGCTTTGAAAAATAGGATTTGGGGGGAAGGACTAGACTGCTGACAGTGCGAAGTGATAATCCTTACGCCTCTCCTCCTACTCATCCGTGTTTTGTGGGGATTGTGGGAACAATAATCACTTTCTGAGGATACTGTATACATGTTTTTAATAGGTTTTATAGTCAAACTGTTTGGAAGAGGAGTGGTGGAGCTGGGAAAAGTGTTTTTGTTAATAATAAGGCTGGTTAGTTGAGAGTTGGCTTTTGGGATTTGACCAAAGCCATCCCTCTTTCACCAATGGAGAGTAGTGGAAGATATCACAATGAGCCGTTAGATTGTTGCAAATGGTGGATTCATCCTGAAAGAGTAAAGGGGGCTACCACGCCTCACCCGATGGAGTAGGATAGCTCCCCGAAGTTTGCCGGCCCCCATGTAATCCTCCCTCATACAGCCGGCTGCAGGTTGAGGATCCGCTAGTGACTGCCATCCCCTGGTCACATGGTAGGAGGTCACGGCCAGGAAAACGGTGATGAGTCCACAGAGTTCATCACAATGCACTGTGGATTATTCCATATGGCAACAGAACCAGTGCCAAGGCTTTGGGTCCTTTCAACCCAGTTTCTTTACACACTTTAGGCAGCCTTAACATAAGGTCCCCATTGCGGCTTTCTCCATGCGCGCAAGACCGCAGGTGATCAGCGCAATGGAACTCAGTCATTCCTAAAGCTTTTCACACTTCTCTAATACCTTCACCAGTAAAATGGGTAACTCAGTCACTGTCTATACTGAGGGGCAATCCAAACCGAGGTGTATATACTCTCCATTTTAGCCACAGTGGCAGCGCCTGTTTTTCTATATGGGTATGCCTCCACCCACCAGAAAATACGTCAACTTGAAACAATTAAAAGACCATGTTCATGCAGGCGGGGAGCTGTCTAAAGTCTGTCTGCACCTGCAAGAGTGGACCTTCTTGTACAGTGCAGACATCCTTGTGGTTACTGCTCTTCAACATTATATGTTATACATATAACACAATTTTCAGAATAACTGAGCCGTAGAGGCTAAAGAAGCAGCAATCCAATCTTGACTTCATAAAATAATCATATCATGTTTACCTGAATGGGTTAAGCTGTTAGCTTCATAGACCAGGTAGATGAGAAGTACCTTAGGTGCTACCAGGCGGCCATCTGGAGAGCGAATCTACTCCTAACTTACATCGTTGAGTCCAGGTCACCTTTTTGGATTTTCGGGCTTGATCTTGGAGGATTGCCAGACTGGAAAAGGAAGTGATTGTTGACTGGAACTGCAACACAAAAAATGTATTAATTAGAAACCAGGGCCCCATTTAAGGCAGCTGAGCGAGCTGCACCATTTGCTAATGTATTTCCTTGAGCTGTGAATGACCATGAGGGATGATGTCCCTTGAATTCTACAATAGCTGCAGGAAGTAACAATGCATTCAATAAAGCTGATGGATCTTCTTTTCCATTTAATATTGTGGTGTTCATGAGCGTTAAATATCCACGCTGCTTCCAGAGGACTCTGGAGTTATTGCCCATGACCGTACCTGTAGTCGATACAGTTCATAGCCGATCTATCTCAGGTCAGAGCACAAGCACGAATGGGTGCCACGAGTTTGGTGACCTGTGCAGATTTTGCTGTAGGTAATGTATATGCTTCTACAGCAGCATGGGGGAGGGGTGGGTACATACAGAATACGAGACACCAATTCTCCAGTGTCTGGGACATGGATACAAGACACATCGACAAAAGGAATCTGGTCAGGATTTAACAAATGTACATCTGGTAAAGCAACACTGGGTGACGAGTGTCTCCAAAACAACCTGACAGTAATGTAGCAAAGAAGCAGGATTCAGAACTGAACATTGATTCAAAGTTACATTGGCAGCAGAAATGAGCAACTTTTCATATCGGGTGAGAAAGGAATGTGGCACATGGTGCGTCTTTACTTTAAGCAATAATGACAGCACAGTATGGGGAACCGTAAATATGACAGGTGCCCATGCGCTAAGCAGTCCGTCTTTCTTATCAACAGGGCAGCAGCAACAACGTGTCTCAGACAAGCGGTGAGTCCCGCTGCTACTGGAACTAAAGCTATGCTATGGTAGCATACAGGCCCTGAGCAAATCCATTGCACTCATTGCAGAACAGCACACAAGGTTTACTGTCATCTGGCAAACCTAAAATTGGAGTCATTGCGAGCGCTTGCGTAATGGTGAGAAAGGCTTCATGAGACCATGGTGGGGATTCGGGGGCGGGGGGGCTTGTCGAGTCGTGCGTGAGATTCTGAAGGGACTTCTCTATGGATATATATCCCAAGGGCCACTGTGTACAGAAATGTACCATCCCGAGGAACCCTCCCCCTCTGCTTCCTGGTCTCGGGTTTAGGGACTTTTTATAGATCGCTGCAATCCGATTCTGGGACAAATGTCTTTCCTCAGCAGAAATCTCATGGCTTGGTATTACACACCGCACAGACACAACTATAATTTGTCTTTAGGTGCCTTTTGACCCTGTTTAGCAAGTGATTCAACAGAAAGAGCCTTCCTTACAAGTTTCCAAAGGGCGGGGAGGGGTTGGAGCAGATTTACTTTACTGCACCAACTTCGACCCTCTTGGAAACTGAACTGAATTGAGATCCTTCTTAAACATTTGGGATAACAGGGTAGGACGTTCTACCTATCCTATTGGAAGTCTAGTGAAAGTATATTGAGTGGGTAAATGCGAGCAGGTAGTGGCTGTCAGGATATATGGGTATAGCGAAAAATGCTGAACACAAATCTACAACAGTGAAGTACTTGGCCGATTAGCGAATATATGACAAAATGGTAGCCATTAGATACAACCATAAAAGATGGTGTAACACTGCATTAACTGCGCACAAATCCTGAATAAAACTAACCTCTTTACCTAGCTTCTTAGTGGGCAAAGACGTAGTATTGCAGGGACTGCGGGTTGTTACAATAATACCTTGTTGGAGAAGGGATTCTATTACAGGGTGAATAACTTCTTCAGCCTGTCTGGAAATAAGATACTGAGGTACACATGGAAGGTGCCTGGCAGAATTTAAAGTAAGTTTGACTGGCTCAGCATTAACATATTACTGTATCATTTGCATGGGTTGACCATAATTTGACTGGGACTCTGTCCAACAGTTCCTGTCGCAAACGGAGTGCATTGGTCTCCAGAGTTCGAATGGGTAATTTCCTGTAATACTGCCCGCACCTTGTGCTCTCTGTGAACAGGAATATCAAGACGTACACCATCAGAAGAACGGTAAATGGAGCAATTTAACCTACACAATAAATCTAATCCAAACAAATTCACAGGAGAACAGGGACTCGGAATGAGAATTCATGTTGATCAGAATATGGACCGATCGTAACCATAAACTGATTGGACACAGGAATACCCTCTATACCTACAGGATTAATTACTTCATCAGAATGCATAGTTTGTGAAACGTCTGAGGTTTTTACTGTGGACCTTGATGCTATAGTGCCAACCAAACATTCTATCTTTTGACCATCAATAACACAATCAACACACATGGCAGTAGGATCAATCAATTTAAGTGGTGCAAGAAGTTGACCCCTTGTCGATCCTAGCCATCAGTCTGAAGTGGTGATGGTGGAGGCTGGGACCTTATCATTCCGCTTGGCGTGGTTGGCTGTCGGCCTCAACCATCATACTGAGGCTGATGTGGACACTTGTCTTTCCATTGTCCCAACTCCTTACATTATTTGCACTGATCACTGTATGCGTTTGTGTAATACCTCTCAGCAGTTTGCCCTCGCTCATATGACTGGGGTGCTCTCATCCCTCTTCCCTGTCCTTGCCCACTTGGCGCAGGGCGAAATCCTACCCGTTCCCGTGGAGGTTGTAAACTCTGTATATGCAGCACCCATATGTTTGGTTTCAGTGATGTTTGTCTTTCGACTTTTTCATGGAATTGCTGTGCAGCTAATAACTTTGACCAAACCCTTTCTTTCCCATCCTATTAGTACTGCCTTAATTCATGTCGATACTATAGGTTGCAAACCCATAACAAACTGAGCCACCGTGGCTTGCGCCGTTATAGGGGATGAATCGACAATCCCAGTATGGTTCAAAGACTTGTTTCAAGCACTCTAGATATTCCGCTGGATTTTACTCCCTTGGCTTGAATGTATTTATTTTAGACCATTCATCTTTTGAGGATACATTCAGTAATAGTTTTTACCAGTCAATCAGTAAAAGCTTTCAAATCCCTAGAGGTGCCGTGTTCTTCAGCTGGCCAATTGGCAAGCACTTTGAGCAAGATGAGCGTATTTGTGGGGAGCTCTGCTCCCAACAATTGATTTCAAATCTACACAAGTAAGGTGATGGCAATCTATTATGACCTAAAGCTCCTCCTGGAACTTAACATGATCTTCTCGTAGGCTTGGAACTCTGAACAATATTACAAAAATCAGTAGTACTCCAGGGGGCATGTGTGGTAAAGAATTGCCACCTCCTGGGAGTTGTCTAAGCGGAAATGCACCAGTACTTGTATTGGCTGTCAATTTCAGGAACTCTTCAAACATGCCTGAGGAAGGCGAATAAAGTTTGGAGATAGGAGCCCGTATTTCAAGTGTGAATGGGCCAAACATGTTTTTTGGGGGTGGACTGATGATAGGTTGGCGGTTGGGTAGAGAGTGGGCTAGCCAGTAGCTGGTCGGGTTGAACATTTAAAATGGCACAGGTTTTAAGTGTCCAACATATCTTGTGGACTTTCCTTTAATGGGGGCTCCCCCTGTATTACAGGACATAATTGAACTTTGTGAGCCAGTACCTACAGGTTGGAGTCTGTTTTCAGGGATTTAACTTGCTCCTGGATATTTACACAAGTGTCTTTCAATGCCTGTGCCTTGGGTTCAGTCTGTCTCGAAGTAGCTTTGGTACCAATCTAGATAACTGTCCCATTGTTGTTGGTGTACACATGTGCCTTTCTTTTCTAATGCCTTGTGTGAATTCATTATTCTGTATAAATTGAATATGCCTTCATGGGGGAAGTATTTTGGTGACTTACTCTGTATATTTGTGCCATTATCCAGGTTCTTGCATGCTTTGTACGAATCGAGAGTAAACCTGAAGTGTGCTGGACCTTCTTTAGGAGGCAATGGCACTTGTCTAGACTGCTCTGAACCCATTCTTACAGGGGCAGACAAGTTATGACTTATTACAGATCCAGGTCAGTTCCTAAGTCTGTCTGCATTGGGATGCTATCTTGTTCCGTGGCTGGCGAAATGAGTATGGCTCATGACTGACCGCTCTGCCACTTCTAATCAGAGGCTCAGGGTATTACTACCTGCCATCTGTTCCTCGCCCAGTACAGAAGTTTGTGACACTCGCAAGTGTTGATTAGATTTCAGATGACTGCCTTAATCCCTAGTCTACCCACAATACAGAGCAGTATTTCAGCTTGCTTTAGAGACTTGGGTCGGTAAGGGTCAAAGTGAAGACACATAATTGGTAGAAACGAAGCCTGTTGCAGCTCCTGTACTAGGGTAGAGAAGAGTGTGGAATAAAAAGCAGGGTTATAAATTGAGGGTAGCTGGGAGCCTTTTAGCTCCTGCTTGTTGCCTAGTTATCTTAACATCTACCAGGAGCTACTTTTGGCTCCCCAGGCAAAGGATGCCGAACAAATACACCTATGTGAATTTAACTCAGTGCATTTGGGACAATCTATAAATAAACATTAGGAATTCTCTATACAACATTTACAGCAAAAGGGGTCATAAATAATGGACAAAACGATGTTTGCATTTCCTGTCAAGGTTAGATTTGTGGAACCCTATGTACTAGCTCCTCATCCCCCAGTGGTAGCTCCTGGTCACTTGCGAATGCCGAATGCCCAGGA
The DNA here is from genome assembly GCF_040938575.1 of Ambystoma mexicanum. Lineage (NCBI taxonomy): Eukaryota > Metazoa > Chordata > Amphibia > Caudata > Ambystomatidae > Ambystoma > Ambystoma mexicanum. Next base: position 686,494,811 of record NC_090929.1, on the reverse strand, counting down.
GCTAATTTTAGATCCTGTATATCCAGTCATAATTTTGTTCCTTGTAAAGCAGGGTCACATTTAGGGCTTCAAGTATCAAGGTATAGGTTTTAGACAAGACAACCACAGGGTTCTCATCCAATTATTTTCTTCACTAATAAAAAAAAAAAACACATTACCCCTAGTGTCTAATCTATACTAGACTACCCTGATCGGCACAGTCATCTCATGTTCTCTTTAGTCAGTAGGGAGCATGGATGTGCTGCTGTTAAACTTTATGTATTCTAATATGTGGTGACCAGCCGGTTTTTATTTTTTCTTATTCAGATAAACTGTTCTAAAGGCAGGTTAGTTTCACTCCTGTATCCTTGGATAATTGCAACAGATTTCAGATTTCAAAGAGAAACATTTAGCCAAACCCATTTCAAACAATACTTTGCTAGAAGTAACAATATACAAATGCAATTAACTGTGTTCACCAACAGTGAGGGGTCAAATGCGAGATGGACAAGTGTAGATGGTGTTTTATCACAAGTGGCCATTTTATTTAATAAGAATGTGATCAGCACCTTGCTTTCCCTAACTTAACAAGGCTTTCCCTACCTGTCAAACTAAGGCTAAAGGAAAACGCTCTAGTATCAAAAAGTATCTGTCCCTTACACTTGTGCAACAAAATTATACAGCTATCATATGGCTGTTCAAACTCAACAAAATAAGTTCTATTCAAACATGAACTTTGTAACCATGCATCCTTGTAAGAAGAATTGGCTCCCCTTCTCAAGAAAAATGCAGGATTTTCCCAAAAAAAGTCCCAATCAAAGTTCTTTCAATAGCCAAGTTCTGCTCCAAATGCAACACAAAGTTCGAAGGGATTGTGTCCTCCGGCTTATTCCTTATCTATGATATTTGTATCTCCAGCTTGCTGGCCTCGGAAAAAAAAATGTCCCTGTAGAGGGGGCTGTGCGTCGACGTCCGTCGAGTAGGTGTTCCTCGACAGCCACCGTATCGACGCCGACGTCATCATGCCTATAAATGGCCACGCGCAGCGTCTGTTGCTCAGTTCCGTTTTTCCGCGCTTCGTGTGCCTCGGAATACCGTTGCTCAGTTCGTCAGTCGAAATATATTCATATTTCCTCGAGAAAACCGACTCGTACTCGATGGCTTCCTCCTCCGACCCGACGACTCCTCGGTCCGGTTTCAAAAAATGCCGAGACTGTGGGAAGAAAATGTCGTTGACGGATCCTCACAGGATCTGTTTGTGGTGTCTGGGAATCGAACACAAGTGTTCGGAGTGTGAGGAATGCCTATCCATGACGGCGAAAGCCTTGAAGCAGTGTAAGGGGAAGCTCGAGAGAGGCAAGTCAGTTTTAACTTCCTCGAAAGTTTCCGCGGTAGAGTCTTGACATTCGTCTCCTCACCGTCGAAAGCATTCTCAGTCTAGGTCTCGAAGTGGCTCCCACCACTCGTCGAGGTCTAGACACTCGAAAAAGAGACGTAGAAGATCTCCGTCGTCGTCTTCTAGTTCCCTGAAAGAGTACATTGCCCCACAAAACACAGCTCTCAGGCTGAGTGGGAGGAATTCAGAAAAAAAGATGCTAAGCGTCTTCGAGAAAGCAGCCTCAACCCCCTCGAAGTCAGCTGAGGGTGATACCCCGGGTGAAAAGCCCAGAAAATCAAAACGCAGCGAGTCGAAGCACCCGGCGAAAGAGTCGACCCGAAAGCGCCATGAGCCATCGGGAAGTAAAGCATCTTCGACGCCATCGTCGAAAGCCCCTTCGAAGCATAGATCGCCATCGACGCCGTTATCGAAGGGTTCTTCGACGCATCAGTCGATTGAGTCGACACCGGCGTCGACGCCGATAAAAGAAAAAACCATGGCTACTCCACAGCCAACGGTTAGGCGAACAGCCTGACACGACGCCGAGAACGTCGTCGACATCCTCGAGCAGGGTTCCAATCCTTTCGAGTTCTACGGGGACTCTTCCAGTTTTCTCGACGCCTTTGACGTCGCCTTCGAGGATTTTTACATCAGTGTCGACATCGACCTTTTCATGGCCAGTGATGATGGCTCCTTCTGCTTTAGAAATGAGTTTTGTCCCTTTTCACTCATAACACCCCCCTTTAACCTCAATTTATGAGGAAAGGGAAGACTCAGATCAAGAAAGGCCTTTTGACCTGCAGAGGACCACATCACCTGAACCAGAATTTTGGCCCTGAGGAAAGAAGGTTGAAAGACCTTCAGGATGTATTGATGGAAGCAAGTGGTTTAGACACTTCCCCTGAAGTGGAATTTGTCAAATTAGACCCAGGAGAACATGCTGAAACCCCTTATAGAACCCTAATGTCAAGAATCGTAGAATTCATGGGTTGGTCTGCACCTTCACCTGTTTTTCAGCAGGATGACCTCACTGACATTTTGGATAAAGGTCCACAGGAGGATCCTGTGGTTCCATTTTTCTCTGCCTTACAGAGAAAGATTTTAACTAACTGGGAAACTCCTGAAGTTATCCCTGCGGTTAACAAGAAGTTGTCAGCGAAATATAGGGTATCTGCTTCTGACACTGAATACCTATCTAAACACCCTACTCCAGAGAGTCTGGTGGTCCAGGCTGCAACTTCATCAGGCAGTACATCTGCATACCCCACTGCTCCACAGGATAGGGATGATAAAAAATATGATGCCATGGCCAAGAAAGTCTTCTCGGCCTGTAGCATGGCTTTAAAATCTATTAATGCGACTTGTACGCTCGCTAGGTTCAGCCACACTCTTTGGGGGAGTGCTTCATCAGCGGCTGACTGCCTCCAGGAAGGAGAAGAAAGGGACGCATTTTTAAATATCATCAGAGATGGTAAAGATGCAATGTGTGAGTCTCTTCAAACTGGCATTGATTCTGCTGGCGGCAAGTACCACAATCCGCAGGCATGTGTGGTTGAGAAAGTCCGGCTTTGCTTCTGACGTACAGGCCAGACTTTTAAATATGCCCTTTGATGGCTCTTCCGTTTGGTAAAAAGGCGGATGACAGTTTGGAAAAACTGCAAACATCTAAAGCAGCAGCCAAGTAACTAGGAGCTGCAATCCGCCAAACTAATTTTCGTCCCTCAGGATCCTCTTGGAGAGGAAGGTCCTTTCGCTATTATTCCTCACATGGAAGAGGCAGAGGACGGCCGGCTCAAAGAGACCAAGGAAAATGTACCCGTGGTGGACGGGGTAGAGGAAAGAAAGCCTCAGCAGGAGCAGGAGCCGCTTTACCTTCGGCAACTGCATCAGCCGCTCCCAAACCACTCTGAGGTCTCCCATCACAAGACACCTGTAGGGGGCAGGTTAACTCACCATCTGTAACGCTCACCTGATTCTCGCAGAGGCGCCGGTCTTGACTGGGCGACTACCGTATCTTCAAAGGTGATGTGTAGCACCCGGTTGGCTCTTTGGGCTGGACCTCTGTGCACTGTATGCCTGACGTGTAGAGTAAGATGTCTTAGTGAATGCCGAGCTCTCCATCTGCCTCGGGGCAGGGTGCTGTAACCAGTTTCTTCACTGGATAGGTAGCGCAGGCCTCTTGACTTCAGAGGACTGCTGTCCGTCGTTTACTGCACGAACGGTAAGTTTCGAGTCATTCAAATGTCTTTAAAGTCTTTAGTAATGATGTCTCTTGTTTTGCAGGGTTCCGGCGATGGCGGATGACGGGCTGAAGTGAGTTGAAGATGGAGCCCGTGTGATGAATAGAAGCGCCTGGAAGCACGTAAGTAAGCGCTTGTTGCCTGCTTCACTATGCGCTCTAACTGTCTTTTTATTTTGCAGGTACGAGTTCGGAGCGGCTGCAGGGTGCCGGAATACCCACTGGATTAGATGTGGAAAGGAGTAATGGCACGTGAGTATTAAAGTTCCCCAATGTCTTTAAACGCACCTTGTTTTGTCTTTCAGATGCGGGATGCAGCGCCGAAGGCCTCCGGAGCGTGCGAAGAGTTGGTAAACTTTTGTCTTTCAGATGCCGGAATGCTAACCTGTTCTTTCTTGTCTTTATAGGTGTTGCTGAAGACTGGATTCAGGATGGTAAGCCTTTGCCTTTCAGATGCCGGAATGCTAACCTGTTCTTTCTTGTCTTTATAGGTGTTGCTGAAGACTGGATTCAGGATGGTAAGCCTTTTTCCTTAGGCCCAGGACCGGATGCAGAAGACACGATGAGCGTTCTGCTGCAGAGGTTGCAGAATAACGCAAAGCAAGATTCATCCACCGGGTGTGGTTTAAATAGCCTCCTGTAGTGCTTAGGTGTCTCCTTCCACAGCCACGCCTAAGTAAGAAAAGAGTTCCTGCCTTCCAGAAGAGTTCCAGTGTTCTGAATCTAGGGAGTGGCTCCAGCCCCACCCAACAGGAAAAGTAGTTCCAAACAGAAGAGGATCAGAGGCTCAACTGGCAGGCAAGTAAGCAGCATGGTCTGCTGAAGGTAAGTCCACCCAAGCATTATGAGCCCGGCGCTTCGAGCGCTGGGACTGGGCATATTTATGAGCCTGGTGCCACTGGCGCCAGGACTGGGTCCAAAAGGTCCCAATTGGGACTGGTTGGCACTCGGAACCTGGGTTATGGATCTGCTTCCAAGGGAGTTGGGAAAACCCTGACCTTTTGGAAGCAGAGATCATGACACCATCTGACGGAATGGCAGGCTATTACGTCAGATGCTTGGGCATTGGAGACAGTTGCCCAAGGTTACTGCCTGCCTTTTCTACGCATCCCTCGGAGCCATCCACCGGGGAACAGCTCTCTGAAAGTGCCGGATCCGCTCCTCTTGCAGGAAATTGTAGACCTGCTAGAGAAAGGTGCCATAGAACCGGTACCTGTAGCAGACAGAAACAACGGCTGGTACTCCCCCCTACTTTCTCATACCAAAGAAAGACGGAGGACTGAGACCCATCCTGGACTTAAGAGAATTGAACAAGTTCCTCAGGAAGGACAAGTTCAAGATGGTAACTCTCTCGCAGATCCTTCAGGCCCTCCAGCTTCAGGACTGGTTGGTATCTCTGGACCTTCAGGATGCTTATTTCCATGTGCCAATCCATCCCAAGCACAGGAAGTACCTGAGGTTCGCAATTGGCAACTCTCATTATCAATTTCGAGTACTGCCATTTGGGCTGACCTCCGCCCGAGGGTCTTCACCAAGCTAATGTCGGTTGTGCCTGCAAGTCTAAGGAGGGAAGGGATTCACGTCTACCCCTACCTGGACGATTGGTTGATCAGAGCAGTTTATTCGGAACAAGCTCGGATACAACTAGATTATGTCTGCCACTTCCTTCACAAGCTGGGCTTCTCCCTCAATTTAAAGAAGTCACAGATGATAGCATCACAGAGACTCCAGTTCATTGGAACAGTCCTGGACACGTCCCTGGGAAAAGCCGCGCCACCAGAGGCGAGGGCTCAAGATATTCTGCAGATGGTCACCAGGTTTCAAAATACCCAACGTCTCCCATCCTACGACTTTTTGAGGTTGCTAGGCCTCATGGCATCCTGCATATCCCTTGTGCCAGAGGCTCGTCTGAGAATGAGATCCCGCCAGTGGGCACTGAGGACTCAGTGGTCACAATTCTGAGGGAGGATGACAGATCTCCGGATTACGGACAAGGTAGCCCACGACCTTCAATGGTCGGCCTATCCAGAGAACATCTTGAAAGGAGAACTGTTTTGGCAACCATGGCCGGAGATAACAGTAGTCACAGACGCCTCACTCACGGGGTGGGGAGCCCATGCCAACGACTTGACCATCAGCGGTCGTTGGTCTCCATCGGAGTCCAGACTACACATCAACCTGTTGGAGCTGAGAGCCATCAGACTGGCACTGAAGGCTTTTCTGCTGTCTGTACGGGGGCGAAACGTCCTGATAATGACCGACAATTCAGTGGCCATGCACTACCTCAACAAAAGAGGAGGCGTAGGGTCACTGCCACTGTGCAGAGAGGCGATGCAGCTCTGGTTTTGGGCAATTCAGGAAGGAATCTCTCTATCGGCAATTCACCTAGCCGTAGAGAAGAACTTGACAGCGGACGCTCTGAGCAGGCAGAACAGAGTCTCCCACGAGTGGGAGATAGCTCAGGAAGTCCTTCAAGAGATCTTCGCCCTTTGGGGAACCCCTCAAGTGGATCTCTTTGCCACCAATATCAACAGGAAGTGCGACAGATTTTGCTCAAGGGAATTTCCCCCGAGAGGAGCTCTAGGAGACGCGTTCGTAGTGGACTGGGAGTTCCCACTTCTGTACGCGTTTCCTCCGGTCCCTGTCATTCCTCAAATGATCAGGAGGTTGAGAAGGCTTCGTAAGACCATGATCCTAATTGCCCCGGATTGGGCCAGGAGAACGTGGTACTCGGACCTTCTGGACATGTCCATCCACCCTCCAATTCGTTTACCGTACAGAGAGGATCTTCTCTCGCAGAAGGGAGGTCAGGTTCTCCATCCAGCCATCAAGACCCTCAACCAGACCCTCAACCTTCACGCTTGGTATCTGAAAGGTTGCGGTACAAGGATTGGGACCTTCCAGATGACGTCATGGAGGTGTTGCTTTCGGCCAGAAGACCAGCAACTAAAACTCCATACCGCTGCCGTTGGAATACATTTTGCAGCTGGTGCAGAGAAAAGAATATGGAACCCTTTTCATGTGGTACACCTGCGGTGTTATCCTTCTTACTTTATTTGGCAAATTCAGGCCTTCAAGTTGGCACTATTAAGGGCTATATCGCAGCGCTATCGATCTTTAAGCGCACTGCAGAGGAGCCTTCATATTTCAAAATTCCATTGGTAATATACAATACCTGAAAGGTCTAACTAATGTTTACCCTCCAAGACCATTCCAAGTTCCCTTATGGGACTTAAATCTAGTTTTAAACTTCCTAAAGGGTGCTCCATTTGAACCACTCCACTCTTGTTCATTGAAGTTTCTCACCCTCAAAACTGTTTTATTGGTAGCATTAACATCTGCTAGAAGGGTTAGCGAGATACAAGCCCTATCTTGTAAACCTCCTCATACAATTTTTCACAAGGACAAAGTCGTTCTACAGGTGAAGCTTAACTTCCTCCCAAAGGTAGTTTCTGAATTTCACATTACTCAGAAGATTACTTTACCTTCATTCTATCCTCCTCCCCATCCGGGTAAAGAGGAAGAGAGACTACACAGGCTGGACCCTAAGCGAGCCTTGAGTTTTTATATCGGTAGACTTGCTAAAATTAGACAAGCAGACCAACTCTTTGTATGTTACGCAGGACATAAGTTGGGATTACCAATAACCAAACAAACCATCTCCAGATGGATTATTTTAGCCATTCTGGAATGCTACAAACTGGCAGGGAAAGAGCCCCCTCAAAATCTAAGGGCTCATTCGACCAGGGGTTTCGCAGCCTCCTCAGCTCTTCAAAGAGGGGTACCAATTCGAGACATATGTGCGGCTGCCACATGGTCGTCCACACATACCTTCACAAGATTTTATAGCCTGGATTCCTCCTCTAGTCAAGAGACTAGATTTGGCAAAGCTGTGTTACACTCTGTTCATTCTTAAAGAGTAATATGGCATCTCTTACTCCCGCCTCCAATCGCATACCACTGCTATGGGAGTCTATCATAGATCAGGAATACGTCGGAGGACACAATCCCTTCGAAGAACAAGTTACTCCTAACCTGCTAATGTTTCTTCCATGGGATGTTCCTCCGACGTATTCCTAATCGCCCCTCCCATCCATCCCCGCAGTAACATTTCCCTTGTGGTTGCAGCTTAGGCTCCTTCAAGGGTAGTAACCATTCATGCAATAACTACCTTACTCTACAAAACGGAACTGAGCAACGGACGCTGCGCGTGGCCATTTATAGGCATGATGACGTCGGCGTCGATACGGTGGCTGTCGAGGAACACCTACTCGACGGACGTCGACGCACAGCGCCCGCTACTGGGGAAAAAAATGTTTTCTGAGGCCAGCAAGCTGGAGATACAAATATCATAGATAAGGAATAAGTCGGAGGAACATCCCATCGAAAGAACGTTACCAGGTAAGGAGTAACTTGTTCTTCTTTTCACTCCATGAATATTTCACTTGACACCTGAGTTGTCATATTCTTAAACCAGAATCATCACTCTTTGAAAAATGATTGTCTAAAGTTTCCACCAGCGCTTGCTTAATAAACCAAAAAGACTGTCTTCACACTTCTAGTCAGTATTCAGTGCAACTCCTCTTTAAAGAACAACCACTTTCACATTTCTCCTTCATTAACAATGTCTTGTTTAGATGATTTTACCACAATTCATCATAACACATTATAGTGGACTTGCCATTTCCTTTCCACCACAACCTTGCACCACACTGCAGTACTATTATTTTCTTCCTGGTTCACTAACCTGATAGTCCCTTACCTGCTATAATCTCCTGCCACGATAAACCACCTACCACTACTGCAAGTACTATGTGGTGAGGCTTGCACTGCTTCAGACTTTCCACACTTAGATCCTTAATGTCAAAAGTTAATCAAAGAAAGCTACTTCTTGAAAAAGTCTTTAACTTTAAACAACATTGGGGTTAACTACTTCTTCCATAAGGGTACAATACACATTGATGGTGCATGTTACACTAATTTGTTCATCACCGGCAATGCAGATGGATTCCTGTTCCCCCTTGATGATTTCTACAAGGAGGGGCTCTCTTCTGCCTCCCATGGGTTCCTTTTGCAACATGAGTTAGCTGCTGGTAATGTCTCTTGTTCAGGTTTCCCCCTTTAGATAAGCTGTATCCTCTTTTATTTATAATTGCCCCTCTTTGGCTTAGACAATACTGGTTGTCATCTTCCCTTTTAAGTAATCTCCCTTTCAAAGGATTGTGTCCTCCCACATATGTCTCCTCTTTGACACTTGTTGTCCAGCTTCAGCTGCTTCGGCAAAACATTTCGGCAGAGGGTGCTGTGCGTTGATGGTGTTGAGTCGATAACCCTCGAAGGCCTCCATCGAGGATGGTGTCATCGAAGGCATATATAGCACGCGCAGCGCCCATTAGCCTCAGTTCAGTTTTTCCGCAACAGTGATGGCTTCGAGCAAAATTCAGCTTGTCTCATCTTGTGACGTTGTCACAAACTAATCTTGAGTAAAAGGTCTTCCTCATAGACGCTGTTGAATCCTAAGTCCGGCTTCAATAAGTGTCGGGATTGCGGGTCAAAAATGTCACTCGTGGACCGTATCTGCTTGTGGTGCCTCAGAGCAGATCACGGCACCTCTGACTCTTTGAAATGCTAGTCCATAACAAGGAAAAGCCTTGCGGGAACGGAAGGTGGAACTAAAGGTAGGAAAAATTCGAAAGAAATCTCCCACCCGATCTGTGAAACCTTCATCCGACGAGTGGCAACTGTCCAAGGGAAAAAGGACAAGCGATCCAGGTCGAGGAGTGGCTCACATCACTCTTCTTACTTCTTGAAGAAATAGAGAAGGCACCGTAGGTGGGCTTAGTCGTCGGACCTTTTCCCCGATAGGGTTCCTTGCCCTACTAAAAAGTCCACTCTGGCAGAGTGGGAGGCCTTCAGGGTTCAAATGCTAAAGCTTTTTGGAAAACAAAGCCATGTTCCTACCGAGCCTTCGAACGAAGCCGGAAAGGAAAGGCCTCGTCCGAAAAACCTCGAGCCCGGGTAAAAGGCTTAATCCGCATCGGGAAGCCTCAATCTGAAAAACTAAAGGATTATATGAGACATAAAGAAAAGTTGAGGTTGTCGACTCCATCGACACCTTAGGCACCGGCAGCCCGCCAGGTCCTCGACATGGATGCTGAAGCCTTTGACGCCAGGTGCGCCACATTTGCCAGCTATGCCTTTGGTGCCAAGTGCCCCTCCTAAATCGGCGCTGATAAAGAAAATCTCGCCGACTTCGACTGTTAGTACAAAACCTGACTGACTATATGCTCCACTCCCGAAGAAAGTACTTTAAATCTCTTACATCCATTTTTGAAGAGGAAGAGCATTCTGAAGATGAAGCCCCCCATTTGGCTTGCAGTATGGTACACCCAATGTACCAGAGTGTTTTATCTCTGAAGAGTCCAGAATGAAGAACCTTTATGACAACTTGCAAACAGCTGTCACGACCCTCAGCCCTGATCCCCATTGGCCAGGTGGAATCAGGGCTCGGATCACTAATAAGGCCTGGCATCCACTTCTCAGGCCCTCTTGGGGCCAGTCCTGGCGCCTTTGACGCCAGGCTCATCAGTAAGGAAAGACATCTGCTCGAGGAACTACTTTATTCAGCCAACATGGAGGCATCCACATAGCTTGATTCCTAGAACCAAGCTATGCGGTCTAGTGTTTTGGGTGTGGTGGCCTAGAGACTACTTTACCTGGACTACTTTACAGTGGCTATTTAAACCACACCCGAACAAGACAACTCGCTTCGCGTTACTTTGCTTCTAGCAATGTGACGCTCACCGTGTCCAGCTTTCTCACGAGCCTGGTGAATTCCAGACCTGCAGAAAAACCAGGAACATTGTTAGCAGCAGAATCTTACTGCATACATCATCCTTCACTGCTCGCAGCTCCTGAGCAGCTCTGTTGGTGGAGTTCACCGCCCGGATCGAAGGACCTAAGAAAAGGAGGAAGACATCATTAAAGGAGGTAGTGGAGACATTACAACCACAAAGCGCTTAAAGACTAACTTGGTTGGTTGCTTTTTGGGCGGCATAGCTCCGGAACTCCATCTGCGCTGGGAACTCACCGCGACCTACGAAAAGAGAAGAGCATAGGTCAGTGAGGACAAGACATCGCTGCGCTACGCAAAGCGCCTCTTTACCGGTGAGAACCAGCATATACAGTTATCCAAGCGGACACTCCGCGCTCCTAGGGAGATGGAAAAAAAGACGTTTGGAACAGAGAAAAGGCATGCAAGAATTACGACGCCATCAATCGCAATAAGACCTACCTGAAACACACCACAAGGGCAGCAGTCAGTGAAGTAACTGGACCGCCCGTGCACACAAAAGACAACGCGACCCTGCCCAGAGAGCAGGACGGAGAGCCCACTGATTCCGACAACCAGGTGAGAAGAGAACCTGGAGGGGCTGGAAACACAAGGCAGGTGGAGGAAAACTTACCTTGGTCGCCCAGTCCTAATAAAGTCTTCATTTCCAGGTGGAATCCCATCGACACCGAGACCACACCAGGGAATCATTGGGAAGGGCACCAACAACCAACTGGCTTGGTGGCGTCCCCGTGGATACCAGGTGAACGTAACAGCAAGTGGTGTAGATACCTCGCCCGAACTTGAGTTTGGAAAACCAGCGGCTGGGGAGCATGCGGATGCATCTTGTAGACAGCTCATGTCGAAAGTGGTTGAATACATGGGTTGGAGTGGGCCCCCATTGCCCTATGACCAAGACAACCTCCCAGACATTCTGGACAAGGGTCCACAAACTGATCCTATTTTAACTATTCTTGTGGCACTGCAAAAAAAGGGTGGCTAGGAACTGGGAGACTCTGGAATCTAATCAGGCAATTGACAAGAACGTGACAAAAAAATACCGCCCCACCAGTAGTGCCCTGCCTACCTGTTGAAACACCCCACTCCGGAGAGTCTGGCAGTGCAGTCAGCTACGGCTACTTCTAAACAGGCAGCGTACCCTACCATTCCTCCTGATGGGGATGACAAGCGCGTAGACTGATGGGCGAGGAAGATATTGGGGGCATGGCACTAAAATCTGCCATCTCCACTGGTCCCCTCACAAAGTTTTCGTATACTCTATGGGACTCTATCTCCATAGCTTTTGTTAAAGACGGCAAAGGAGCCATGTGCGAGGCCCTTCAATCAGGATTGGATTGTGCGGATAGCATCAGCAGATCCATGGCTACCAGCACAGTTATGCGCAGATTTGCGTGGTTTCAGAAGTCGTGTTTTGCACCTGATGCGCAATCTAGGCTTCTCAACATGCCTTTTGACGGGTCTCAACTTTTTGGCAACAAGGCTGACTGGAGCCTTGAGAAGTTGCAGACCTCTAAGGTGGCAGCCAAATCTTTAGGTGCCGCTATTGGGCAACCTCAGCCTTTTCGTCCTAGTGGGCAACCTTCGAGGGGTAGATCTTTTCGCTACTACTCCTCAGTTGGAAGGGCGAGAGGAATGGCCTGTCAAAGAGGCCAGAGAAGATTTCCTCTTGATGGACGAGGTGGAGGTGCCAAGTCAGCTCAAGCAGCAGCCTCCTTACCATTGGCTTCTGCAGCCGTTGCCGCAAAACCTCTCTGAGGTCTTCAGTCACAGTTCACCTGTGGGGGGCAGACTGTCTCAGTGTTCAGAAGAATGGGGAGATATTACTTTGGATGCTTGGGCTCTGTAAACTGTAGCCCACGGTTACTGCCTTCATTTCATAAAGGGAACTCGGAACAATCCACCAGGGAACCGCTCTTTAAGGATTCCTGATCTGCTCCTTGTGCAGGAGATTTTAACCCTGCTAGAGACGGGTGCTATAGAACCAGTGCCTTTAGCGGCGAGGAACAAGGGATGGTACTCCGCATATTATTTGATACCCAAGAAGGATGAATCACTGAGACCCATCTTGGACTTGAGATACCTGAACAAGTTCCTCAGGAAGGGCAAGTTCAAGATGGTCACACTTTCTCAAATCCTTCAGACCCTCCAACTCAAGGATTGGTTGGTGTCATTGGATCTTCAGGATGCTTATTTTCATGTGCCAATCCATTTGAAGCATAGAAAATACCTGCCGTTCACAGTTGGTGTTTCTCATTATCAATTTCGAGTTCTGCCATTCGGGCTGACCTCCGCCCCAATTGTTTTCACCAAACTGATGGCGGTGGTGGCAGCGAGTCTCGGGAGAGGGGGGATTAACGTCTACCTACCCGGACGATTGGCTGATCAGGGCACGTTCTCCCGAACAAGCCCAGGATCATCTCAGCGTCACCTGCCACTCTCTTCACAGACTGGGCTTCTCCCTCAATTACAAGAAGTCTCATATGACATCTTCCCAAAAGGTCCAATACATCAGAGCAGTGCTAGATGCATCCTTGGGAAAGAGCTCACCACCCGACGTGAGGGCTTAAGACATTCTTCAGATGGTGACCAAATTCAGAATGCCCAGTCTACCAGAGGTTGCTCGGCCTCATGCCATCTTTCATTTTTCTGGTGCCCGAGGCTTGCCTGAGAATGAGATCCCGTCAGTGGGCTCTAAGAACTCAATGGTCCCAGCTCTCAGTAAAGATGTCGGATCGAATTCAGATTCCAAACAGGGTCTCACAGGTTCTTTGGCGGGCCTGCAAGGACAATATTCGGAAGGGAGAACCCGTTTGGCAACCATGGCCTGAGATTACAGTAGTGACGGATGCCTCACTCACACCGTTGTGAGCTCATGCCAACAATCTGACAGTCCGCGGCCCTTGGTCTCCATCAGATTCCAAACTACATATCAATCTGTTGGCGCTGAGTGCAATCAGACTAGCGCTGAAGGCCTTCCTGCCCTCTGTGCAGGGAAAGAACGTCCTGATAATGATGGACAACACAGTGGCCATGCATTACCTCAACAAGAGAGGAGACACAGGGTCACTATCGCTGTGCAGAGAGACAATGCAGCTCTGGCACTGGGCAATTCAAGAATGAATCTCCCCATCAGCAGTTCATCTAGCCGGGGAGGAGTACGTGGCGGTGGACGCTCTGAGCAGGCAGCGCACAGTCTCCCACGAGTGGGAACTAGCTCAAAAGGGCCTTCAAGAGATCTTCACCCTTTGGGGAACCCTTCAGGTGGATCTATTCTCGACAGAGTTCAACCGGAAGCGCGAAAGATATTGCTCCAGGGAATTTCCTCCAAGAGGAGCTCTAGGAGACATGTTCGTAGTGGACTGGGAGTTTCCACTCCTGTATGCGTTTCTTCCAGTCCTCGTCATTCCTCATGTTATCAGGACCTTGAGAATATTCGGTAAATGCATGATCTAAATTGCCCAGGATTCGGCTAGGAGGACGTGGTACCCAGAACTTCTGGTCATGTCCATCTGTCGTCTGACAAGTCTTCCACAAAGAGAGGACCTTCTCTATCGAGAGGGAGGTCGGGTTCTCCATCCCGAGGTCAATACTCTCAACTTTGATGTTTGGCATCTGAAAGGCTGAGACATAAGGATTGGGACCACCCGGATGATGTAATGGAGGTATTGCTTTCGGCCAGAAGGCCAGCAACAAAGTCTTTGTACCATTGGAATAAGTTTTGTGACCGGTGCAAGGAAAAGAATGTTGATCCTTTTCTATGTAAAACTGGATGTTTTATCCTTTCTTCTATCCTTTGCTAATCTGGACCTCCAGATTGGTACCATTAAATGCTACTTGGCGGCGCTGTCCATATTTAAGCACTCGTCGGAGGAATGTTCCCATTACAAAATTACACTGGTGACTCAATTCCTAAAAGGGCTCACTAATGTGTTCCCTCCATCTCCTTTCCAGGTTCCTGTTTGGGACCTTAATCTGATTTTAAAATTCTTGATGTGTGCTCTATTTGAAACTCTGCACACTTGTCCGTTAAGGCTATTAACCTTCAAAACAATCATATTGCTAGCTCTGACACCAACCCGTAGAGTGAGCGAGTTGCAGGCACTTTAATCCAAGCCACCCTTTACCATCTTCCTCAAGGCCAGGGTTGTTTTAAGGGTGAAACCCTCCTTTTTGCCTAAAATCATTTCGGACTTTCATTTGAGTCCAGAAATTGTTTACCTTCCTTCTATCCTCCACCTCATCCTGGTAAGGAAGAGGAAAGACTTCATTGGTTAGACACTCGGAGAGCGTTCAGCTTCTACATCTCCAGAATGTCTAAGTTTCAAATTGATGCCCAACTCATCAGATACTAATTAAACTAGGGGATCCCACCCTAATCACTAGCCAGTGATATATCTACCTTCTGGTGGGAAGCGAGTACACAAATTATTAGAGGAGGTAGATGGAACCTATCAGCAGTTGGGCCACAAAATTATCTCAAATGTAAATTCATAATTTTATTAAGATACAATTGATAAACACAAAAGTAGAAAAATACAATACATGCATAAAGACTTAGTCTGTGTGACAAAAAACCTTTTAAAAGGCTAATTTTGCAATAGATTTACTTAATGTAGAGAACATTGTCCATATAATGATATTCTAATATTCAATCGAATTTTGTGCTTATCTGGGAAAGTCTGCAATTGCTAGACTCTCAAACTCAACATGTTTCAGTCCTAAACTGTTGATCAAGGTCTTTCTTCACGAGTAATGTCACGGTTAAAAATCTCATTAAAAAAAATTAGATCTTCGCAATTGAAGTTATCTTGTTAAAGTTGGCGTAGCTGCTGATAGAAGAAAATAAAAAAAATCAGGAAGAAGTACTTAATACCAGAATTCCTATACCATCATGTTTTAGCTAAGCCGAGAAAAGGTAAACAATTACCTTTTCCGGCTAGTGGGTTGAGTCCTTCTAAAGATGCCAAAACATCCTCAATAAATCAGGAAATGGCCCATATTCATATGAATTTCTCATCAGACCTGTCGGTAAATATATAAATTATACTCTAGGACTCAGTACATTGGCAGCCAACCCGAGTCCCTTCTTAGTGTCTTATAATGGACAACAGATTTGAAGTAGTAATAGTAAGAGGACTAAGCAGCCAGGTTTAGAAGCCGGGTGTTGATTTATTTTTGGCTCCCGCAGGCACGGTGGATAACGATTGAGTTAATACCCACATTTGTAACTAATGGGCAGGATTAAGACCATAAGAATCCCAGAGTTCAACACAGTAAGAGACTAACAGGTGAGCAACTTAGTATAATATGATAACGCCATTTAGAGTTTGGATCGCGTGATAATTAGAGAGCGAGTGTTATCTTTCTAGCAGCAGCTAGAGTTAATACCATTTGATAGGCTGCGGGCTAGCGAATTTCACACACACCAGCATCCTGCGGGTGATGGAGAATATTGGATTTTCTATCCTGGGTGTGGATTTAATCTGAAGTCCCTCTGTGTGGTAAGTGGAGATAATCGTAGGGCTACATTTCTAAGTATCTAGTTCCTTTACTTTTTGTTGCTTTTTTGAACAAGCTTTTTTTTCACGACGCCAAATATATTTACGGCAGAGATTGTAATTTGATGAGACTGTGAGATACCTCCGATAGGAAGTCAACCCTTAAGGTAATGGAAGTAAGGGGCAATCTAATAACTGTCTTCGTCGTTTGTGTGAGCCACAGCATTGAGTCCTAGAGTATAATTTATATATTTACAGACGGGTCTGACGAGAAATTCATATTAATATGGGCCATTTCCTGATCGTTTTGGCATCTTTAGAAGGACTCAACCCACTAGCCGGAAAAGTTGTTTACCTTTTCTCAGTTTACCGAAAACATAATGGTATAGGAATTCTAGTATTAAGTACTTCTTCCTGATTTTTTTTTTATTTTCTATCAGCAGCTACACCAACTTTAACAAGATTACGACTTCAATTGCGAAGATCTATCTAATCTTCTTTAATGAGATTTTTAAACAACATATGATTACTCCTGAAGAAAGTCCCAGAATAAAAGTTGAGGACTGAAACTTGTCGAGTTTGAGTTCAGCTATTGCAGACTTTCCCAGATGAGCACAAAATTCATATTGAATATTGGAATACCATTACGTGGAAGATGTTCGATGGGATTGTGTCCTCCGACGTATTCCACATCTGACAATCACCACAGCTATTTTTCGGCTCCTGCGTCGATGACATATATATGCCCCTTCGAGGACCTCCTCCGACGGCCGTCATCACCGGATGTTATATGTACGATGCACGACGCCCGTAGCCTCAGTTGTGTTTTTTCCACGAACGTGTTGGCTTCGGAATCTCGGTGCGCCTCGGTTCTTCTGTTGAATCGGTTCTTCGAACTTGGTTGTTTGTGAAATATGTCTTAGTCTACTACCCTGCGGTCGGGTTTCAAGAAGTGCCGGGACTGCGGTTCCAAGATGTCGCTTAGGGACCCGCACGACGTCTGCCTGTGGTGACTCGGCGAGAGCCACGCTGCCGATGACTGCGATGAGTGCCAGTCTTTGACGTCGAAGGCCTTGCGGGAGTGGAAGAAGCTATCTGTAGGTAGGATTTCCAAACCCCGTAAATCGAAATCCGCTGGGCTTTCGACTGACTATTCAAGGGCGAATCTCCGCGTCGGCGTAAGTCCAGGGGGGGAGGGGTCTCGGTCCTGGAGTGGTTCCTGCCATTCCTCTGCCTCTTCTAGAGACTTGAGGAAGCGCCATCACCGGTCGCCTTCCCTGTCCTCGTCCGAGGACTCCGCCAGACGGCGGGTAGCTTGTCCTAACATTCATCTACAGCGGAATGGGACGCATTCCGTAAGGAGATGGCGATTTTCAAATCGCAGGGCTCCATTCCGTCCGCGCCTTCGAGAGAAGCCGGCAAGGAACGCGCTTGGGCCACCGTTCGCACGCCTTCGGGCTCGGGTGGTCGGTGCGATCATCGGGAGCCGTGGGGGTCCCGATCCGACAAGGTAGATCGCTCTAGCCGTGCCTGCTCCAGGTCCTGGTCCTCGATGCCCTCGAGACCGTTGGAGACCGTTGGAGACTGTTGGAGCCTGTGAGGCCTTCTAAGAAGGCATCGGCGCCGAAGCCGTCGAAGGACATGCTCGGGGCTCTGGCCTCGAAGCCGTTGGCGCCTCGCTCGACGCCGATTCCGTCAACGCTCCCGACGCCTTTTTAGGAGGCTTTATCGGAGGTGCCCCAGAGACCGGTGGAAACCCCGAGGGAGGCCCTTAGTAAATCAGTGAGGCCTGTGTTTGAGCCTTTTTCTGTGCCCTCATACAGGGATTTATTCCAGCCTTTGGATTATATCTCAGAAGTGGATGAAGGGTCAGATGTTGAGCGGTTTGTTCCTCATGAGGTTCCTGACAAACTGTTGTCTGGTCATAGCCAGCTGGAAGACCTGTGTCAATCCTTGCAATGACGTCAGTGGTCTGGACACCTTCCCGGCGGTTGAGTTTGGAAGGCCTGAGCCTGGTGCTCACGCCGAGTCTTCGTATAGGCGTCTCATGTCGAGGGTGACAGAGTACTTGGGGTGGTCTGCTCCACCTGTGGATTTTCTGCAGGATGACCTGACGGATATCCTTGACCAAGGTCCACCCACTGACCCGGTGTTGCCATTTCATATGGCCTTACAAAGAAGGGTGGCGGCGGCTTGGACTGCTCTGGAGAGTAAATAAGTTGTTACCGAAAAAATACCATCCAGCCAGTGGCGACCTCTGCTACTTGTCCACGCACCCCACTCTGGAAAGTTTGGTGGTACAGGTGGCTACGGCCCCAGCAAAGCAGGCGGCGTACTCTACAATCCCTCCTGATAGGGACGACAAACGCTTTGATGGTTGGGCGAAAAAAGGTATTTTCTTCTGGAGGTATGGCTTTAAAAGCAGCCATCTCCATTTGTGCCCTTGCAAGATTCACGCACTCTCTGTGGAATTGTGTATCTTTGGCGGCTGAACATATTCTGGAAGGGGAGGAACGGGATGGTTTCTTGCCCTCGTTCAGGATGGCAAGGATGCCATGTGTGAATCTGTTCAGTCGGGTCTGGACGTGGCAGACTGTGTCAGCCGGTCCACGGTGGCAAACACTGTGATGTGCAGGTTTGCGTGGTTGAGGAAGTCTGGGTTTGCTCCTGATGTACAGTCCCGGCTTCTCAACATGCCCTTTTGATGATGTCCATATTTTTGGCAGCAAGGCTGACGAGAGCCTTGAGAGGTTGAAGACCTCCAAAGCTACAGTGAAGACGTTGAGCGCTGCAGTACGTCAACCTCCGCCTTTTCGTCCTAGCGGACAGCAATGGAGGGGAGGTTCCTTTCGATCCTACTCTTCTTTTGGTAGATCGAGGGGAACTGCCAGTCAAAGGGGCCATCGTAAGAGTAGGTGGAAAACAAGGTACTCGAAGTGCTAAAGCTGCTCGCGCAGTTGCCTCTTTGTCCTCAGGCACTGCCGCAGCCACTTCCGCACAGTCATGAGGCCATGTCCCATGGTTCGCCGGTTGGGGGAAGGCTGGCGCAGCATCTTGTAGAATGGCGTGCCATTACTTCAGATGTGTGGGTTCTGGAGATCATAGCCCACGGCTACTGTCTTCCTTTCTGGCAGAGGCCTCACGACAATCCACCGGGGAAGCTCTCTTTGAAGAGTCCGGATTCGCTCCTTGCGCAGGAAATCAAATCCCTGCTGGAGAAAGGCACCATAGAAATAGTGCCTGTAGCGGAGAGGAACAAGGGATGGTATTCCCCATATTTTTTAATCCCGAAAAAAGACTGGGGATTGAGACCCATCATGGACTTGTGTGGTTTGGGCAAGCTCCTCAGGAAGGACAAGTTCAAAATGGTTACTCTCTCAAGTCCTCCAGGCCCTTCAACTTCAGGACTGGTTGGTGTCTCTCGACCTCAAGGATACTTACTTTCATGTGCTGATTCATCCCAAGCACAGGAAGTACCTGAGGTTCGCGGTTGGCGACTCGCATTTTCAGTTTCGGGTCCTGCCATTCGGATTGACCTCCGCCCCGAGGCTCTTCACCAAGCTAATGGTGGTGGTGATCCAGCGTATCTCAGAAAATGGGGGATTCACGTCTAGCCCTAACTGGACGATTGGTTGATCAGAGCGTGCTTTCCCGCGCAAGTCCTGGATCATCTGTAGGTCACTTGCCACTCCCTTCACAAGCTGGGCTTCTTCCTCAACTTGTCTCATTTGACACCTACCCAGCGGCTCCAGTACATCGGAGCAGTGCGCGACACATCCCTGGGGCAGTGTTTGCCTCCCCAGGTGAGGGCTCATCACATTCTGCAGATGGTCGACAAGTTTCAACATGCCCAGAGTCTCCCGGTGTTCGAGATCTTGAGGTTGCTTGGCCTCATGGCATCCTGCATTCTTCTGGTGCCAGATGCCAGGCTGCGGATGAGATCTCTGCAGTGGGCTCTCAAGAGGCAGTGGTCACAGTCCTTCGGCAGGATGTCGGATCCTGTTCAGGTGCCGCCCTCGGTCGCCCAGGATCTTCTGTGGTGGGCCGCCAAAGGCAATCTGATGAAGGGGGCTCCATTTTGGCTACCCTGGCCGGAGGTGACGATCGTGACAGACCAATCCCTCACGGGATGGGGAGCTCATGCCAACGAGCTGATAGTCAGCAGTCGTTGATCTCGGTCTGAGTCCAGACTCCATATCAATCTGTTGGAGCGGAGGGCCGTCAGGCTAGCCCTCAAGGCTTTTCCGCCGCCTGTGCGGGGGAGCAATGTCCTGATTCTGACACACAATACAGTGGCCATGCACTACCTCAACAAAAAGGCGGGGGGCAGGCTCTCTCCCACTGTGCAGAGGGCCGATGCAGCTCTGGTTCTGGCCCATCCAGCAGGAAATTTCGATCTCTGCAGTTCATCTGGCCGGAGACGAAAACACGGTGGCAGGCAGAGCACGGTCTCTCACGAGTGGGAGCTGGCTCAGGACGTTTTTTGGGATTTTGGAGATCTTCGCCCTTTGGGGAACCTCACAAGTGGATCTCTTTGCCACCAGTGTCAACCGGAAGTGCGAAAGATTCTGCTCGCAGGAATTTCTGTCACGATGCCCGCTCCCGGGGAGCCGGCTCAGGCCCTGCGTCCCCGAAAGCGGACATCAAGTCCCCGGGGAAGGTCCCAGCAACCCCTTATAGGGGCCCTTTGGACAGCGTCCTGGCGCCTATGGCGCCAGGCTCATAGAAAACATCAGTCCTGGCGCCATAGGCGCCAGGCTCATTATGAAAGTGTTTGGGTGCACTCACCTGATGCAGACCATGCTGCAGAACCCCGGCCTCCTTGAGGCCTGAAAGGAACTACTTTACCTGTAGGACTCATTTACCACCCGGGCGTGGTCGGGGAAGGATACATACCTGATTGGAGGAAGGACACATTCTAGGAACTTCTTCCAAGGCTATTTAAACCACACCCGATCAGCCACACGTGCTTCGCGTTGTTCTGCATCTAGCAGCTGGACGCTCACCGTGTCTGCTTCTGCATCTTGACTTCTGCCACACCTGCCAGCATCCTGAATCACCTGCAAAGGAAGGGAACAAGAGAACAGAAGAAGGAAAAGGCCTAACCTCCTAAATCTGCATCCCGGAGACATTTCGCCGACAATCCGGAAAAGGAAGACATTTATTTTTAAAAGCACATCGCATCGATCGCTGCAGCGCCGCATTCTACTCACCTTTACAGGGCGCCTCCATGTTCAGCAGCGACCATCCGGATTCGCAGTCACGCCCCCGCGCCTAGGGAGAAAAAGCCAAGAACAAAGGTGAGAGAAAAAAGGGAAGCTAAAACTCCATGCCAAGACTTACCTATTGGGTCATTCCGTTTCCATTTCGGGTCCGCGCCGCATCCAGGCATTTTCGGACCCCAGCCCCTAAGGGGAAAAAGACATCAGCGTTAATGAGTGAATGAAAAGACATTACCAAAACACTCATTAAAGACTTACCTGATTTCCACAAGGATTTCACCGCTCACCTCGGGTCGGTGCCTGTTCCCCGGCATTCCGTACCCCGGCCCCTATGGGGAAAAAGACACTAGCATTAGAACATTAATGCATGGACACAAGGGGAACCACTTATAGAAAAACTTACCTGGAAGCCAAGCAAGTTTGGTTCTCACCCATCCGGAAATCCAGTGACGTAACTGGATACCAACGTGCCCCTGCATCAGAAGCAGGATGGAGAGCTCGTCCTTCCAGACCCTAAGGTGAGACGCTATGGGGAAGCACAGAAGGGTTTTGAGGAGGGTGAGAGGGGTAAGTGGGAGGCCGATTGCATTACCCCGCAGACAGTTAACCCCCTATTCTCACCTACAGAAGGATACTTCTGCGAGTCAGACAAGCCAGATCTGGGGCCCGGTCCAGTCCGTCTTCCGAACCCTGCGCATCACCTTAGACGAGGTCACAGCAGCGCGAACCAGGCCAGCGCCCCCGTGGGAGTCAGGTGAGCGTTACAATTTCCTCCAAGAGGAGCCTTGCGGGACGTGTTCATAGTGGAGTGGTCCTTCCCACTGCTATATGCATTCCCTCCAGTCCCCGTCATTCCGCAGGTGTTGCAGAGGTTTGGTTCCCGGATGATCCTCATTGCTTCGGAATGGGCCAGGAGTGCGTGGTATCAGACCTTCTAGACATGTCCATATGCCCTCCACATCGTCTTCCCTACTGAGACGATCTGCTCTCACAGGAGGGCGGTCGAGTTCTCTATCCAGAGGTCAAGTCTCTCAGCCTTCATGCTTGGTATCTGAAAGGCTGAGATATAAGGATTGGGACCTCCCTGAAGACGTGATGGAGGTGTTGCTTTCGGCCAGAAGGCCCGCAACGAAATCCCTGTACCATTGCCGTTGGAAGAAGTTCTGCGATTGGTGCAGGGTACAGAATGTGGATCCTTTCCAATGTTCCATTCCTTTGGTTTTGTCTTTTTGCTTTCTTTAGCCCACAAGGGCCTGCAAGTTGGTACCATTGATGGTTACCTGGCGGCGCTGTCCCTATTTAAGCGCTAGTCTGAGGAATGTTCTTGTTTTAAAATCACTTTGATTTCTCAGTTCCTGAAAGGGCTAACTCGTGTTTCCACCGTCGCCTTTCCAGGTGCTGGGATGGGATTTGAATTTGGTTTTAAAGTTCCCGATGGGAGCTCCGTTTGAGCCCTTACATTCTTGTCCATTGAGACTGTTGTCCTTTAAAACTGTATTTTTTAGTTGCGGTTACTTCCACACGCAGAGTGAATGAGTTGCAGGCACTTTCTGCCAAGCAACCCTTCACTGTGTTCCAGAAGGACAGGGTTGTCCTTCGGGTACGGCCTTCCTTTCTTCCGGAGGTTTTGTCGGAATTCCATCTGAGCCAGAAGGTAATTCTTCCGAAATTCTATCCTGCTCTACATCCTGGTAAGGAAGAGGAGAGGCTCCATAGGTTGGATCCTAAGAGTTTAGGTTTCTACATCTCACGCATGTCCTGGGTCAGAGTGGATGATCAGCTATTTGTGGGATACGCTGGAAGGTGTTTGGGTCAAGCTGTTTCTAAGCAGACCTTGTCCTGTTGGATCATCTTGACAATCTCTGAATGCTACCGTCTGGCAGGTGGGCTTACGGGCTCATTCTACTAGGGGTGTGGTTGCCTCCACTGCTCTGCAGAGGGGTGTTCCGATTCGTAATATTTGTGAAGCAGCCACATGGGCCTCTGTCCATAATTTTGTACAACAGTACTCCTTGGATTCTATCCATGGGCAAGATTTGGCCTTTGGTAAGGCGGTCCTCTATTCTGCAATTTGATTGGGCATTCTAAAATTCTAAATTCCTTTCCCACCTCCATACGTTGGTACTGCTTTGGGAGTCTCATAGAAGTGGAATACGTCAGAGGACACAATCCCCTCGAAGAACAAGTTACTTTTTTACCTGGTAACGTTCTTTCGATGGGATGTTCCTCCGACGTATTCCACATCGCACCCTCCCAGCCTGCCTCTCTACAGAATTTCTTATGCGATAGCAGCTTCTGTTTCCGCAAGGCTTTCTGTAGTCATACTGGCAGAAGATTGGTGCCACACGTTCTGGGAAAAAACTACAACTGAGGCTATGGTGTTGTGCGTCCTACATATAACACCCGGTGACGTCGGCCGTCGGAGGAGGTCCTCGAAGGGGCGTATCAACGCAGGATGCAGACGCTGAAATATTTTCCGAAGCAGCACAGCTGTGATGATTACGGTCATAGATGTGGAATACGTTGGAGGAACATCCCATCGAAAGAACGTTACCAGGTAAGAAAGTAACTTGTTCTTCTCTACATTAAGTGAATCTATTGTATAATTAGCCTTTTAAAAAGGTTTTTTGTCACGCAGACTAATACTAGTCTTTTTATGTATATATTGTATTTTTCTATATTCTTCTACATTTGATCTATCTAATTTTTTTAATGAGATTTTTAACCAACGTGACATTACTCGTGAAGAAAGACCTTGAAAAACAGTTGAGGACTGAAACTTGTTGAGTTTGAGAGTCTAGCAATTGCAGACTTTCCCAGTTAAGCACAAAATTCGATTGAATATTAGAATATCATTATGTGGATGATGTTCTCTACATTAAGTAAATCTATTGCAAAATTACCCTTTTAAAAGGTTTTTTGTCACGCAGACTAATACAAGTCTTTATGCATGTATTGTATTTTTCTACATTTGTGTTTTTTATCAATTGTATCTTAAAAAAATTATGAATTTACATTTGAGATAATTTTGGGGCCTAACTGCTGATAGGTTCTATCTACCTCTAATAATTTGCATCTCATCGAATATACAGGACACAAGCTAGGTCAGGCTGTTTCCAAACAGACCTTGTCTAGATGGATAATTCTGACAATATCAGAATATTACAGGCTCGCAGGAAAAGACCCTCCCGAAGGTTTAAGAGCTCATTCCACCAGGGGCATGGCTACATCTATGGGCGTACCAATCACAACAATTTGTGAAGCGGCAACGTGGTCGTCCATGCACACATCCACTAAGCATTATTCTTTGGATTCTTCACTTGTCCAGGATGGTTCTTTTGGCAAGGCAGTCCTTCACACTATCCATGAAAATGTATGATTTCCAATTCTACTTTCTCCACCAAACCTAACACTGCTTTGGGAGTCTGTCAAAGAGAAGTAATCCGTGGGAGGACACAATCCATTCGAAGAAAAAGTTCTTAATTTTCTTTCGACTGGATGCTCCTTCCACGTATTCCTCATTGCTCGCCAATCCTACCCCTCAGTTGAATTTCCTGTGATATTACATCTTCCGTTCCATCAAGGCTGAGTACGTTTACTCCCATGTTTTACGGGTATCTCTGCTGCAAAAGGAGATAAAAACAGAACTGTGGCCAACGGGCACTGCACGTGCTATACATGCCTTTGATGACATCCTCCTCGACGGAGGCCTTTCAGAGACATCGACTCGACGCACGGCGCCCTCTGCCGAAATTGTTTTCCCAAGCAGCTGAAGCTAGACAAGTGTCGAAGATGAGGAATACGTGGGAGGAACATCCCGTCGAAAGAAAGTTACAAGGGGGTAAGTAACTTGTTCTTTTTCCAGACTACAAGGGAAGAGGTATCATCTTTTGTTTGTAATTGCCTTTCTTTGGATTAGTCATTGCTGGTTGTTTTCCCTTTCAAGTAATCTTCCTCTTTGTAGATTACATTCATCATGCTCAAATGTTGTCCACCTCTGTATTTTGGCAATGGTGGTTACAATATGTCCCCACTTTGAATATATAAGGGGAATGCCAAAAATGTCATTGATTAGTTCGGTATTCAAAAGGGTTATTAGCAGCCAGCAGTCTATTTTGGAGCACCTTGGGGTTACTTAATGGTCAACTCGCTGGTCTTTCCCTGCGCTTCCTTTCAACCGGCTGCTGGTACTTCTAACCGGTGGACTGTGCATTCTACATAGGGAACCTGCATTGCTCACTTCGGTGAACACCAACCACCAGAGTAAGACTCCAGATCAGGGGAGCTTCCCTCTCCTATGGGACATCCAGTAACAGCACTGCTTCCCTCTGCGGTTCAAAGCCTTAACTTATACGACTTTCTCTGCACCGCTTCCCGCTTGAAACACAGCGTCAGCGTTTTCTTCTCCCTGTTCCTGTTGTATACTTCTTCTGATGGCCTGTGCCTGAAGAGCCCTTAAATATAAAGTCCCGCTCAGGTTTGGATCATCCGAATCACTAGACTACACATCAGTTCTGCACCTCTGAGCCTTCTTCCTCATACCGTACCTAGAGAATTATGGGACTTGGAGTTCCCAGTGGTCAGTTTAACCTAATCTAATTCACTCTGTTTAAATGTTTTATTGAATGTACATTTAGGGGAGGCTTGCAAATGAATTAATGGTTGGTTCTTGGTTTTATCATTCCAACCTAAGGTGGAATTATATCTATGGGAAGTAATGGTATTGATTCACATTTTTACGTATACCCTTCTCAGGTTGACCATAAGGGTTTTCACCGCTGACATTTTGTGTAATTCTGGGAAGGGAAGCCTTACTATGACGACCAGCCATTAGGTATTTTGCTATTATGTAAACACCCCTCGAAGAAGATGAATACTGCGTCTCTCCTGACGGAGTCATCCTATTCCAGTGGTGGCCTTCTCCTCCCAGGTGATCCACCTGGCTTATACCACCTCCATTGTTAGGATCAGGTAGTGGCTGCCTTCCACTGGCAGCCTGGAAGGAGACTTTAGGCAGCGATTCTGTGAGGACTCTGCAGGATTCATCACGCAACCCATTATTTTCAGCCGGCTCTTTGTTTTGTACCTGCTATCCACCCTCTCCATGTCTATGGGCACTCTGGTTAGCTCTCCCCTCTGACAAAATAGTTTCTCCTTGGCCCACATGATTCACTGGGAGGTGTGCCTGGCGACCTTTGGACTCGGCCACAGGGAAGTGGGAATCTGACATGTAAGGCACCTAACAGGTCGTGGAAAAATGAC
Source organism: Ambystoma mexicanum (assembly GCF_040938575.1). Lineage (NCBI taxonomy): Eukaryota > Metazoa > Chordata > Amphibia > Caudata > Ambystomatidae > Ambystoma > Ambystoma mexicanum. The sequence goes on along the minus strand of NC_090929.1, from coordinate 686,468,380 downwards.
CACCGACTATTCCGGTGGATTGGTGAACAATTTATTAGTAAAAAGCGAACGACGGGACAAAGCAAACGAATGACAGCATGAGACTTTGTCACAAGTGAGAACCACACCACCCCCTCCATGTACAGTTCTTATACCCAAGGGAACACATGCATCTCAATGGAAGGAGTGGTCCAGACAGGTCAAGGAATCTTACTGCAACAATGTTGCAAGCAGGTAACAAAGCCCTACTATACAAGTCTTTGATACCAGCTGCCTTCTTACATTTTGGAGTGTTATCTGGGAGGATCGCATAACCTGATAGATTTAGTGAAATTGAATATACTCCTCAAAGATTCACACATGCGCAGAGGCAGACTGGAAGGCTTGCAGTATAATTTTGGCCTGCGCATGCATCTTTTACTAATAAAGTGGGAGCCTAAATCGTGTTTACCAAAAAGGAAACGATTCAGAAGCTTGAGACGGGAAGCAAGCATAGCTACACTCTAGGTGAAGAGCCTTCATCGCAAAGTCATTTGCTTTAAAGCCTCAGCTCGCACAAGCAAGAAACAGTGGTTTAAATGTGGCAGTTTGCCGTATCTCCTCAATATTATAATTCAGTAATGTGCAAGGGGAGTAAATACAATTTTCAATTCCAAACAACTTCCCCCACAATGCCGATGGGGAGTGGAGTGCCTTAATGGGGGTGTGGGTGTGAGAGGAGTCAGCTTGACACTCTTCAGTAAGATAGTGTATTTCTGGTTTTATGCACAGCACATAAATGGGGAGATGTTATGGCTTACTTCCCTTGTGTGACTAAAGTAATGTATATTCTAAAACCATGCTTAATGTCTGTTGGGTGTTAATAGATAGAATAGTGAAACCATTCTGCTAAAATACTCTGCACTTGTCCCAGTGTTTATCTATTCTTTTTGGACAACATATATTGGGGCTGGACGATATGAACCAAAAGTCATATTGTGCTATTTTTGGATTGAATGGCAATGTACAATATATATATCTTGATACTATTAATGTGTCTTAAATGCTCAGTTGTAAGCCAACTACATGTGAGATGTCATGCCAACAGTACTAATACTGAACAGTACATGCAAAATACAACTGTAACAATAATTGTCAGCCTCATCCTAAAATTGCAATTGATTCAAAAGGACATCATCTCAACCTTAATGGCAATACTAACAAAGAAATTCAAGTAGGATACACATCCCTACATGTACTGAAGTAGGCATTAAGTGACACTTTGTCTTGATTTGTCTGTCATCTTAATTTAATGGGAGTCGGAGATATATATATATATATATATATCTCAATGTTAACGATATTGTCTAATCCTATATAGCATTTGAAAATATATCGCTATATCTCCAAAACTCAATATATCGCCCAGCCCTAACATATATTTAAAAATTAAAACATGCAAACCTTGTGGGCTGCCTTTGTAATAGTTTCCTCATAGTGGGATTATATTTGAAATGGTGATCACGTCCCCCAGCGCCAAATTGTAGTACTTTCTAATGCCTTGTGTGATGATCAGTGCTTTTTCATTGTATGCTGGGATGTATTTAGTTTCCTTCACAGTTTTACTGTGACCACCAGTAATTCAGAAAAGAGCATCCATTTAGCTTCTCTTGACCATTTTGGCCTGTATATGTGTATGCACAGGGAATGTGACTCCAGCCCACTACGATGAGCAGCAGAACTTCTTCGCCCAGATAAAGGGCTTTAAACGCTGTATCCTGTTTCCTCCTGATCAGTTTGAGTGCCTCTATCCGTACCCTGTGCACCATCCATGTGACAGACAGAGCCAGGTGAGTGGGAAATGCACCTTGAACTGAACCAGGCTTATGCAGATAGAACTGTATTCATCTTCTTTATCTTCCCCTCTGACCATTGCATTGACACGCAGAATTAAAATGCTCAGGTTAATTAAAAATCTGTAATGCATGTCCTAGCTAATTTGGTTATCACCAAGTGTCCTTGTCAGTACTAGAATAGCTATGGGAAATGCTCAGCATGAACTGCGCACACATGTTGACAAGTCAAATGTACTAAGTTTGATGCCTCTTCCCTACAACCATCATAGGACATTCACTGTTTAGCGTCGGCTGGACTCTGCCAGCCACAAGAGGATGTTTTTGGTTAAAGTACCAATGGGAATATAGCCCAACTGCCGATGTGGGAAGATTAAAATGTTAATTTGTCATTGGGGGAGTGAAGAGATACCGTAAACCTCTGTGGGGACTCCAAAAGTCCCTTAGTACCATAATCTCATGTTACAAAGAATATAGCTCTTGACAAAAGAATTTGAGGAATCTTGAGTTTCAAACTATTTAATCAGGCCTTTTTTATTTCTTCGCAATTCATGCCTGGTGATTATTTCGAACCTAAATTGATGTAAATCTTTTTTTGCTTTTGTGGTGCGAGTGGGTTGGGGTGATCACCATACCCCTCCCTCCCTTTGTTTCTTCTCCATTTGTTCTGTACTAAGGAAATTTCACTCCATTAGTTTGTTTCTGAAATTTATAGACCTTACCCAGACCGAAGTACTGAACCTTTATGTCAAAGTGTAATTGCCCCTTTCCTACCTCTTTAGTAGGTAACACTGACTGTCTCCCTGACACGGGCCTAGCTCCTTTTTGAGGTAACAAGCCCTTCTCCCTCCCAAACATCCTTTGCTATTTGCTGAATGTTAATTATTGCTTTTTGTTCATAGTTCATATGCTCTACTCAGTCAGGTCTGCTATCTATTCTCATTCCTTCGCCAGATATATAATTTATATTGTACCTGCATAATTGTGCGAATTGCAAAAATGTTCACTTAATTTTCTTGTTCCAATTACCTTCATACGAAATTGTTGAAAACATCCTGCACAAAGCCAATTTTTATTTTGTCCAGCAAAACTTGACAAACTTAAAGATATTGCATAATATTCTGAAATAATATAATGCAAACATACTTTACCATCAAAATAAGAGTGAATCTCTTTCAAAACTGTTTTCCACTTAGTGGTGATTTCTTAGGCAAGCTAACAGTCCCTTTGCTGACTTTATTACAGAGAATGTGCGAGTTTTGAAGGCCACAAAACCCCTTTTTGCAATTTTCTTTTCTTGTTTTGGAAAATGCATCACACAAAGTTGGCAATATCGAGGGAACACATTTCATAGATCCTTAGTTTATAGATAATTCATCATATCATGATATCCATACCGGAGATCACAAAACACCCTTCAACAATAGTAGAAATAACATAACCTGATTTTAAACTTCCATTTCCTAATCTTAAGTGCTTTAGTTCGTATAACCAGTATGAAAACAAGCAGTGTTTCTCAGTCTAATAATGGAACGCGTTCTGTAGTCAGCCTTCAGTGGCCTAACGTCTGCCACTTGGGCCTGTGCCCAGAATCATTAGTGGGCTCTGTGTAACTTGTTGTCAACCACCTTTGTACCAGCTTAGAACTGTAAGGTTTCTGACCGGAACATAGGAAGCTGCTGGTGTTGACATGAGGACTGTTTCCTTGGTGCAACCCTGCCAGAGGCAGGTGCTTAACTTACTCCAAAACTGCTGCATGTGCCTCAGATCATTGCCTCACAGTGGAAAGGCAAGCCTTCGGTTATTGCTGCTCTCGAGCCTTATGAAGCACCGGGCTGGATACAGTTTTCTCGACTTAGAACACTGATTAGCTGCATCTACCAGGATTGCTGTCCTCTTTGGAGCGGGGGCTGGTGGGATCTAGGTTTAAATCCCATCCAGGACATTGACGCTCTGGAGTACATTGCCCTGCCTGAAAGATTTGATGCAAGGGTTATTGTGTTAGTACTGCCTTGTAGGATGTCATCCAGCCTTCATTGCAATGTTGCCTTCTCTCATGTTCCTTGCCATACTCTATCCCTGGCCCTTATATGCTGTTCCCTATAACATCCATGCTAATCCCAATCACTGCCATTAAGCCTCATTTCTCCAGCAAAGCAAAGGGATAGCCTTCAGAGGGCATAGGAAGTAGTCCTCATTGCGTCAATTCCAGTTTTTCCTAGCACTGCAGACCCTTTGAAGACGTTATGATGATTATCCTGGGGTGCAGCAACTGCAATGCCTAATCTTCCTGGAACACGCCCTCACTATCCAAAGGGATCAGACTCTGACTGGACCCAGAGCCAGCCCGTCCAGCTTCTCTATTACCATTCCACCCGAGCTGCTTCTCAGCACACCTGTAACAAAGCATTCTACAAACATGCGTTGGAGTCCTGGAGTTTCTGGAATTAAAGTGCCAGCCCTGCCTTTGTCCTGGCGGCAGCCCTTTCCAATAAGGAAGAGAGAACCAATCAATGAGACTAGATGCTAAGTTCTGTCTGGTGACTGTTGAGGAGCTCTCTTTGTACTAAACCCACCCACAAATTGTTTTTTCTGCTTCTCTAACCCAACTATGCAGCCTATCCTCTTCTAATCATACACCTAATCATGGCTGAGAAAATACAGCTATGGATACTTGGGGTAGTCTAACCAGTCTGCATTATATGTGCAGGATAAAACAAATGCTGTTTTGGTTGCCTTTCATTTTAACCTTTCAAGGGATAGTTCAGTGTTTGCTTCCACCCTAACGATCAGTCCCCACCCATGAGAGAAGGTGGTTGTTTCTGGTCGGAGTGATGGTCTCTACACTGGTCATAAGCTCTTAATCTGCTTCTTGCCATGTTGATACTGTGACCGAGTAATGTTCTTAAGCCTCGATACCCAATGACCTATTTGGCTTAGGGATACTTACTTATAGAGTCACAGGACAGTCCTCTTCCTTTTGACAGTCTTCACTTGTTTCATCCTAAACAGATTGGACAATTTGTAAGAGTTGATTAACACTCTCAGAATATGTATGCAGTAATCAAGGGTACTGTAAACTTGCCTTGGTCTCTTTGAACTTATAAGGGGATATGGGGGTGCTTCTTTGAGTGGTTTTTCAGGTTACTGGCGAGGTCTTATACTTGACTTATACTCTACATGATACTTTTCTTGGGGCTACCCATAGATCATCGGAAAGCTCCAAGTAGTTTCTTCTAAAAACCACCTCTTCCTCCATCGTATTGGGTCTGTGTTGCTTAACATTTGCTGGTGGCTTGAAGTCGCAACACTTTCCTTGTTTCAACCAAATAACCTTAGATCACTGGACTTAATCTTACGTCCCGTCCCCTTTCCTCCATACTGCATGGGCGTCCCTGCCTAGGGACAGGAGACGGAACCTTTTTCACTAGAAAAAATCTTCTTCCCCCTTTAAATTCAGAGATGCAGCCCTAGAAGCATACGCTGCTCTGACTCCGCCCCCCCGGAACAGGCCAAAATCACCAGCGCTCCTGAGTTTGGGTTCGGCCATGTAATTCCACGGGCGGACACTTCTGTCTTTTTATCATTCAGGTACTCTGTCCTCGGGCGTCACTCTCCTCCCCGGCACATGTCGACTTCTACAGGGTTCAGCAGGTTTCCATCCAGTGACACTTTTTCCAACTTCAGACCCCTATGCCCTCTGCCTACGTTGCCTTGACTCAGACGACGGCTGGCAAGCTTGTACCACGTGCAACGTGCTTTCCTCGAGGTCTCTGAAGAGTAGACGAGCCAAGCAACATGGCGCAGGCACATGGAAGGCAGCTCGACAAGATGGGCGCCTTGCCAGAATTTAGACACCTGCCCGATACCGCACCAAGGAAGGGAGCAGGTGGAGGAACAAATGTTAAGATGGGACTCGTGTCAACCAGGTATGTGGCCTACAGCCTAACCTTCATTTGCGCAGGGCAGGTTCCCGCAGCGTCCATATGGGCAGGGCACGCAACGGCTCAAGCAGCCACCTGCTAACCCATCAATATCACCTACCAAACCTCTGGCCTGTGAGGACCGACTTCTTTTCTTTTCTTTTCTTTTTTTTTTTTTCTTTTTTGAAAGGTTCCTTGGACTCATGAAATCTCCTCGGATGGGGGTCATCCTTGGGGATGCCATCAGGGACGTGCTCTCACCAATGGCTCTGGTGCCGCAGGCCACCGTACAAGTGCCCCTCGCCTCTGTGCAGCCTCCGCCGCCTGATTTGCTCCCCAACCGATAGTGCAGGTGGTTCCGTACCAGCCTCCACAATTGCAGATTTCCTCCGAGAGCTTGCGGCGCAGAGCCAATCACGATTCAAGGCGGGACTGGCAGAGGCCAAGATGGTGGTACAAGACATCATGGAGTCCACCGTGGCCCACATTGACACCTCTGGCCGGGCCATCTGCATCGCCACGGACATGAGAAGAACGGCCTGGCACCGTGCTACGAAATTCAACCCGGATGTCCAGGAACGCATCTTAGACCTGCCGTTCGAAGGGATGACCTCTTCCTCTCCACTACAGACGAGGACTGAATAAAAAGAAAAAACGCTCACAAACGGCTAAGTCTTTATCCATCCTTACAAAATACAAGCCCAAAACGTACACCCAGTCACAGGAGCACTCGGACAAGGGGCGTACATACAGAGGGTTCTGCAGTTTCCAAGAGCGGAGGTCCAGGCAACCAGACCGCTCACCGACCAAACATCGGCACAAGCATCAAAAAGGGGTAGGGGGAGAAAGGGCTTTTTCCAGTCCCCCCTCCTCCGCAACAGCCCCAGAGGGAAAGAAGGCATGACCCGCCCCTTCGGGTCCATGTGTCTCCAGTGGGCGGCATGCTTTCTCTCCATGCACACTTCTGGGGCCAGAATTTCGTGGACCCATTGATTCTCTCCGTAGTATCCACTGGGTACCGCCTACCCATTCCAGCCTCTTCTGCCTCTTCCTCTCCACTCCCAAAGATTGGGCAACAACTCGGCGGAGATCCGGTCGCTCGCCGAGAGCCAGGGAGTGGAGGAAGTCCCAGCCTCCCAGCTAGGCTCGGGCTTCTACTCCAGGATTTTCGCTATTCAGAAAAAGAACCAGGCGGGCCTGAGAGTTGTGCTGGTCCTTTCCACCCTTAACCTCTCCCTACCTCTACAAAAATTAAAGATGGTTAGGCCAGCTTTAATAGCTGAGAGATTGTGCAGGGGAGACTGAACGTGTGTAACGCTCACCTGATTCCCGCAGAGGCGCCGGTCTTGACTGGGTGAATGCCGTATCTTCAAAGGTGATGTGTAACACACGGTTGGCTCTTTGGGCTGGACCTCTGTGCACTGTATGTCTGACTTGAAGAGTAAGATGTCTGTAGATAGAAAATATGGGATTAATGAACTGGGGTTATTGGGTGCCTCTCTCCTCTTCCCTTTCTCTTCTCCTGTAGAACCCCAAAGGTTAACGCCCTCACCTTAGGTAAGTGAACGCCGTGCTCTCCATCTGCCTCGGGGCAGGGTGCCGTAACCAGTTTCTTCACTGGATAAGGGTGCAGGCCTCTTGACCTCAGAGGACTGCTGTCCGTCGTTAACTGCACGAACGGTAAGTTCTGGGCACTTCAAATGTCTTAAGTCTTTTGTAATGATATCTCTTGTTTTGCAGGGTTCCGGCGATGGCGGGCTGATGAGAGTTGAGGATCGAACCCGCGTGAGGAATAGAAGCGCCTGGAAGCACGTAAGTAAGCGCTTGTAGCCTGCTTCACGATGCGCACTAACTGTCCCTTTTATCTTGCAGGTACAAGTTCAGAGCTTTAGAGAAGCTGAAGGGTGTTGGAATACCCACTGGATTCGGCGTGGGAAGGAGTAATGGCACGTGAGTAATAAAGTTGCCCAATGTCTTTAAACACACCTTCTTTTGTCTTTCAGATGCGGGATGCAGCGCCGAAGGCCTCCGGAGCGTGCGAAGAGTAGGTAAGCCTTTGTCTTTCAGATGCCGGAATGCAGCACGAGGCGTTGGTGACAGCCGATGGACCAGGTAAGAGATGCGCTGCCACTGAAGACCGTAGTGCTAACCTGTTCTTTCTTTGTCTTTACAGGTGCTGCTGAAGACTGGATTCCAGGATGGTAAGCCTTTGTTCCCTTAGGCCCAGGATCAGAAGCAGAAGACACGATGAGCGTTCTGCTGCAGAGAATGCAGAATAACACAAAGCAAGATTCATCCATCGGGTGTGGTTTAAATAGCCTCCTGTAGTGCTTAGGTGTCTCCTTCCACAGCCACGCCTAGGTAAGAAAAGAGTTCCTGCTTTCCAGAAGAGTTCCAGTATTCTGAACCTAGGGAGTGGCTCCTGCCCCACCCAACAGGAAAAGTAGTCCCAAACAGAAGAGGATCAGGGGTTCAACTGGCAGGTAAGTAAGCAGCATGGTCTGCTGCAGGTAAGTCCACCCAAGCATTATGAGCCCGGCGCTTCCAGCGCTGGGACTGGGCATCTTTATGAGCCTGGTGCCACTGGCGCCAGGACAGGGTCCAAAAGGTCCCAATTGGGACTGGCTGGCACTCAGAACCGGGGTTATGGGTCTGCTTCCAAGGGAGTCGGGCAAGTCCTGATCTTTTGGAAGCAGAGATCATGACAGCACCCCCCCTCAAGGCCCCTCCCAAACCGGGCTTCTCCGGTGGTTTGGGCTTGTTAGGAAATGTTCGATGAAATCGTTTGATTAGACGAGGCGCGTGGACGCAGGTTCCCAGGATCTTTCTTGGGGACCGTAGCCTTTCCAGTCAATCAGGTAAAATAGTTTAGATTTGGAGATCTTGGAATCCAGGATGCTTTTGACTTCAAACTCGAGTTCTCCATCAACTAGAATAGGTTTTGGAGACGTAGTTAGTCGGGTTTGAGGTTGCACGGGTTTTAATAGAGAGACGTGGAAGACCGGATGTATCTTCATGTGAGGGGGCAAGTCCAACTTGACCGCTACTGGATTTACTATGGTAGTGATGGAATAGGGACCAAGGTATCTTGGGTTGAATGTGCGTGGTCCTTTTAGAGGTAGATATTTGGTGGATAACCAGACTTGATCTCCTACTTGATATTGGGGGGCTTCCTTCCGATGTTGGTCTGCTCCTTTCTTGTATTGTTCTTTAGCCCTTTGAAGGTGAGAAACGGCTTCCTTAAAGGCTTGGGTGATTGTAGAATGCAGGTGGTCTACTGCTGGTGTTCCAAGATCTTGGAGTGGATCCAACTCCGAGGTTCGAGGGTGACTACCGTATAAAAGAAAAAACAGAGTCTTCCCAGTTCAAGAGTGGACAGAGTTATTGTAGGCATATTCGGCTATCCAAAGGATATCTTTCCAAGTTTTTTCAGTTTGTTGTAGCATGCAGCGCAAATACTGTTCCAGAGTTTGATTGGTCCTCTCGGTTTGTCCGTCGGTTTGAGGATGGTGGCTGGTCGAAAGTCTCACATCAATTTGAGCCGACCGACAGCAACTTTGCCAAAAATGAGAAATAAATTGACTACCTCGATCCGAAATTAGAACTGAAGGAAAACCGTGCAGTCGGACGATGTTTTCGAGAAATTCTCGGGCCAGAGTTGCTGCTGTTGGTAAGCCTTTGAGTGGAATGAAATGCGCCATCTTGGAGAATAGGTCCACGATTACTAGGATCGTATTGTATCCGGAGCATGGAGGTAGATCGGTGATGAAGTCCATAGAAAGCGTATGCCAAGGGCGAGGCGGGATGTCAATAGGGCGTAAGAGGCCGGCTGGTTTTTCCTTTTGACTCTTGTTTTGGGCGCATACTCCACAGGACATTATAAAGTCTCTGATATCTTTTTTCCAAGACGGCCACCAGAAGTAGCGCTTGATCTTTTCCGAGATCTTGGTCATACCGGGATGTCCTTCCATTAAAGAATCGTGATAACAAGAGATTACCTTTTTTTGTAAATCTGTGCTGGGCAGGTATAACCGTTCTTGGAAATATAATAGGTTGTCCTTCACCGTAAAGTCCTTTCCCTGCAGATGCCAATTCTGTATGTCTGCTGGAGTTACCAGTAGCCTGGCTTTATCCTTAACTTCCTCTATGGATTGTGTGGCGATTACACCTAGAATTCTTTGTTCGGGAATGATAGGTACAGGTTTAGGATTGATCAAATGTTCTTCCACTCCCATCCGAGAAAGGGCATCAGCTTTACCGTTTTTTGTACCAGGTCGATAGGTAATTATGAAGTCAAACTCGGCAAAGAATAGTGCCCAACGGAGTTGCCTAGAGGATTGAGCTTTTGCGGTTTTCAAATATTGCAGGTTTCGGTGATCTGTAATCACAGTAACGGTGTGTCGGGCCCCCAGAAGATAATGCCGCCAAGCCTTAAAGGCGGACTTGATAGCTAGAAGTTCCTTATCAGTAATAGTGTAATTGATTTCAGGAGGCGAGAATTTGCGGGACCAAAATGCCACGGGATGCAACTGATTGGTTACTGGGTCCTTTTGTGATAGAACTGCCCCCATGGCAAGGCTCGAAGCATCAGTTTCAACGATGTAGGGGAGTTCTGGGCGAAGATGTTTTAAGATCGGTGCAGAGATAAATCTAGTCTTCCAATTCTGGAAAGCTTGTTCCGCCTCGGTAGACCATTCAAAACGTTTGTTTTTCTTTAACAAGGCGGTGATGGGCTGGACTATTCGAGAGAATTCGGGGATAAATCTGCGGTAAAAGTTAGCGAAGCCTAACATGCTTTGAACACCTTTTACAGAGGATGGCGATGGCCATTTGAGAATTGCATCGACCTTCTTTGAATCCATACGCACTCCGCTAGGTGATAATATGAATCCCAAGAATTCAACTTCAGTCAAGTTGAAAACACATTTTTCCAACTTAGCGAAAAGTTTGTGTTGACGCAATCTCTCGAGGACCATTTTCACGTGTTTCCGATGTTCAGTTTCCGATGAAGAATAAACGAGGATGTCGTCAATGTAAACAACAACACACACATCTATGAGCTCTCTGAGGACATTGTTCATAAAATATTGAAAGGCGGCCGGGGCATTGCAAAGTCCGAAGGGCATGACCTGATATTCAAATAGCCCATACTTGGTGCGGAAGGCCGTCTTCCATTCATCGCCCTCTTTTACTCGTACCAAGTGGTTGGCTCCTCTAAGATCCAGCTTTGTATATATGCATGCTTTTCTGACTTGGTCCAGGAGTTCAGGGATCAAAGGTAACGGATATCTATTCTTAACGGTGATCTGGTTCAGGGCGCGATAATCTATACAAGTTCTAAGGTCCCCTTCTTTTTTTGGAAGGAATAACAAAGCTGAGGAAGCAGGGGACTTGGAAGGACGAATAAACCCATTCGCTAGGTATTGATCCAGGTATTGTCGGAGGTGAAGATTCTCAGGCTCGGTGAGGGCATAAATTCTACTACAAGGAGGAGTAGATCCAGGTATCAGGTCTATCTGGCAGTCATAAGACCTATGAGGAGGTAGAGAGTTAGCCTGATCCTTCCGGAAAACATCTTGGAATTCTAGGTATTCAGGAGGTAACTGGGGAGCCTCCGAGGAAATTGCTGCCAGTGCAACACCAGGTCGAGGGTGACAAGTAGAGACACATTCTGGAAACTGAACCGTTCTTGCTCGCCAATCGATCTGAGGATTGTGCTTCTCTAACCAAGGAATTCCTAGAATAATCTGGAACTGAGGGGCCTTGATCACATCGAACACGATCTTATCATGGTATCCATCTTGACTTACTAGCGTCACTTCTTGGGTGGTATGCGTTACTGGTCCGGAGGCTATCTCCGTACCATCCACCGTAGTAATGACGTCCTTTACAGCCTTTGGACAAAGAGTCAGATTCATCCTCAAAACCATTTCATGATCCACATAATTGCCGATGGCACCGCTGTCGACGTAAGCTTCAATCGCATGTAATCGATCCTGATGTTCAGGGCTAATGAGGACCATAGGTATCACGAAATGCTAGGTCACTGAACTGGTTTTAACGCTCGGCAAGAGGACCTCTATTCTTGTCGGGCGAGGTCGTTTCCCTGCTCAGAGTTTGTGACCCGGGTAACTGCAGCTCCTACTGCCTTCTTGGCTGGTTTCACCGGACAGTCTCGAAGAAAGTGCCCCGAGTTTCCGCAATAGAGGCATAATTGCAGCTGTTTTCTCCTTTCCCGCTCCTTTTGTGTTGGTGGTCCTTTCAGGCCCCCTATTTGCATGGGTTCCCCGGAGTCTACTCCTTTGGTAGGAGTTGGTGGTTTGGAAAATACTCGAGCATAAAACTTGGAACGATCGGCCTTCCTGTTCTGCAGTCTGTGGTCAATTTGAACGACTAAGTCAATATAGTCCGAACAGTCTTGCGGGGGATTCACTACTTGGGCTAACACATCTTTGAGCTCTCCATGTAGACCTCTATAAAACAGCGTAATCCTTTTGTCCTCAGGCCATCGAGTTTCCACTATCAGTCTGTTGAAAGACGCAATATAAGCCAAAAGGTCTTGATTACCCTGTCGCAATGAAAGGAGCTCATTGTCCAAGGCCTGCCCCTGTGAATGTCTTGCAAACAGTTTTTCCATACTGAGCTGAAAAGCTTGAAAATCATGGAGAACCGGATCATCTTGATTAACTAGAGGGATCGACCAGTCTGCCGCATTGCCACTAAGGTACGAAAGCTACCTTAGCTTGATCAGTTGGAAAGGCTGCTGGCCGGCATAAGAAGTGCAACCGGCACTGATTAATAAATACTGCAAACCTCTTTGGGTCACCAGAAAATCGTTCGGGCGGAGCCAGAGGTACATTCCCAGGTAGGTTGATCTGCACTGGGTTCGTAGAGGATGTTGAAGGAAGATTTGCCCCTGATGCGGGTAACGGAGTTTGTCCGGCTTGTGACTGTAGCAATTGTCTAGCGAGATAGTCTGTTCGCTCCTTGGAAATAATCAGTTCCCTTCTTAGAGCATTCGTTTCCTGACGGGCTGCATGCACTTCTGCTCTTAGTTCCCCAAGTAACTGGGCTAGCTGGTCGGTATCCGAGGTTTCCATAGCGCCTGGGTGGGAGTTTTGCGGTAGGCTTTGTGTTCTGTAACGCTCACCTGATTCCCGCAGAGGCGCCGGTCTTGACTGGGTGAATGCCGTTTCTTCAAAGGTGATGTGTAACACACGGTTGGCTCTTTGGGCTGGACCTCTGTGCACTGTATGTGTGACTCAAAGAGTAAGATGTCTTAGGTAAGTGAACGCCGAGCTCTCCATCTGCCTCGGGGCAGGGTGCAGTAACCAGTTCCTTCACTGGATAAGGGTGCAGGCCTCTTGACCTCAGAGGACTGCTGTCCGTCGTTAACTGCACGAACGGTAAGTTCTGGGCACTTCAAATGTCTTAAGTCTTTTGTAATGATATCTCTTGTTTTGCAGGGTTCCGGCGATGGCGGATGGCGGGCTGATGAGAGTTGAGGATCGAACCCGCGTGAGGAATAGAAGCGCCTGGAAGCACGTAAGTAAGCGCTTGTAGCCTGCTTCACGATGCACACTAACTGTCCCTTTTATCTTGCAGGTACAAGTTCGGAGCTTTAGAGAAGCTGAAGGGTGCTGGAATACCCACTGGATTCGGCGTGGGAAGGAGTAATGGCACGTGAGTAATAAAGTTGCCCAATGTCTTTAAACACACCTTCTTTTGTCTTTCAGATGCGGGATGCAGCGCCGAAGGCCTCCGGAGCGTGCGAAGAGTAGGTAAGCCTTTGTCTTTCAGATGCCGGAATGCAGCGCGAGGCGTTGGTGACAGCCGATGGACCAGGTAAGAGATGCGCTGCCACTGAAGACCGTAGTGCTAACCTGTTCTTTCTTTGTCTTTACAGGTGCTGCTGAAGACTGGATTCCAGGATGGTAAGCCTTTGTTCCCTTAGGCCCAGGATCAGAAGCAGAAGACACGATGAGCTTTCTGCTGCAGAGAATGCAGAATAACACAAAGCAAGATTCATCCATCGGGTGTGGTTTAAATAGCCTCCTGTAGTGCTTAGGTGTCTCATTCCACAGCCTCGCCTAGGTAAGAAAAGAGTTCCTGCTTTCCAGAAGAGTTCCAGTGTTCTGAACCTAGGGAGTGGCTCCTGCCCCACCCAACAGGAAAAGTAGTCCCAAACAGAAGAGGATCAGGGGTTCAACTGGCAGGTAAGTAAGCAGCATGGTCTGCTGCAGGTAAGTCCACCCAAGCATTATGAGCCCGGCGCTTCCAGCGCTGGGACTGGGCATCTTTATGAGCCTGGTGCCACTGGCGCCAGGACAGGGTCCAAAAGGTCCCAATTGGGACTGGCTGGCACTCGGAACCGGGGTTATGGGTCTGCTTCCAAGGGAGTCGGGCAAGTCCTGATCTTTTGGAAGCAGAGATCATGACAACGTGCTCCCTTGATCTGAAGGACGCGTACTTACACGTCCCGATTTGGCAGCCTCATCGTTATTTTCTACGATTGAGGATCATGGGCTACCAATTCCAAAACAAGGTGCTTCCTTTCGGCCTTAACACGGCCGTCAGGTTTTTTGCCAGGCTGATGAATACAGTGGCGGTCCTCCTCAGGGCCACCACATATACCCGTACCTCGACGACTTGTTCGTCAGGGCTTCATCTCCGGAAGCGGTGCACCGCACCTTCCACGCTCTTATGAACACACTACACGATCTGGGCTTTTCACTCAACCTCAAGAAGTCGCAGCTGCAGCCCACACAGTCTGACCACCTTGTGGCTCATCTGGGACACTTGCTCAGAGTCTTTCCTTCGGAGGACAAGATCACGGCCGTCAAGAGAGCCACTGCACACTTCCTCAGCAGAGAAATGACATTGGCCATCGGCCTGGTGGTACCAACACCTACTGGGTCTCATGGCAGCAGAGCTCCTGAGCACAGCACACTTCTGGGCCTCTCCAGCACAAGATGCACAATTTCATTTAACAATATTAAAACCTTCAGGGGACAAGTCTCTTTCCTCAAAGTCTCTTGCCTTGGAAGGCCTGCTGCATCAAAAACAATAAACAAAAGTTCATTTGTTGATCTTGCACATTAGGGAGTTGCTTTTCGCCCCTTGGATCTCTCTCTGCCGGGCCCGGATCCTTCATGCAACCTGGACCTCTCTCTGTCGGGTTCACTACAGCCTTTCACGCCGAAAAGCAATACGATCACTTCTATTAACATTCACGTTGGCATCCCTCCTTCGGGTTCACATAGCCATCATTAAATAATTTATGAATTTCTAACAGTTCATGATTTGCTTCATCTCATCAGAAAGCATAATTTCCCTTTTCCTAGCTTTCTCTTGACAATGGGCCAGAGACTTTTCGATTGTCCAAGGGATTTGACATGACCCTTGCAGGACCACTGACATATCACGCTGCCCTTCTCTCTAGCCTTCTGGTACTTGCAGTTTCAACACAAAAGAAAAGGGGCCAGCGAGAGTCCTTCGAATGAGCACTTCTGCGGCGCCTGACCACTCTGCAGCTGAACCTTGTCTGGGCTTTCACAAGAGTTCTAACACAAACAAGTTCTTTGTTCCCAAGTTCCTTGCATTCATATAATGTTGCCACTTATGATATTATATTTTATTTATATCACGCCTATACACAAGTGTTTCAAGGTGTGACAAGGCAAGGGAGGGGAACACGGGAGGACAAGACAATGATCTTAGTAGGCCAAATGACATTCAGATTGCGCAAGTGCAGGGGAGAGGGAAGGGGGGGGGAGCACCAGGGGGTGAGGGGAGAAGTGCAAAACATAGAAGACATGAAAGGAAGTGCAAAATACGTATAGTGAACGTGCACCACCCACTCTTGTTAAGTAATCCTTGTAGTTGATCAAAATTCAATGGAATTAAAGGAGGGGTGCAAACCCGCTGGAAAGGTGCCTCTGTGGAATGGCACACAACGAAAACAGCGGGTATGGACAAAGGCCGTTAAGCGAGCGGTGCGGGCTGCACTCCCAAACACCACAGCGTGGTGTGTATATTCAATGTAATTCGGTCAAAGTCACAAACTTCCGTTAACTTGTTGCAAAGTGCGACTGTTTAATCTTAGTTTAATTTTTAACAACTGTACATCCTAGTAAAAGCAGATGTGCAGGGTGAGCTCAAAAAATGGCCAATGCATTTCGGAACTAAATTCCTTCGCCAGGGCCAGCTCATTCTCAAATTAATAGGATCCGAATGTCAAAAAAATAAACAAATCTATTATGTAATACACAACATATAAACAACAGTAGTTGGTTGAAAATACAACATTCATGAAGTGAATTTGCATAAATCATGAAAGGACAAGTAAATGAAGCCATCAGCATGTACATAATCATAATTGAAATTTTTCGATATGCCGGGTATAGGTGCATCATGTACAAAAAAAGGTTTCAATACCCAAATTTGATGACACAAGCCGTAATTAATCATATGGATATCAACACATACCAGTGGTAAGAAAATAAAGGGTACATACGTGCGAAACTGTGACACATGCAAGGTTGTTAGCAAATTGTAGGATCACAGCAATTTAGGGGTGCCAATAGAGATGGCAAAGAAAGAAAAAGGTTGAGAAAATGACAAAAGGGAAAGTGATTAGCTATTTCTTTCTCTATAGAGTAATGTAATCTTGTAAATTAAGCTGCACTGACCTTGCCGTGAATACAGCATAAGCTTGAATCTTGACAAACTTGTCAGGATAATTGTTCCTGAGAGGCGTTCCTAACCGCATGCAGACTGTCTGAAAGAGACGTGCAACACGGTGAATAATTTGCTTAAAGCATATTCCATTCTCGGAGCTCAAGAGTCTAGACGCCTTACCTGACAACGGCAGGAAAATGAATCCACTGAGGACGCCACAGGGGCGCGCTCCTCGTATCCATGGTTCTTTTACTGTTTACCTGAGGTTGCCAAGGCAACCTAAGGAGCTGTGATTCTCCGGCGGACATGATTGAAAGGCTACTGGTATGCGTTATAAATGTAAAGTCTCCCGCATTGTTGTGCATAATGTTAGTTTTAAAGTGATTCTAGACTAGCTCACACAATGCACCTTAATCTTATCAAGGCAAATGTGGAATAGGTAAAAAAATATAAAATATAAGAAACCAGAAAAAAGAAAACACGTAACCGCAATGTATAGTGACACTGCTTTATCAATTGATAGACAGGTACCCTATAATGTCTCGAGTCTGATAGCCACAGGGGGGGGGCGGTAAAGGACAGACTAGGTTAGGAATGGATTGTCTCGCGCTCCAACTCATCGATAACCTTAGTCAAAGGTGAAAGAGTAGGAGCAAACCTAGAACGGCAGAGATTTCGGGTAATGTTACCAAAAATACCCTTAAATCAAGATCACTTGGAAAAGAGGAAAGGAAATAGGATAGACACTAGACAGAAACAACTGGAAATGTGCTGGGGATAACCAGGACAATTCCAAAAAAGTGTATGTACTGTTCCTTCCTTACTGTGTTGGCTATATAGCTCATCATGAAAGTGAATACATTCAAATCTATACCACCAATGGCATTTCCAAAAAACCCAAAAAGACTCAATGTCATAGTGCGTTCTAAAGCATTGCACATTTCCAATCACGAAAATTCATAATGTGACTTCTCATGCACCAAAGGAAACAGCTGAGATCAAATTCCTCATTCATCCCATTCGGTGATGGTAAGTCGAGCTTGTCAATCTAAAATGCCTCCTTCTGTGCTCGCCGTTGCTTAATGTCTCGAGATTGACCTTTGGGAGGCATGACTTCAAGTACCAAAAACCTTAATTGGCTCACTGCATGTCCATTGTCATTGAAATGCCTAGCAACGGCTGACATTCTGTTCTTGTTCCTGATATTGGACTTATGCTCATTTATCCTAATACGGATAATATGAAAGCAAGTGCAGCCAACAAGTGGCTGTGCAAGGGGGTTATGTTTAGACAGCAAGGGTTAGATAGGTGCAAATAGGTGGGCTGTAGGGTTGCAGATGAGCCCCAGTGCAGGGGTGCCAGTGGCAGTGCAGGTGTGCAACTGGGAGGGCAGGGCCCTGGCCCATGATCCAGAGGGTAGCCAGGCAGACCAGTGCAATATCAGACAGATCAGCAGGGAAGTGGAAGGCAGAAGCAAAGCGGAAAGTCTTGAGCTGCTTCCGGCACCGGAGACGGTTCTGCTCAAGTTTCAAAGAGGCAGGGAGGCTGTTCCAGAGGAAGGTGCCGGCAGAAGAGAGATCTGCCCCAGCTCACTGCTTAGAAAAGCGCCTGACTCTCAAGGAGTTGGAGTTGAAGGTGAAGCTTGAAAAGGAAGAGACTTCTGAAGAGAAAGCTGGAGGTATATTGGTCCCAGGCCCCAGAAGACCTTGTGGACAATGCAAAGGGTCTTGAATTTGTTCCTTGCAGCCACTGGGAGCCAATGGTGAGCTTTCAGTGCTGGAGAGATACGATCCCTGGGCTTAAGGCCAAGTCTTGCAGACCTGTTCTGGGTGAGTTGCAAAGGACAGAGTAGAGGTGAGTAGATTTAAGAAGAGGCTGTTAGAGTAGTCAAGCCTAGAGAGGACCAGAGCTCTGGTGACAGTGAGCTTCTGGAGGAAGGGGAGAAAAAGGAAGAATACCCCTGAGGAGGTGCAGTTGGTAATTTCACTTCTTAGGGACGCCGGAAATGTGAGGAGAGAAGGAGTGTGGAGTCAAAGATAACTGAGGTTCTTAGCCTCACATGTTGGGGAAGAGGGCCAAGGGAGGCCGGCCAGAGAGTGGAGAGAAAGAGGGGTGCAGGTATGCTGATGAGGAGAATGTCTTACTGGCATTCAGGCAGAGATCATTGACGGCGCACCACTCCTGGATTGGAGACAGTCGGGGAGGATAGGAGAAGAGGCGGCAGAGGGAAGCCTGAAGGTGAGCTGTATATCATCCACATAGCACTGGAAGTTGGAGCAGAGGGCAGCATTGTGGTGGGTAAGAGATGCCAGGTATTGGTTGAAAAACCAGGGAGAATGGTTAGACCGGTGGGGAACACCACAGGTGGAGAGAGAGGAGAGGAAGGACCCAAGTTAGACCTGAGAGGGTCTGTCCGAGAGGAAAGAATTCCGCCAGGCCAGAGCTTGATCAGGGATACCCAGGTTATCACAAAGTTGGTTGAGCAGGATGACATGGTGGACCGTGTCAAAGGCAAAGGAGAGATCAATTAGGATGAGGACAGAGGGGAGTCTAGAATCAAGGTTAGAGAGCAGGTATTCACGGATGTTCAGTAGAGGTGTTTTTTGTGCTTCTGTCGCTCTGAAGCCAGACTGATGGTCATGGAGACAACCAACAGATTCCGTGTGAAGATTAAGCTGAGAGGTGGCCAGCTTTTCCAGGAGTTTGCCCAGGAAAGGAGTGATGGAGATCGGGTGATAATTAACCCGAAAGGGAGGGGTCGGCTGAGGGTTTCTTCAGATGAGGGTGCACAAGAGTGCTTCAGGGGGAGGGGAAGGTTCCAGAGGCGAAGGAGTAGTTGCAGAAGTCAGCCAAGGCTGGAGCGAGGGTGTCAATGTGGTCCTTGATGGTTTTGGAAGAACAGGGAAGAACCTGTTTTGATGAGATTTTCATAGATCAGACTTGTCTAGAAACCTAGTCGGGTTGAGAAGAGTGGAAAGTCTGAGAAGGGGATGGGGGTGCAACCTTGAAACAGTTTGGTTTGCTATTGGCTTCTTCTGACTCACCGGCTGTGCCAAACCCACTGGCTTGTGTTCATCCTGGAGTCAAGGACGTACCACGGTAGCCAGCATGCCTCCCCCGCCTGTGCTATCAATGCGGGAGGCCCCCGTGCACCGTTGACATTGATTACTCCACACGCCAGCTCTGAATCCTGGTCTTACGCTTTCCCCGGAGACTTTGGGGGTCTGATTTGAAAAGGGCAAGGGCAATTCCCCCTTCATCATCCTTCCAGGTCTCACCACCTTTCTCCTCCGTTTGAACTGCCGGTCCAGTGTAGCTGTTTTCTCGTGCGTTCGGCCTTGCTCATGGTGTGCTCCGACCTTTTATCCCTGTGGGGAAAGTAAGGGGCTGTCAGGTGTGTGCGGTTATTGTGAATTGCATGACTCTGCCTGACCCGTGTGTTGGGACATGTCAGGTAGACGGCGCAGTGTTAGTTGTCTTTCATGGTGTAAGAGTGCTTGTGTCGGAAAGGGGGTCGTGGGGTAGAGCTTCTATATATCCTACAGGGTAGGATGGGGAAAAAAGTGTTACAAGGAAGGGGGTACCGCGTCTCAACCTTCAGTGTCCCACTTGCACTTCCGGAAGACCCTCTCATCCAGGTGATCCTCCCCCACTGGTCCACCCCCAGGAACTGGATCCAATAGCAGTGGCCATGTCCTGACCACCTGAATGACATATCTCCGGGGACTAGCAGGTGAGACACCTTCAGGTGTCTCGCAGTAAGTACATTGTGAGAACCCTACTAGGCTTGCAATTCTTGAAAGAATAGCCAGGTTTTGAGGCCTTTGTGGAAGGACCAGACGGAAACTTCTGATCTTTGTGACCGCAGAAGGCAGTACCAATGTTTAGCAGTCACCATTGGGAAGTTGCGGACCGCTGCTTTCTGACGCTTGTATCTGGGAATGGTAAGTAGTTGCGAGTTGGTCTAGTGGATTGTGATTTGGAGAATTTTCTAGCAAAGTATTTGGGGGCGGTGTTTGGCAGACATGTCAGTCGGTGAAATTTTTAACACAATGCGTTTGTGAACAAGTAGCTAGTGGGCATTGTCTTGCAGGGGAGATGTGGTCTTTTTTAGGAAGGTTTAGAGCGGCTCTTAGAGTATTTTGTATGACCTGTAGTTTTTTTTTTTATATTGCAAATGTTGGAGCCTGCAAAGAGGGCATCTATCCTGGATAGTATACAAGTATTTTATTTATATCTCGCTCATGCACAAGTGTATAAAGGCTCTAGCAATCGTGATGCAGCTGTCAGAGGTCAGGACAGGCGTTAAGTTTAGCTGTGTATGCTGCTGCAGATGCAATAACATTTACCTGTCTAGAACGCAGAGTCCAAGTACACCACCAAGGCCTTTACTACTTTTGAGAAAGTGATACTATTCCGGTAAATGATGGGTTTGTTTAGCTGAGTTTTTGTGCCTATAATGACCAAATTAGTTTTTCTTGTTTAAGCATAGCCCATGTCGTGCCATCCAATCCTGGATGGCTTGATAGATTTCGCTCAATGCGTTAGAATCTGTCTTATAGTTTCTGCAGATAGGCAGGAGGATTTGGGTATCATCTGCATAATTGGTATAGGTAATACCAAAGTAGTTGAGTTTGAAGAGAGGCTTATTAAAGAAATTGTATGGCGATGGGAGACACAGGATCCTTCGGGACTCCACAGGTGACTGGGGCAGGGGGGACAGCTGCAGAGGTGGAGAACACTTTGTTTGGTTAGATAAAGGCTGTATACTAGCTGTTGCTTTAGTAGAGAAATAGGCTGCTGAAGAGAGGTGTTGGCAGAGGAGTTTGTGGTTCACCAAATCAAAGGCTGCTGAGAGGTCAAGTAAAAGGAGGAGGGACAGATTGCCATAGTCTTTTTAATTTCATCCTTTTGTATTTTTAAGTCCGAGACCGGATTCCGTTCCGTGACCAGGGCGGAAGCCAGATTGGGGCAGTTTCCAGATAATTTTTTATTTGCAGATAAGCTGCTGTCTATGATACGATGTGGCATTTATAACGCGACTGTACACAAGTATTTTAAGGATGAATGGTACTGTTGTGATGGGGTGGTAGTTGATGGGGGTTTCGGGTTCTAGTGTAGGCTTCTTAAGGAGGGGGAGGACCCAACTGTCTTTTTAGATTCGTTTTTACATTACCAGATGAGAAGGAGGTATTGATCAGCAAAGAGGTGAAGGGGCAAACTCTGCAGCCAATCTTTTACAATCAAGGCCGGACAGATGTCTCCTTGGCATCCGGATTGTTTCAGGCTTTTAATGATTAAAGGGGTAAACGCAAGCAGAAGGATCAAGTTAGTAGGTGAAGGCAAAGGGTCTTGAAGTGGCTCAGCTGGTATCAGTTTTGTATTTGTTTTGCTACAGTTTTCGTTTGTACTAAGGAGATGGCCACGCCTTCTGGTTCTTTCTTTCCTGCACAGACTGAATGCAAATATGCTTATGTCGTTGCTTCTGGTGGATCGTAGGCCTCCAGAGACTGAGTTTCTCAGTGAGGTAGGTAGGGGACATCAGGGTGACGGCCTTCTAGATGATACAGCAGGATTTGAAGATAGTGTCTTGCAGCAGGAGACAGTGCAGTTCGAGGAGGGTCAGGGTGATGTGGTCGAATTAGCAGAATCATGCTGCAGCATGCAGGACACGTCTCGGGGATGCCAGGGCAGCCCTTCCAAAAGTGCATTTTCACCATCAAGGTGGGAAAGCACCAAAGCTTGGACAGCAGATCTGAAGTTGTTTTCTGGAATGAATCGCCTGATTTTCTTCAGTAGAGCCGGAAGGTGCCAATCTGTTTGTCGTCTTTGGTATGTGCTGTTTCAAAGAGTGGTCTTTTGATGTTGAACCCAAGCGACTAAGCAACCTGCCCCCTCTGCTGTGCAATGAGGAATCCAATCAGATGGGATTTGAGTACATTGAGCTCCTTGCGTTACATATCAAATAAAAAAGTTAGCACTGTGCATGATGGACAACTCGATGCTATCTTAATGTAAATGTTTAATTTTCTCATGCATGTAATGCTTTGCTGTTTCTTTGCTTGCCTTCTTCCTCACCACCAGTTTGATTCCCTCCTATCTAGGTCTCGGTACAGTGAGGTCACTAATCTTTTCTGACTGAAGGTTTGAAAAAAAAGCCAGATTGGCAACATTTAACTAGGATATTAGTCAACGATTCTTTTTTTTTAAAAAGAAATGTACTTAGTGGTCATAGACTAGCACATATGTTCATTGTTTACATGTTCAATAAGGATACCCATGAAGGAGAACTATAGGATTGTATGTAAGCAACTTCCCTGCATCTTTAGCAATAACTTGTTTTTGGGTTCTTTATCTTGGGTCAGTTTCTTCCCCTCTTCTCCGCCATGCTCCTCGGATGTCTTTTTATTTTTTAAAGCCAGCTCATTGTGGCATAAACAATTGAATGTTTATGTTGATGTCCAACCTCACCAGCTGTCCCCTATGCTTCGACCTCTGGCATTAAATTGACTGTGCCCTCATTGATTCCCTTTAGGTTTTGGGTTTTCAAGAGCTGGCTTCACTCTTATGTGGAGGTGTTTTTGCTAAATGTAGTTGGATTCATAAAGCTATTTCGAGGGGATTGGGTCCTCCGACGTATTCCATATCTATGACCTGTAATCACCACAGCTGTGCTGCTTCGGAAACTTTTTCGGCGTCTGCGTCCTGCGTCGATGACGTCGATACGCCGTCGTCGAGGACCTCCTCCGACGTCATCCGATGTGATAAGTAGGACGCATGACGCCCATAGCCTCAGTTCCGTTTTTTCCGCGAACGTGTTGCTTCGTGTTTCTCGGTTCTAAGCCTCGACTCTTTGGAGTTCTGTTCTTTCTGGTTCTTCGAACCTGTTCGTTTGTGAATTTCCTTCGGACGATGTCTTCCACTTCGTCTTCAACCCCGCGTCCGGGCTTTAAGAAGTGCGGGGAGTGTGGGTCCAAGATGTCGGTGACTGACTCGCACGACGCCTGCCTCTGGTGCCTCGGGGAGGCCCACGACACGGATGTCTGTATTGACTGCCAGTCGCTCACGTCCAAGGCCTTACGCGAACGTAAGAAGAAGTTGTCGGTAGGTCGGGTGTCCAAGCCCCGGAAGTCGAAGTCGGCGGGGCTTTCGACGGATGATTCGAGGGGTGACTCTCCGCGTCATCGTCGGAAGTCTCGTCGGTCTTCTTCTAGGAGTGGGTCTCGCCACTCCTCAGCCTCTTCGAGGCATTCTCGGAAGCGCCGTCACTGGTCGCCTTCCAGGTCCTCTTCCGAGGATTCTGCACGGCACGTCGGTTACCCCACCAGCCGTGCGACGCCGGAGGAATGGGCTTCCTTCGGGAAGAAAATGTTGGCGATTCTTGAGTCGCAGGGTACTCAGCCGTCCGCGCCCCCGAGTGGGGTCGGCAGTGTGAGGTCGAGAGACACCGCTCGCAAGAGTGGTCGGCACGAGTCACGGGAGCGGTCCCGTTCGGACAAGGAGGCTCGTTCTCGCCATACCCGTTCCAGGTCCCGGTCCTCGACGCGTTCGAGACCGTGTGCTCCTGTGAAGTCTTCGAGGAAGACATCGACGTCTGAGGCGTCGAGGGCGTCGACAGGCTTTCTCGAGGCTCCAGCTTCGAGGACGTCGTCGAGGCCGTCGACGATCAGGTCGTCGAGGGACACGCTCGGGGCTCCGGCCTCGAGGGCTGTCTCGACGCCGCCGATACTGGAGGCGCTGCATCTGACGTCGACGCCGATTTCCTCGACGTCGACGCCGATCCTCTCGGCGCCGTTGCCGTGTCGGAGGTGCCCCGTGTCACGGGTGTGCCCCCTAGGAAGGCTCTGGTTAAGAGCAAGCACTCTCGGGTGCCTTTTCGCCACCTGGAATATATTTCGGAGGCGGATGAGGATTCTGATGGCCTGGTTCCTAGTCTGGTGCCAGATGAAATTGTCTCGGGCCTTAGTCAGTTTGACGATTTGAGGCAGTCACTGCATGATGCCAGTGGACTGGACACCTCTCCGGAGGTGGAATTTTGTGGGCCTGAGCCTGGCTCCCATGCCGATTCCTCGTACCGGCGCCTTATGGCTAGGGTGTCTGAGTATCTGGGATGGTCTGCTCCCCCAGGGGAGTTTGTGCAGGATGATCTGACGGACATCCTTGATGTTGGTCCCCCAACTGACCCGGTACTGCCGTTCCATATGGCTTTACAGAGAAGGGTGGTGGCGGCGGCTTGGACTGCTCCGGAGAGTCTCCCGGCGGTGGGCAGATCCTTGTCGCGTAAATACCGTCCAGCCAGTAGCGACCCCTGCTACTTGACCAGGCACCCCACTCCGGAAAGTTTGGTGGTGCAGGCGGCCACGGCCCCGGCAAAGCAGGCGTTGTACCCTACCATCCCTCCTGATAGGGACGACAAACGTTTTGATGGCTGGGCGAAGAAAGTTTTTTCTTCTGGTGGTATGGCGCTTCAGGCGGCCAACTCCATTTGTGCCTTGTCTCGTTTCACGCACACTCTGTGGAACTGTGTTGCGTTAGCGGCTGAACGTATTCCCGAAGGGGATGAACGGGATGGTTTCCTTTCTATGGTCCAGGATGGTAAGGATGCCATGTGTGAGTCCGTTCAGTCGGGTCTGGACTTGGCTGAATGCGTCAGTAGGTCCATGGCGGCGAGCACCGTGATACGCAGGTTTGCGTGGTTGCGGAAGTCGGGGTTTGCTCCTGATGTGCAGTCCCGGCTCCTCAACATGCCCTTTGATGGTGGACGCCTTTTTGGCAGCAAGGCTGACGAGAGCCTTGAGAGGTTGCAGACCTCTAAAGCTGCAGCGAAGTCGTTGGGCGCTGCAGTTCGCCAACCTCCGCCTTTTCGTCCTAGGGGACGGCAGTGGAGGGGTGGTTCCTTTCGCTATTACTCATCCTTCAGTAGAGCGAGAGGAGCTGGCAGTCAAAGAGGCCAACGCAGGGGTACCAGAGGTGGACGACAGGGTGCCCGTGGTGCCAAGGCCGCTCGGGCAGTTGCCTCTTTGCCCTCAGGTAACGCCGCAGCCGCTCCCACTCAGTCGTGAGGCCATGTCCCATGGTTCGCCGGTTGGGGGAAGGCTGGCGCAGCATCTTGTAGAGTGGCAAGCCATTACTTCAGATGTGTGGGTTCTGGAGATCATTACCCACGGCTACTGTCTTCCCTTTCGGCACAGGCCTCGCGACAATCCACCGGGGAACCTCTCTTTGCAGAGTCCGGATCCGCTCCTTGCGCAGGAAATTCAAGCCCTGCTGGAGAAAGGCGCCATAGAACTGGTGCCTGTGGCGGAGAGGAACAAGGGATGGTATTCCCCTTATTTTTTGGTTTCGAAGAAAGACGGGGGATTGAGACCCATCATGGACTTGCGCGGTTTGAACAAACTCCTCAGGAAGGACATGTTCAAGATGGTTACTCTCTCTCAAGTCCTCCAGGCCCTTCAGCTTCAGGACTGGTTGGTGTCACTCGACCTCAAGGATGCTTACTTCCATGTGCCGATCCATCCCAAGCACAAGATGTACCTGAGGTTCGCGGTTGGCGACTCGCACTTTCAGTTTCGGGTCCTGCCGTTCGGATTGGCCTCCGCCCCGAGGGTTTTCACCGAGCTCATGGTGGTGGTGGCAGCGCATCTCAGGCAAGGGGGGATTCACGTCTACCCCTACCTGGACGATTGGTTGATCAGGGGGAGCTCTCCCGAGCAAGTCCTGGATCATCTATCGATCGCCTGTCGCTCCCTTCACAGGCTGGGCTTCTCCCTCAATTTAAAGAAGTCCCATTTGACACCAACACAGCGGCTCCAGTACATCGGAGCGGTGCTCGACACTTCCCTGGGGCAGTGTTTTCCTCCCCAGGTGAGGGCTCTTCACATTCAGCAGATGGTGCACAAGTTTCAGCATGCCCAGACGCTCCCAGCGTTCGAGTTCTTGAGGTTGCTCGGCCTCATGGCATCCTGCATTCTTCTGGTGCCAGAGGCTCGCCTGCGGATGAGATCTTTGCAGTGGGCACTCAAGACGCAATGGTCGCAGTCCTCCGGCAGGATGTCGGAGTCGATTCAGGTGCCGTCCTCGGTCGCCCGGGACCTTCTGTGGTGGGCCGTCGAAGGCAACTTGATGAAGGGGGCTCTATTTTGGCTTCCCTGGCCGGAGGTGACGGTCGTGACGGATGCATCCCTCACGGGATGGGGAGCTCATGCCAACGGACTGACAGTCAGCGGTCGTTGGTCTCCGTCGGAGTCCAGACTCCATATCAATCTGTTGGAGCTGAGGGCCGTCAGGCTAGCCCTGAAGGCTTTTCTGCCGTCTGTGCGAGGGAAGAATGTCCTGATCCTGACGGACAACACAGTGGCCATGCACTACCTCAACAAAAAGGGGGGGGCAGGGTCACTTCCTCTGTGCAGAGAGGCGATGCAGCTCGAGTTCTGGGCCATCCAGCAGGAAGTTTCGATCTCGGCAGTTCATCTGGCCGGTGCCGAAAACGTGACGGCGGACGCTCTGAGCAGGCAGAGCGCAATCTCTCACAAGTGGGAGTTGGCTCAGGAGATTCTCCTGGAGATCTTCGCCCTTTGGGGGACCCCTCACGTGGACCTCTTCGCCTCCAGTGTCAACCGGAAGTGCGAAAGGTTTTGCTCGCGGGAATTTCCTCCAGAAGGAGCCTTAGGAGACGCGTTCGTGGTGGAGTGGTCATTCCCGCTGCTGTACGCGTTTCCTCCAGTCCCCGTCATCCCGCAAGTGCTGCGGAGGTTACGGAAGTTCGGTTCCCGGATGATCCTCATTGCCCCGGCGTGGGCTCGGAGGACGTGGTACCCGGACCTTCTCGACTTATCCATCTGCCCTCCACGTCGTCTTCCGTACCGAGACGATCTGCTCTCACGGGAGGGGGGTCTGGTTCTCCATCCGGAGGTCAGATCCCTCAACCTTCACGCTTGGCTTCTGATAGGTTGAGGTATAAGGATTGGGACCTCCCTGAGGACGTGATGGAGGTGTTGCTTTCGGCCCGAAGGCCGGCAACAAAGTCTCTGTACCGTTGGCGTAAGTTCTGCGACTGGTGCAGAGTTCAGAATGTGGATCCTTTTGCATGTGACATCCCCATGGTTCTGTCCTTTTTTGCTTTCTTTGGCCCACAGGGGCTTGCAAGTGGGTACCGTTAAGGGTTACCTGGCGGCGGTGTCCATCTTTAAGCGCTCGTCTGAGGAGTGTTCTTACTTTAAAATCCCTTTGATTTCACAGTTCCTGAAAGGGCTCACTAATGTGTTCCCTCCGTCACCTTTCCTGGTGCCCGGTTGGGATTTAAACTTGGTTCTTAAGTTTCTTATGGGTGCTCCGTTTGAGCCTTTGCATTCTTGCCCTTTGAGGCTGTTTACTCTGAATACTGTGTTTTTAGTTGCGGTTACTTCCGCTCGCAGAGTGAGTGAGTTACAGGCACTTTCAGTTAAGCCTCCCTTCACTGTATTTCACTGGGACAGGGTTGTCCTTAGAGTTCGTCCTTCTTTTCTTCCGAAGGTAGTGACGGAATTTCATTTGGCCCAGAAGGTTGTTCTTCCGGCATTCTATCCTCCTCCGCATCCTGGTAAGGAAGAGGAGAGGCTCCATAGGCTTGATCCTAGGAGAGCTTTGAGCTTTTATGTTTCACGCATGTCCCGGGTCAGAGTGGATGATCAACTCTTTATTGGTTACGCTGGAAAGCGTTTGGGGCAAGCTGTGACGAGACAGACTTTGTCTCGCTGGATTGTTTTGGCCATCTCGGAGTGCTACCGTTTGGCGGGTAAGGACCCACCGGCTGGCTTGCGGGCCCATTCTACCAGGGGTATGGCTGCGTCTACTGCCCTGCAGAGGGGTGTTCCTATTCGCAACATCTGTGATGCAGCCACCTGGGCTTCAGTACATACATTTGTACGTCACTATTCCCTTGATTCCATCCGGGCACAGGATCTGGCCTTTGGCAAGGCGGTCCTTTGCTCTGCTATTTGATTGGCTATTCTAAATTCTTTCCCTCCTCCTTGCTTTGGTACTGCTTTGGGAGTCTGTCATAGATATGGAATACGTCGGAGGACCCAATCCCCTCGAAGAACAAGTTACTTTCTTACCTGGTAACGTTCTTTCGATGGGATGGTCCGACGACGTATTCCAGATCGCTCCCGCCCGGCCTTCCCCGCTGCAGAATTTCTTTTGCAATTGCAGCTTACGTTCCGCAAGGCTTTGTGTCTGACTGGCAGTTGACTTATGTCACACGTTCTGGGGGGAAAAAACTACAACTGAGGCTATGGGCATCGTGCGTCCTACTTATCACATCGGATGACGTCGGACGTCGGAGGAGGTCCTCGACGACGGCGTATCGACGTCATCGACGCAGGACGCAGACGCCGAAAAAGTTTCCGAAGCAGCACAGCTGTGGTGATTACATGTCATAGATATGGAATACGTCGTCGGACCATCCCATCGAAAGAACGTTACCAGGTAAGAAAGTAACTTGTTCTTCGCCAACGCACTGTCCACATTGAAATAAATAGTTACATGAAGTACAATATAATCTAAGAAGTATATAAAGATGTGCATTAGGGGAAGGAAAAGTATGAAACTGATGAGAGAGAGAGGAAGATCATTTTAGTGTTTAGGAGCCAGAAGGACAAAGGAGTGTGAACTCGATTGTGAATAAGGGTGATGAAAGGAAGTATGCAGGTAGTACATGGAAACTAAAAATCAAAGTTAAAGGGCGATGGGATGGGGGGGGGTGGGTCATTGTTATAAAGCACAAAAAACGAAACTAGAGAGTGCTTGGAAAAAAAGAGCCTTTGAAGTGTGGCTAAGGACCAGGTGATGCTAAAGCGATATGAAAGCACACAAAGCAAACCTACTTAAAGGTTGATAAGAGAAGTGCAAGAGCATAAGCTGGGAGTGCATCAAAATGAGCAGTGGAGTAATCGAGACCAGAAAATACCATATTAAGAATTCATGTTTCAACAGCCAAAAATGTGAGAAACTATCTAATTCTCCAGCATTGGATCTTTCAGAGATACACACATGAATATTCCCAGTGGTCTAGCTGGGAATCCTCAGTAACATTAAAGCAGTTTATCTTAACATTTTTAAGCGGCTTGTCGCTTTAGTGCTCTATTGGTCATTTTGGGTCATACTGCCTACAGTCAGTCAGGTCTCTTTAACCCCACCCTTGGAGGCCATCTTCAGATTTTTTACTGCTCCTTAAATGTTGGTAGTCCTCAAATCTCTCTTCAGATTTTCAGTGTTTTATCCATTGTTGCTTTAGTTCTTTTGATACATTCATCTGGTTTGGTGCTGTTCCACTTCTCTCCACCTGGTGGGATTCATAAGCATGTTCTGTTGCCTCTGCAGTCACTGTACTGCTTCTATTCCATTTGAGGCCTTCAGGAGTCCGTGGACATTATGGCAGACGCGAATAAAAAAAGCCTTTTCAAGACCTGTTTGACTTGTCTTCAACATGTACATCGAGGATCTTCATGAGGAATGCCTCTGTCTGTAGCCGTACCACTATTTGAACAACTGTACCATTTACCAGTCGTTCTCATCAAAACTTGCAAGAACAGCCACAGAAGGTTAGTGGTTTGGTTGGACGATAGTGCTGGTGCCTCTGACACAGCCTGTCTGCAGTTCAGCTTTTGCAAGGCACAGCAGACCCCTGGAGCGCAACTACGGGACGTAAACGCCCTGAACATCAAAAAAACACTCTTTGGAGAAGTGCTGCTCGTCCACGATTATGGCTTCTCTGTCTGTGCCATCCACGTTGCTGCCCACGGACGGCTCAAGTCCTCTTCGACAACTGCAACCACCCCGTCGACCACCTTGTTGATGACCAATTCAACTACGTCTGTTCCATCTACAACCTCTTTGACTTCAAGTCAACCTGCTCTACATCAAAGTCTGCTATGCAAACTAGTTCATTCTCAACTATACCCACCCCGTCGACGAGCAACGTCCTCATCGATGCCTGTTCACAGGCCCTTGATTTCAGCCTTTCAAAGAGTTGCAGTGGATCAGGTGGCCCCTACAGCGCGCAGTCTTACCTAGTGTTCAGCCATTGTTCTCACTGGCACCATATGCACCACCTGTGGTCCCCTGTCTGGCCATGGCTCCACCTGTCCAACTGCTACAGCACCTACCAGAAGTGGTATTTTCTAATTTTGACTAGTGTAGTGTGCCTCCTGCTACTAGTATGCCACCACCAGCTCCACCTAAACAAGGTCCTGCTCAACCTTCTCCAAGTACAAGCTCTGCGCAAACACCTGTCCATGTTCAACACGCCTTCTAGACCTCACCACAGCCCCTGTGCCCTCAGGCTCACGGAATGTTTCTATGGCTATCTTGTCAACACTACAGACGATGGTTGCAGAGCTTTGGCAACAGCTCCAGCTCCACCCTTCTCTTCTTTCTCACAGTCCAGTGCTTTTCATGCGACAGGTGGTTTGGTTCATCCGCCCTTTGTACCTTCTCCAGAGGTCCCCACTTTTGCTGCCTGACGCCCTCACAGATAAGGATCTGTCGGACGGTTCGCCACGCACTACCTGAACAGATGAGTTTGAGAATCTGGTGCCAGGTGACAGCAAGCCAGCGGATTTACCTCCAGGAGTCGCCGCTCCAGATGAAATTGACTTCTTTCATGCTCTCATGTAACAAGCAGCAATTCTATTTTATCTTCTCCCAGAGGAGCTGAACAAGGAGGGGTTCCTTTTATCAACGTCAGGAATCGACCAGAAAATCAGTGGTAGTCACCCTGGTGCTGGAAGATATTTGGGATGATGGCCTTCTAGTCATGAGAAAACCGTTCTTGGCACCGCCCAAGATAGATTGCTTCGAGAAGAAGTACAAGGTCCCAGTTTCAGTACCCAAATACCTTCTCGCACAACCCTGCCCTGACTGTTGTCTCTGCAGCATCCCATAAGCGCTCTGCCAACACATGGGCCCCTTATATGGTGCCCCCAGACTAGGAAGGAAAGCATCCCAACACTTTTGGCAAGGGGATCATTACTACAGCCTCTCCAACCATCAAAGCAGCGAACTCATTGGCAATCCTCTCCCACTCTGACTTGGAGGTCTGGTTGAAGGAGCACCCAATATTTGATTTTCTACCTGACAATGAGCAACATTAGGAGCTTGCACTTCTGCGTGAGGGGTAGTGACTTCAAATCATGCGATCTCTATTGCTTTGATAATAGCGAAAACAGTATTCCGCCAGATGGGTAACAGGGCAGTGTTATGTTGTCACAGTTGGCATAAGGCCACATCCGGCTGGAATTCCAGTCCAAGGTAGTAGACCTACCGCTTGACTGGAGAGATTTATTTGGCAAAAAGGTGCTTGAAACCCTGCAGACCATCAAGGCTGAATCTGCTCGTTCGTTGGGTACTCTGCAGTGACGATGTTGGTCCTTTTGCTCAGGGAAAACCAGATTTACAAGAACTTCGTCGAATTACAGACCCTCCTAAAATCTACAGACATCCCTCACCAGCAACATACAAGAGTGTTTCAAGGGAAGATCACAAGCATATTGAATGAAACCAGCAATGACGCAGTGTTTCCTCCATAAGCAAAGTGCCGACATCCCCCCCCCTACTTCAACACCCCAGTAGGGGGAAGACTTGCCTACTTGCACAGTGGAAGTCCTTCACCACTGACAAATGGGTGTTATCCATCATTCAGCAGAGCCACACCCTGGAGTTCATTAGGCCCCTCCCATCCATTCCTTCCATTCCAAAGGTGGAAACCAGCTGCCCCTGCTATTACAAGAGGTACATTCCTTCTTAAAAAGGACAATCCAGGTAGTATCTGCATCTGTAGGGCACCAGAGTGTACTCCAGATACCTTCTGGTGAAGAAACTGTCGGGAGGCTGGAGACCAATACTAGAAGTCTTAAACGTTTGCATGGTGATACTCGAACATCTTGGGCCAGCTGAGAAAAGGGGACTTTCTCGCCCCTTCGCTCTAGACCTAGAGGCGTTTTCTCTGTTTCAAAGTTGCAGGAAAACAATTCAAGGCCTTGCCTTTCGGACTAAAATCAGCGCCGAGGGTGTTCACCAAATGTCTTACTCCAGCTGCAGCGCACCTCCGGCATTCAGGAATTCACGTCTACCTATATCTGGACGACTGGTTGATGAATGCCCCATCGCTTCCACTAGTGACTCAGCACACCAAGGACACCATCCTATGCCTACCATTGCTGGGGTTCTCTGTGAATTTTCAAAAGGCTTGCTTAATTCCTGTTCAGAACTCACTGTTTTTGGGCTCACGCCTCCACTCTTGTGTATGTTGACACACCTTCAGAGGATAGGGATTTCCATCCTGAACAAGGTCCAGCAGCTATTGTGCCTTCGGTTGCTTCAGTATGATCTCTCAAGTCCCTCCTGGGGAGGATGTCGTCCTGCATTCTATTGATTCCACACTGCAGACTCAGAATGAGACCATTTCAGGAGTTTCTGGATGCCCGTTGGCACCAACTCTCAGGTTCTCGGGAGGTCAAACCTCACCTCACACAATCCTTTTGAGATGCCCTCCAATGGTGGAGTCGTCCTCTCAACTTCACTCAGGGTTCTCCCTTTCACCTCCCAGAACATCAGCACTGTCAGCACGGTTGCCTCGCTGAAGGGTTGGGAAGCTCACACTGACAAATTCCATGCCAGAGGTGTTCTGGAGCTGCAGGAGGTGATCTGGCGTTTGAAGCCCTCCAATCCCCAGTTACAGAACTGGGTAGTCCGGATCTACACAGACACCACCACCATTTCCTACATTTGCAAGCAAGGGCGGGGGGGGGGGGGGGCTGCTAACACGCTCGCTAATTCTGTCAGCAGAGGCCCAGGCGTTGTGGGCATGGGCACTGGTACACATGTTTCCATTTGCCAAGGACTCTCAATACAATGGCAGACTCCCTCCGACAGGGAACTCTGGTGACATGATTCTGGTCACCTCTGCCATTTAGTAGGGTCTGTGGTAGGAATAGAGGTAGAGAAAAGCAAATGTCTTGCTGTGCATCAGTAAAGAGAGTAGGTAATCAACCCCCTGAGTGGGTGGCAACTCTAGTCATCCGCATTGGAGCGGTTTGCTAATGTCACATATATTTTGATGGTCCATTGCTCAAACCTTTCAGTACGCCTTTGTGTATTAAGACATCCACCATATATAACATGCACAAACACAACTTCAAATTGATTCCCCAGGCTCACGTTCAAATGCCTCTGAAAGATTTTCCGTAATGAACACTCAACGAATGCTCTTGCACTTATGTATAGTGTAAATCTTTTATGAGAAATAAGTAAGAAAGACACATTGCTACTATTATTCCTACACATGGCACACAATATGCAGAATGTTATTAATGAATAAACATCAATGATTCACTGCCTCTGTCTACTCAAGACCAATCAACCCCCTCATAAGAATAATATAGCCACTACAAAAGTAACTGTCTACCTCATCAGATCTCAATGGGCAACCTCATAGAATGACTTGCCCTCTTAATACCTCTCCTCTATCACAATGTGATATTAAAAATGGGTAAAACAGGATCTCATACTCACTAATATCCTTACAAGCTAGGGAGATTAGAGCTGGATGCCAGAGACCTGAAGGCCCGTGGTCTGCATAATCCCAAGAAAGATTACCAAAATGTTAAATCCAATTGGGAAAAACCACCTATCGGAATCACCATGCTCACTTTTAGAAAAAATACATGAAAAGGATTCATTGTCCATGCAATATGACCATGTTGTTAGCAATTGTGAATAGGTGGTAAGCTGATTGCCATAGTTAGCATGCAGCTCCAGTAGTAGTTGTTTTCAAAAGCGAAATAGCAGGTGTCTCATTAAGCAAAAAATCAAATCTAGTGGCTTCAAAAAACAGCTAAGAAAGCAGGGACTCCGCCCTCCTCTCTTCATAGGAAAGAGTGGCCCCAGTGCTTCTCTATGGATGGACCTCCCAGCCTCAGTGTGCCTCCTGTCTCTTCCAGCTCTGTTGGAACAGCTAATCTCCTCCTTCCACCCCCCGAACATAGCCTTTTTATAGTCTTGGTTTACTTTAGTCAGTCACCAGGACTTCAGCAAGATGCGGCTCTTAGATCATGCCTTACTATCAGTGTTTAGCCAGGGCAAGATGCTTATTTATCCTAAAGCAAGGTTAACAAGTTACCTCAACCTTTCACCCAGTGGCAGGTTGCTTGCTTATCGCACTACGGGTAGTTGTTGAATGACCTGTAACCTAAATTCAACTGTTCTCTCCCACAGCCTGCCTTGCCCGGAAACATTGTAGTTCCTTCAAAAACAATTCGCTAGAACATTTAGTTTTATTTACTATAACAAACTGGGACTCTTGTGACACTTCACAGATGATTTGGAGGGCATCCCAGAAGTATTTATGCAATGTACTTGCGTGTTCCATAACATAAATAAGGTAGGCGCATATCCCGGGCATCCAAACTAAACGTAAATCTCTGTTCTTAAAATTGGATTCTGCTCATTGCCCAAATACATTTTAAAGCTGTTGCATTGTGTACATGCCTGTGTGCTGACTATATGCTGACTAGATGGCTTCAAATACCGCTCATCCCAAGCATTCAGGCTAAATTACATGGCACAGGTTGTGCCCTAGTAATCGGGAGACCTACTGCTACCTCCAGACTGCAGGAACATCTTGGCCAGCTCGCAAGTGCCATCTACACTACCAAAACAAATGGAAGCACACTACTGTGTGGTCTACAAATTAACGCCTGGAACCATTACAGGTTCAGGCAGCACATGTCTTGCCATACCTCCTGTGTTTGGCAAATGCTGGTTTAGCACACTCTTCTATTAAGGTACATTTAGCAGCCATTTCACGCTACATACTTGCTCTGTGTACTCCTTCTCTTGCTCAGACAGGTTGGTGAAAGAATTCCTCAAAGGACTGTTTCGTTCATTTCCCCCTTTATGAGCTCCTGCTTGGCAACTCAACGTGGTTCTCTCAAAGCGAATGCGCTCTCCTTGAAGTTTCTCTGCGGGAAGACAGCATTCCTAGTTGCCGTTATTTCAATCAGATCGATCGGTGAACTGCAGGCCCTTTCCTGCAAGCCTCCCTATTTTTTACTTTTCATCAGTCTAAGGTGTTCCTTGAGCAAACTCTTCCTTCATGTCGATGGTCCCTTCTGCATTTCACCTTAATGAACCCTCGATTCTGCCAGTGTCGTTTGGCTCGCCTTGGTCTTCGGCAGAGCGACCTTTGCATTCCTTGGATTTTGCCCGAGCCATGAATTGTACGTGTCCTTGAACTAAGGAGTTCTGCAAGTCATCGCAATAGTTTGTTGCCTTTGTCCTGTGCTAGATGTCTAACGGCGTGCATTTGCCGCTGTCATCGTATGTATGTATGTATGTATGTATTACAATTTGTAGAGCGCAAACCAAGGCCAATATGGCATCTGGGTACTAAAGAAGAGAGGAATCCAGAGAAAAAAAAAGAAAAAACAAGACGGGGAAATTAGACAGCGCGAGCAGCATGGTCTTTAGTTTCCTAAAACCAAGGAGGTCTAGGAGGCCACGTACTACCAGCGAGAGCATGTTCCAGAGCTTAGGGGCCAGGACCGACAAAGAGCAGCTAGCCCCCTGATCTGAATTTGTGGAAACAGAGTACTTCAAGGGGAAGTCTGCGAGAAGGAATGTAGGCTTTAAGATTCTGCTGTAAGAACTATGGCTCTTTAATGCTGTATGGCTAACAGGACCCTTCCAGGAAGGACAAGAGCACACTGAATGGGGACTGTGGCTTCTACTGTTACTGTACACCGTTCCCCCTGCTCGACATCTGCAGGGCAGCTATGTGGATGTCTTTCCTTACCTTCACAACGGTCTACTGCTTGAAAGGATTTCAGGAAGCAGTCACAAGTGAGCTAGGCAGTGCTTCTCTTCCTGTTCACATGTTAGTGTTCCAGAGGTGAGTGATTAAATATGAATACACAGCAGTACCTACATGAAACCAAAACTGGCCAAGGTATAGCTCAACAGATGCAAACGGCATGTGAATCTATCAGTGACCCAATGCTGGAGAAGGAATAAGTTAGCGCAATGCTGGAGAACAGGAGTTATAGCTATCTTTCATAGGCTCACATGCAACCCTTCCTCCTACCCCTCTCTGGCTCTTCTTGGCTCATACTGCCACATTACATGAAGACGTCCTCCGGGGTTGGAGCTAAGGGGACTGGTCTCATTGGCTGTGAGCAGTATGACCCAAAATTACTCTAATAAAGCACTAAAGTGAGACACAGTTTAAAAATGTAAAGGTAAACTGCTTTAATGTTAATTAGGATTCCCAGCCTTACAACGGGTAATATTCAAACAGCATAGGAATCTACGAAAGATTACCAATGCTGGAAAACCGGAGTTACAGGTAAATAAGGTATTCCTTCTGCAAGCATTACAGAATTGGAGGTGAAACTACTGCGCGAGAGTGGAAATATGAGGGAACAAAACTCACAAATTCTCCTCGCTCACTCGCATAGTCAAGATTTTATGAAGACCGAGCAGGGGGAAACGACTTACTGAGGGAATGATGAAAGAAAAAGGAAACCTAGTTGGAGGGAAATAGAAATGCAGAAGACTGATGAGTGGAAAAGATGAGATCAAGGGATGAGCTGTGAGGAGGAGTAGATAAGTGTGAGAAATGTAGTCCATAAAAAGACCAGAGAGGGCAGGAAGAGTCAAAAGTTTCCAAGGAGAAAGAATCAGACCAAAGACAATTGAGACATTAAGATAGTTGGGTGATGTCATCACAAAACGATAATCGTGGTTTGGGCCGTACAATGGACAATTAAAAAAGTAAGGCAAAGGGGTTTAGAAAAAGAGGTATTCAAGGATAAAATATTTTTTTTTTTAAAGGGAGGGATTTATAACTGAAAATGTGATACATGAAGAGTCTTGATGAAA
Organism: Ambystoma mexicanum; assembly: GCF_040938575.1. Classification (NCBI taxonomy): domain Eukaryota; kingdom Metazoa; phylum Chordata; class Amphibia; order Caudata; family Ambystomatidae; genus Ambystoma; species Ambystoma mexicanum. The sequence goes on along the minus strand of NC_090929.1, from coordinate 686,431,050 downwards.
ACCAAAAATCCTCAGTGAATCAAACTACAAATATGCTTGTGGCTCAAGAGGGAAGAATGGTAATAGGGGAAAAGTGAAGGAGCAGAGCGCTAGTGAGAATGATTTTGTGGGAGGAGCAGCAGCATAGTGCAAGGCCAGTCCCGCATTACCCCAATAAGGTGGGGAAACAAGCCTAGGTGTTAACATAGATGAAGAACAGACAGTTGGGCTTAGCAGTGGAAAATGAGCCAGGACTAACTAATTAAATGGGGGGTGCAGAATCCCTCCAACGTGGGTTAATAAGTTGATGAATACCAAGGTAGCTAACGTGTTACTGATGAAGTGAGCAGTGCTAAATTCTACAAAGAAAATGGAATTCCAGCCACGTTCGGACAGCTGGCTCCCCGAATTTACCACCACCTGTGTTTTGCCATCAGGAACCAATCAAGCCAATGCATGCTTAGTATGGGGCAGTGCCAAGCACACCTCAGTATCTCTCTGCAAGCAGTGTGTCATAATCTGTGCTGGGCCTGATTATGGATGTGAGTGTTATGATGGTCTGGTGATGTCACTGGGACTCTGGGTGGAATGTTGATGGATGTTTGGAGTGCTGGGTTCAATTGGTGTCAGTTGGACCTAATGTGCTGGGCTGGATGGATGTCCCAGTGCTTTCTCTACTTATTAACAAGAGAATAAACTTACATGTAAACTACTAATCTTCTGGTCTTGGTCATATGAAGGAGGAGTCTTATTTTACCAGACTGGGGACGAGGATGTTTCCTTTGCTGTTGGGAAGGGGCAGTAGGTGAGAAGTACTGCCTTCCTGGGAGATCTCCGTCCAGCTGTCGGATACTGCAGTAGTACAGAGGTCCATTGTCAGGATCCGAGCAGGAGGCCCCGAGGATCCGGTTGGAGCACGAGGTCTGGTGGTCCAAGAAGGAGGAACGGCTGGTTGTGCTGTTGAGCCCGTGGTGGTGAAGCGGATTTGCCGTGGGGCTGAGGTGGGCCAGTTCCCAGAAGGTCCAGGGTCCATGTGGGGCCGGGACTGAAGTAGCCCATTGCCTGGAGCTGCCGGCGCTCCGTGCACTCTGGTGGGGCTGTCCATAGTTTGACGGAGGTTCCGGAGGGGGCTGCCGTGATGCCTAGACAGCCTGAGGTGCGGCTGTTATTGCTGCGTGGAAAGAGTATTCCGTTTGTTTGGGACTAGCAGCGGCAGGCATGTGCGCCTGATGAAGAGGGCCATGAGGTGTGTGGGGGGGCTGCTCCTGGACGGTGCTAGCCTGCTGTTTTATATACATTTGCAGGCTGAGGGGTGCTCCGTGCAGGTCGGAGAGGCAGGTGCAGCTGAGGGTGGCGTTGCTACATGGGGACAGCATCGTAGGCTACATTTCGGAGCCTGTTGGTGATTTTTCCTTCAGGATGCCAGGTGCCGATACGGTGACGTCGGCAGTGGGTGGGCCGGCATCTGTGGGCGGAGGACTGGCGTTCCAGCGGGCCCAGCTGGAACACAACGTTCCTTTGGAATGCAACGTCCTCTTGGAATGCGACGTTGTTTGTGAGAGCGGAGCCGGCGCTGGAGGTGGAAGCTGTTGTGTTCCGGAGAGAGACAACAATAGGATCGGGACGTGTGTTAAGGGTGCAGGCTCCGCGAATAGAGCTAGCAGCTCTGGGATCTGTGAATTTTTGGCACAATTGGAGAGCGTGGGGGTTGCCACTGGAGGTTTGGCTATTTACCATGTGTATGCTGGAAAAACGTGGAAGCTGCGAGTAGACAGTGAATGTTCAAGAGGGCTGGTAAAGTGGCGGGCGCTGGATCCGGACCAGTGGGGCATATGTAACATGAAGAAGGATCTAACAAAGGACTAAACGAGGTATCTTTTTGGTGAGGCCGGTCTTAATGGTTAATGCTGTTTGTGTTTATGTTGTGGCTTCTGGGTTTAGTACAGTTATGGTTTGGGTCCTGGGTTAATGTTAGCAGTTTATGGCCTGTCATTTATGTACTGCTGTTGTTTACGTGGTGGCCTAATGTTTAGGACCTTCCCTGGGTTTACAGTATGGCCTCGTGGGTTGAGGTTCATGGGCGAAATTGTAATGTTTGTTTTTACACAGGTTGGTTGAAGTAGACATGGGGTGGGGGTATGGCGCAGGGACTTTGGTGCCATGTCACCTTCATTCATTTTGCATTTACGATTACTTGCCTTGTAGTTATTTGCTTGGCGTTACAGGGACACGTCGGGGTTTGGCGCAGGGACTTTGACACCATGGATTTTAACTGTTTTGATTTTCAAGGGTTTACATGTTGTCCTGTGGTGTTTTGTTTGTCGTGTTCGTAGGGGCGTGTCCCCTGGGTATAAGTGGATGATGTCTGTGTGGAGGACGTCCGTGATTGAGAAGGGCAGCGAGGTGCTGTCAGGTGTTTCTAAGGGCAGTGAGGTGCTGTCTGGGTCGTTTTTAAGGGCAGTGAGGTGCGGTTTGAGTAATTATGGGGACAGTGTGTTATGGAGTTTAGTGGTAGGGTCAAAGTTTTGGTTGGAGTTTTTTTTGTGTTGGACATAGACATGGTGGCCACATGTCTGTGGGGCGATTAGAAGGTGAGTGGGTTAGTTTTGGTTGCGATGCAAGGAGTCTCCATGGTGAAGGACTGATTGTTGGTTCTTCCATTGTTGTGGTTCATTCAGCGGGTTGTAGCCGAGTGGGTTCAGGCTCTGGGGAGAGCCTGTGGTTTGAGTTAGTTTTTGTGTTTTCCATTTAAGATCTTAGTTAGATGTTGGGTGTAGCGGTTTGGCTCAGTGGGAGTTGAGAATGGCTTCTCAACTGGTATGAGTTTGTATTTGTAGCTATGCTGGTGGTAATGCAATTGTGATGGGTCTCTAGCATGGGTGTTATGTTGTGTTAGTGAAGAGAGGGAGATGTGTCATAATCTGTGCTGGGCCTGATTATGGATGTGAGTGTTATGATGGTCTGGTGATGTCACCGACATTCTAGGTGGAGTGTTGGTGTGGTGATGTCACTGGACCTCTGGGTGGAATGTTGATGGATGTTTGGAGTGCTGGGTTCTACTGGTGTCAGTTGGACCTAATGTGCTCGGCTGGATGGATGTCCCAGTGCTTTCTCTATTTATTAACAAGAGAATAAACCTACATGTAAACTACTTACCTTCTGGTCTTGGTCATATTAAGGAGTCTTAGTTTACCACACAGTGTTAGAGATGACTTTCTGTGAGCCAGGCCTTCACAGGTGCATGCATGATGTGCTGCTCCACTACTTCAGAAGTATTATGTCACAATGACAGGGCGTGCACATTCTGATGGTCAGAAGAGCTCGCCACCACGCCAGTCATCTCCAAGGCAGAAGGCCTAGGAGCCAAAAGCCTAGGACACGCAGGCAGACTGCCAGGCTGATGAGCAGCTCAAGGACACTTGCAGCCCAAAGTCCTTGAGCTGCTGTGAGCCTCACAGGGTAGATCATAGGTCTCCGAGTTAACGCGATCCAAGTGCTGGTCTTACAAGATCCCGATGCCAGACTCCAAAAAACATGAAGCTGTAAAGAGGGAGTATTGTGTGAGAAGAGACCTGGGTGAAGCTCTCCTGGACCTGGTGTGCAGTGAAGGCGCACCATTATCTGCTTCTTCTTCAATGGCAATGCCCCATTTGGCTTTCAAGGTCTTTGTCCCAAGGAAGAAGATGGCAAGTACATCTTTTTTTCAAATCCACACTGATCAAAATGACTGGTTACAGAGAGAAGCCACAGGTAATTATTTCGACTGAAGTCTTCCCATAGGTGCATAAGGCTTTTTCTCCAGAGTGCACTCTCAGATCCTGTTGGGGAGTTTGTTCTTGTACGGGCAGCAATTGAGACATTTGTGACTGTCCACTTTGAGGGGTCAGAAATGTGAGGCAGACACCTTTTGTGAAGGTTTTTCAAAAGATATTTTATTAAATTAAAAGATTGGATAAATGCCACACTATTCCTACCCTGATGAGAATGTCCATCCCTATAATAAACTAAAGGAAACACTCTAACAAAGGATATCTGTCTGTCACACTGATGCATACAAGAAGCCAATGCAATATTGCATGGTAGTTCAAAGATAACAAAAATATGACAATTTAATTTGTAATAGGACAACAGTCTCTCCTTATGATCTGGGTGAATTCCCCTTCCCCAGATTCAAGCAGGATTCTGTTCCACAGTTCCAAAAGAAACAAGGAAATACAGGTTTTTAACAAAGTTCCAACACAGGTCTTTGTGACTCCAACTTGACAACAGAGTTCCAACACTCCAGTGATTCAACAAAGAAAATAAGTTTCTTTCTCTTTCTTGAGCAAGAGTTCGATTCAGAATGATCCTCTAAACATACGGAATACTTTCTTTGTTGGTTAATAGTAACAATTGTCTTTGTCAGCATGTTTGCCACAACTGAGTATTTCTGAAGAAATGTAACTCCTCTACATCAGTTTTTATACAGTTCTTTCTTCAGCACCACAAGTGACATAAATTGTCTGTCAGGACCACTTTACAGCACTTCATCAACTTCCTGGTTTATTTACGTACCAGCCTACTATCTCAATCACACCTGGTTTATCCTATGCCAGGTGTACTACTTCAAAGGTTTACGATCAGAGTATACTCCCCTGACCGAGCGATTCATAAACATAAAGTGGTTCTGTGATTGGATCAACTCATGGCTTTACAAAAACATTGCAGTGTTCATTATTTTGCTACATCAAATCTTTAGCAATTCTTCATGGAAAACAAGTATCACATTCGTGCTCTTCAATACTTCTCTGCAAATTATGCTTCTCTCCTTCTGAATAATCTTTACCAGAAGGGCAGTCTTTTTGCCACTCTCGTTTCCCCACTGTATAAGTAACTAAATACTGACCAGGATAAGGTGGTGGTCTGCTTATTCCTCGGCTTTAGCAATGTGGTTTATACCAGCTATTACGTTTCTAAAAATATGGGCAACAAACTTCACAACCTAACCTTTGGGTCTTTCACTATCACCCCCCCCCTGTCAATATCGGTTCGATTTGAATTGCTTTGCTTTTGTTTTCTCTTGGCTTGGCCAATGGTTGTATGCATTAACTTTTTATAATATTGCCCCATCGGGTTTCTGGGCTCTCAACAAACTCGCATGCTTAAAGTCTAGTCATTTAGCTTATACAAATACTGCTTTTGCTGCTTTCTGATAGTTCGGTATGCAAAATTACTTTTAGTATCCCTTCCTCTCATACGCATGTGTCTTCCACGTTGCAAACCCCTGCTTTGGGCATGCGAGGGATCCGAGTGCCCCTGGGTCATTGTCAACTGGTGAACTTACCGGGTAAGGTGTGCGTGTCAGATCCCCTCGCTGCTCACAGGTGTTCTGCTTCAATGGCTCCTCGCGACCCGACAAACTGCTACCCCCTGGTTCGCCGTAGTCCGCGCCACTTGCAATAGGAGCGTCCTTTGCTCCGGATGCTTTCTGGTGCTTGCCAGTCACCGGATACCCTCTCAGGACCTGCTACTGTTTTCTGCTTAACAGTGGTCCAGGCGTCTTCTCCCTCCTCCAGTTTCTGTGTCGGCTGTATACAGGTATCACACTGTTCTTCTTGCTTGTTCTGCTCGCCAATGGCCTGCACCTGAGGGGACTTATTAAGCCTCCCAGTCTCTCCCAGATGTGGGCCATTTCTATTAACAATCTGACCACGCTTCCAGCATTATTCCTCTGTAGCCCTCTTTTGTCCCAGTACTTGGGGAATAATGGGACTTGAAGTCCCTAATGGCAGTTTTCTCACGTCCTCTGTTTTGCAATAAACCATTAGATGTTTGGGATTTTTGGGGAAAATTGGAAAGGTTCCCCATTCCTCCTGACCTGTTCCCCAAATCGCCCTTCCCCTCATGTGATCCTCCCGCCGAACACCATCCCCAGGGTTGGGATCAGAAAGTGTCTGCCTACCCTGGCCACATGAAAAGGGTCCCAGGCCAGGTTTTATTGGGGAATCATTGCTGATTCATCACACCACCATCTGTCCAAGGCAATAAATGGAACGGCACAGTTGTCACTTTAAAAAGTAACCTGAACATGTCAAGTGGAGATTGGAACCACTCTGAGCCAGAGGTATGTGGCTTAACAAGGAGAAGCTAATATTTATTGGGCGCCTGATTAATGACTTGCTCTGCCCAGGTGGGTACAATGGAATCAAAAAACACAAATGAGCAAGGTCATAATGGTCTCAATGCTAACAATAGAGTAACTAAAACCTGGTATGGTCTAATTATCAATGGTGGACACAATTGTGACGTAATCTGTATAGTGCAGTTTAGTTTATTTCATATGCAGTCGGTGTATTGATGCACATGAACTTGTAGGACATAGGACATTCAACGTTTAAACTTACAAGGTGTGGTACCTACGTTACATTGATCAAATGACAAATATCTGACATATTTAATTTTTCTGCTTATACACTCTCTCAGGATTCCTTGGGAAGGATACTAGAGAGCTTAGTGAAGTAATGGTCAGGTGATCTGCGCAGTGGCGTTGGGACAATCTAGGACACACTTACTTTTTCCTTCCCAAGGAAACCTTGGAAAGGGATCAGAGACCACATATAGCCCCTTCTCCCTTTTCCAAGGTGGCCTTTTTTATTTTTCTCCCATTCATTAGTACATAGCAAGTTGGCCCAAAATGGCGTCCTGTTGCTCTGTACTAGTGAAGCAGTACATACATTCTAGTGTTCCTAGAACTAACGCGTACTGCGACAAAACCTTTTCAAACGGCAAGAGAAAAGCTGCTTGAAAAGGTATCGTCAGCCATTAGGATTCCATAGCTGCAAACTCTGGAAAACTAGTATCCTGAGTCTGCAGACCCCGGAATACTAATGGCAATAAGCCCCTAGACGGCGGCCTAATACAGCCCACTGTAATGCCCCCGGGGCTTTCGTTAAGACCCTGGCTACGCTCGGGCCTGTAACTATGGGCCCCGGCAGCATTACATTGGGCGGTATTGGCCCGTTGTCTCGGGGCTTGTTGCCTCAGTAAAAACCACTTGAACCATGTCCGGGAGTTAGTGTTCTTGGAGGCAACTGTGACAATGGTTTCTTGGGTGCAGCATCCAACAAGCAAAACAAATTGTAAGGAGGCACTGCTGACAACTCTTGAACATAATTCAAAAAAATTCCTTTGAGGTTAGAGAGGCTGCAACATGGGAATTGCCTTACTGGCACGAAAAAGGGAGGAATGCAGTGCAGAAGGGGTGTGGGTGTGAAGGGGAACAGAGTTACACAGTAAAGGTTGAGGTGTGAAGTGGATTTAGTCTTAACGTGTTGAAAGTATAATACAGGAACAATAAAGGACAGGTTTGACTTAAAATAAAAGGAGAGTACAAAAAGGTAGATCCATTCCTCTGTTCCTCACTTCTATGGATCTCATGTAATTTGGTCCGAGGATTGTGTTTCGGGTATACTGATTTTTGCATCGGCACCAGCGTTGATGCCTACTCCTTGTCATGAAAATGGGTGGTTGATTTCTGCCCCTGTATGATTGAGACTAATCCTTTCAGATTTTGATTCTTGCGGTCCTCCCTTGTGCAGTTTTCATCCAGATGGCTGCTCACGTCTTTTGGGCTCATAGGCTGCACTTTCTCCAGCATGGTCTAAAACGGGTCCTTGGTGAGAGTGTCATGCCTCAGATGGAGTGGAGGATTGGTTCCAACAGATGTAGGAAGTAGTGTTTACACCTGAAGCATGAGGATTTGAGCCCATTCTTTTGACTGTCTTCCACGCCAGTGTTTGATTTGGCTGAGTCACCTCTTGAGCTCATGTCCCTACGCCAATATACAGATCAAAACACAACATTCTTAAAGGCTAAAAGAGTTTTATTTTCTCATGGATAAGAAGATTGGGATGAGCTTGAAACCGGAAGATCCTCTCTTTAGGATGTGATTGCCTCCCCCTGTTTAACTATGTAAGATTGTAGGTGTTAGGAAAGAATTTCCGTTTGTTGCTTTGCCTCCATTGACATCAGTGGAATCCTACAACCTTTTGCTATTGACTCCCTGCCTGACTTTGTAAAGGTAAGTAAAGCTGCTTGAGTGCAGTGATCAATGCTGCTTCCTTCCTCGGTTTTCCTGACATCGTTGGAGTTGTGGTGGTTGCCTCTCTGGGTGCCTGAGCCATCCAGCTGTCCAGTATCAGGAGCAGTCTCACCAGAGCTCGGAGTGCTTGGGTTACTAGCGCACCCAATCTGATGCCGAAGGTGATCACTTCATCTGCAATTCCTGCCCTCCTCTCTCCCCACGTGCCAGAGCGTTCTGTGGGTGCGACATCCTGACCGTACCTCTCCCTTGCCTGGTCTTGATCAGAGAAGTTCTGACCAAGGATTGCCATCCTCCCACTCTCCTCTCCTGCCCCTAGTTGTCCACAAGTGTGATGGGATTGGGAGAGGAGCCCTAAACTCTGGTACTTTGCTTGGTTTCTGCATCCTTGCAACATATTCACAACCTGTTTACTTTGTCAATACGTTTCCCCCCTTCAAAAAATGCCTGCATCTCTGTAAAGATTTCTCCTTTTCCTCAATACTAGTGACTCTTAAAGTAACTTGGCCGGCTTACTTGATCAGGCAAGGACTTTTAAGTGTTAGTGGTCTTATTTTACAACAGATCTTGATCTTCTAACTCATTTTTCTTTGTACTTTTATTCTTAACTGAATTGTTCTTGTTTTAAAAGTCAAATGTTGGGTTCGCTAGTGAGAACTCCCATGTTAAGTGTATATATCTGTATAGCAGTAATACTTACCTATTTGTTTGATTGCATATATATATTCAAGCCTAAAAAAATAGTGTATTTTTGTACTCTCCTGTTGACTGGTTTGAACTGAGGACTGTGTAGGCCTCATTGTACCACTTCAACAACCCCCACTATTCGCGCCTTGAAACACTTGTGTATAGGCGCATTATAAATGCCATATCATATCCTATTCCAAAATACTTGCTGATCATCTTGCTACCTTGGAAGTTTGGCTAGACCGAAGTGTCTAAACCCTGTTCACTACAATGGTGCGCACTACCAGAATACCCCCTCTGGGTTGATTCTAGGAATCCATCTGACCAGTCGTTAATCCTAATTTAAAGGTATGTGCTGAGGGTCGGGGCTGAAATCTGTAAGAAGCCAGCCTCTGTCCTAGTCACAAATAAAAGCTTCAAGCCAATGACCAGGTGATGCAGAGAAGCACTGTTAAACTTTCTGCACAGTCCTTTGTGGTAGTAATGCCCCACGATAAGCTGACTGGCCTGTCTTTGCGCGTCCCCCCCACCCCCCCGCACTCACTCCCGGCACCTGCTAGTGCTCTTTTGGAAAAGGATAAGAAGAAGAAATACCTGGACAGTAAGAAGCTCCCCAGCTTGCCTTACTCCACTTATGGCAGGCAATGGTGATGCCCTCTTACTGGGATGCATAAAATGTATATGGCTGAGCCTTATCTCTGCAAATTTACCTAAATGAGTTGTTGGTAGCCAGCGTTGATGAGGTATGAGGATTTCAGTCGCCAGCAGGAGCTTTCCTCTGCCATGTAGATACAACCCCCAGGTGTCTGAACCTCTATCATAGTCATTCTCATCGGGGTCATTATCAGGGTAGTCATGAGAAGTTCCCTGGTCATCTGTATCATCTTAATGTAGATGAATCACCCCATCTGTAAAGCTTTTAACAACTGACTAGTGGCTGTCCCTCTTCTAAGTCAACATGCATTTGTCCGACAGGTTTTTTTCTCCATAAAATTGGCCAAAGAAGAGACCTTCTCCATAGTCACTTCAAACCATTCCCTAGACCATGACCCTGTTCTTGTTGTATCCTCTAGGGGGAATATCACTTCTTCAGGATCAGGAGAATGGCGAGAGAGTAAAGACTCAGACCAGGGTGATAATGCTTTTGTATACTGAGTGTGTTTCGGTGATGTGTGAACTGGCGCTGAAGTCGCTGTTTGTGCCTGTGAGCTTTTTGGAGACTTTTTAGAGTCTGCACTGCAGAAAGTGTGGGTTACTTCGGCACACGTTGAGGGACGTGAGCTTTTGAAACCTTTGAGACAGTTGTCTGTTTCGCCATATGCTCAGAGGCGAGTGCTTTTGAAACGTGGACTATTGTTGTTTGGTGCCCAGTAGAAGTTCTGCTCGATGCTGATATAGAGGGTTTGTCATGCCATGCATGTGGAGAGGGCACAGAGGACTGCGTTGAGACAGGAGCACTAGAAATGCGTTTGTGTACTGCAAAGCCATGTTTCAGCGACTTGGTTGCAGAATGGCCAGGGGTTGTGTCCTTCGTGTGTTTACCATGTTTGTGTGGTCTCCATAGCAGGGCCACTGGCCTGCCTTCCATAGGGGGTGGGAGAGACAGGCACTCGGGAATCTGTGGTTCCCATATCATATTTTCCTCTGCACCATTTCGTGCACAAGAACTTCCCTGGTCTGCTGACTCTTCAGCGCCCGCTGTTATCTTGGAAAAGGCCTCTGCCTGCATGGCACATGCCGCCCTACTTTTGGTGCGGCAATCTTTAATGTTTAAGGCTGAAAAAGCTGACACGATGGGCAGTGTTTTTTGGAATGGTCTCTCGGGTGGCAACGATTGGACACCCGGTGAGTGTCCTTCCAAGGGTATAATTTCTGACGGGAAGGACATTTAAAAGTAGTCTTTTCCAGAATGAAGATGCAGGATGAAAAGAAATAAGAGTAAACAGTGAGTGTGTAAGTGTATGCATTCTGCAAGAAGGAGGATATAGAAATAGGCCTCCCCCACACCCCCCCCCCACTCTCCCTACTGAATAGGCTGTAGCCTGGAGTAGGCCGAAGAAGCAACAGTAGTCAGATGTGTAGACGCTCATCGAACGCCTCTACTTTGTCATTGAGAAAGCTGTCGCCAAAGATATTAAGCGATAGTTGAATGTAAGCCATCAATATATATATATTACATATGGCCCACTGTGAATTTATTTGCAAAGTTTGAGGTTTGTTCCGGGTGGGGTGGGAAGGGGGAGTTATAGGGGGGGTCCCAAAATTTATTTTTTCCCCATAGACTGAATGGGGAAAACTTTGCGCACACCTACAGTCAAAACCGCTGGATGGATTTTCACCAAATTTGCAGCAGGAGCAGGGGCTTGGTCCCGAAAGCGTGCTTTTGTAAATTTGGTGGAATTCTGTCCAGTAGTTTTTCTTTAAAACGATGAAAAAGTAGGCCTAAAAAAATTAGTGATATCTGTCCACTCCGCGGAGACACTTCCCTGTTCGCTCCGCGGTCAAGATATCGATTGGCTAATCGGTCGTGTCATGGGGACAACACCCGGCGGCAAGAGCGCTACCCACACCTCTTCCACCAAACACACTAACTCCACCTAAGAATCGACACGAGTGTCGAGTGATCGGCATAAGAAGGCACAGAGAGAACGGTCTGCTGAATTGGTGACCTCTGGGCGTTCCAGGTCACGGTAGCCCCATTACACACAGCAACCGTCAACGATTTCTAAGAGTGCAACATTACTTAAAGTCACGGAGGTATGGTCGTCGGAAGACAAATGCGACCTCTACCCCCAGACAGTACGTTAGACGGCTACTACTGCTTCCTAGATTCAACATCCAGAATCTCGTGATACCTCCTCTGAATCTCGACGCCAACCGTCAAAAGATTCAGTAAAGTCCAAGGGGTCAGGAAAACACTCCTCTACACATGGGGAAAGGGGAAAAACAGCATAAGAAAGCATGTGAACACCAGGTTCAGAAGGAGAAACACAAACAGCCCAAATCTTTAGAAAAGTCCAAGGCCCCTGACCCATCACTACGCCAAAAATTGTCGCTCCCACTCCTCAGGATATGGGCATGGTTAAGGAACCACAGCAGGAAAGCGTTATTCCCAGTTCCAAGGAATGGAACTCGGAGGACATTGACAGAGTAATGAGGAGAATGTCTCTTTTTTTTGTAGATTTCTACAAAAAGGACCCTAATTACTTCCAAAGCTATCGCAGTACCCCTGGTACCTCTGCCCCTTCAGGATCCAAAGACCCTCAACCTCCTACTAAGAGACTCTGTACTGAGACTCGAGTTCTGGGGCTGATTTCAGACCCTTTGAGTGTTGAACCTTACCAGCAGTATGGTGAGGATTGGGAAGTACAAATGCTAGACGACCAGACCGAGGTCGATTCCTATGGAGATGAGGAGGAAGACGAGGCGGAAGCCTATATTCTCGACTCCCCTATTCCAAAGGACCCCCCTTTTGACAATCAGCCTTTGCTTAATGAAGTTTTAGCCAAGGTGACAGCCCATTTCCAAATTGACACTCAGGGTCCCCAAGAAGAGAGATTTTGCAGAGCAATTTATAGGGGATAAAATATCCATTGCTCAGGATATCCCCATTCTAAAATCTATTCAACGCAGAATCGATCTTTCTCTGGGGACCCCTAATCTTAATCGGGCAGTTAACCCACGAGTAGAAAAAATTATTCAGGGCTGCTCCCTCCGACCCACTGTACATAAGGGGTCAGCCAAAACCCGACTCATTAGTGGTTACAACCACCATAAAAAGAGCAGGAACACCAATAGCATCTTCGGACGCTCCCCTGGACAAAGAGAGCAAGAGAATATATGCTCTAGGTAGGAAGATGGCTTCCACATCTGCATACCAAGCACGCATTACCAATACCACCACTCTGCTACCAAGCTACAACTGCCACCATTGGGAACAGGTAGCTGCCCTAATTTCTTCCGCACTCGAACCTCTAAAGAGCCAGTTGGCCCAGATTGTGTCGGAAGGAAGATCAGTGTCCGGATGCATTCTCAAGGCTAACTTCGATGCAGCAGACAATGCCGGGAGGCTGATGGCAGAAAGCACAGTAATTAAAAGAAAAGCTTGGTTGAGACAGTCGGGGTTTAAACCCGAGACCCAAGCCACCCTCATAGACATGCCGGTTGAACCTAATGTCCTGTTTGGGAAAGCAGTGGAGGAAGTGCTGAAGACGGCTAAGGACGAATATGACACCTTAAAGTCCCATGGCCAATTAACAAATAAGCCCACAAACCAGCGGGGAAATAACAATTTCCGTCGCTTTCGCGGCCAAAACTCCCAGAGAGGGTTCAATTACTACCAGAACCAAGGAACCTTGTGGGGACGGCAACCAACAAACGACCCAGGGTTTTGCCAGGGGTCAAAAGAGGGACTGTGGTAGGGGGAGAGGCAGCCCAGGTAGAGGCGCTATGCCTCCCAATAAACGTTGACGTTCCACTCCAGGTCCCTGCCCATGCATCCCCAGTAGGGGGGCGCAATTCCATCTTCACCCACGCATGGGAAGGGATCACTTCAAACAGATGGGTGCTGTCCAGTGTCCGCGGGATACTGTATAAAACTACTGGAACGCCCCCGCGACCATCCTTCAGAACAGAAGATAAACTCCTTGGAGCCCCAATGAATCCTCTTCGAGGAGATTGTCATTCTTCTTGCAAAGGACGCAATAGAACTAGTCCCAGGCAACCAGGTAAACAAGGGTATTAGACTTTCGCCCTGCAAACAAGTATGTCAAGCCACAAAGATTTTGCATAACTACACTCCAGGAAGTAATCCCCCACTAAAAAGAGATTACATGGCAACACTGGATATGAAAGCTATGATGCTTATTTTCATATTTCCATGCTCCCAGTGCACAGAAGATTCTTGCGTTTCAAGGTAGAGAGCCAGCACTACCAGTTCAAGGTGCTGCCCTTCAGTATAGCCTCGGCTCCAAGGGTATTCACCAAGGTACAGGTGGCGCACCTATGCAGGGAGGCAATCCCAGTGCACCCTTACCTGGACGACTGGCTCATCACAGGGGAAACCCCCGTAATTTGCAGATCCAACATTCAAAGAACTATCGACGACCTCTTCCAATTGGGCTTCTCAATCAACGAGAATAAATCAAGCCTGGTGCCAAGCACCTCCAAACAGTTCCTAGGAGCTGTCCTAGACACCAAAGAGGGGTTGGCCTTTCCATCAGAGGAAAGAATTCGGAATCTGTTACTGCAAAATTCCTCTATCAGTCCGGTAGCCAGATAAGGGTGCACAAAGCGATGTGTTTGCTAGGCATGATGGCATCATTCATTTACTTAGTTCCCCATGCAGGAATGGTTGGTGAAACGGTGGTCTCAGGCAAGTGGTCAGTGGGGCGATCTAATGGTCGTTTCGCAAACACTAGTACAAAGTCTTTGCTGGTGGACAAGAGAACAATCTTTCAAAGGGGAAACCCTTTTACGATCCAGAAATACAGGCCATAGTCACAACAGACGCGACCCTGTAAGGGTGGGGAGCACACCTCCACCGCACAGCTCATGGTCTCTGGTCTCACACCGTGGCTCAGAATCACATCAACCTGCTAGAACCTCTGGCAGTCATCAGAGCGCTTCGGGCGTTCGAACCCCACCTATCCAACCTGTCAGTGCAGATCCTAACACAGCACGACAGCAATGTTTTACATAAACAAACGGGCACTCGTTTGCCAAATCTGTCTAGGCTTGCCCAGAAAATTTGGATATGTGCACTCAGATGGAACATGTACCTGTCATCTCAACATGTTCCAGGGGATCTCAATTCACTAGCGGACGCTTTGAGCAGAGATACCCTCCCAGAAGAACACGATGCCGTCTACACAAAGAAGTCGTAGAAAATCTCTTCTCTCAGTGGGGTTTCCCCACTTTAGACCTATTCCCCACAAGCAAAAACAGACCATGCCCAGAATTCGCATCCAGGTTCCCCCAGCCAGGCTCCAAGGGGAAGACTCTATGGATGGATTGATTGAGATTTTATTTCTATCGTGCTCGTACACAAGTGTTTCAGAGCGCGACAAGGCAAGGGAGGGGAACAGGGGAGAACAAAACAGCGATCTTACTAGGCCCAGTGATATTGAGAACGCGCAAGTGCATGGGAGAGGGGGGAGGGGAAAAGTGCATGGAAGGGGGAAAGGTGGAAAGTACGAAGCAGAGGAGAAACCGTTAAATAACAATAAATAATAAAGGCAACAAACAGTGGTAATGTAGCCAGCAATTTGCAAGTGCTAGGTTTAAGGCAGCAGACAGGGTAGGTCTGATAAGTGCAGGAAGAAAAAGGGGGGGCTGTATGGGTACAGATACAGACCCCAGTGCGAGGGGTGGCCCGGAGGCAGTGTGGGAGGGTGACAGGATGAGCAGGTACCTGGGCCCAAAAGACAGAGGGTGGCCAGGTGCACGGTGCCAAGAGAACAGATCAGCAGGGGAGAGGGGGAGCGAAGGCAGAAGAAAAGAGGAAGGTCTTGAGGTGCTTCCGGAACCGGAGATGGTTTTCAAGTTTTAGAGTGGCAGGGAGGCTGTTCTAGAGGGAGGCCCCAGCCGAAGACAGAGATCTACCCCCAGCTTGTTTCTTAGAAAAACGACTGACTCTGAGTGAGTTGGAGGTAGAGGAGCGAAGAGCTCGAGAGGGGAGGTATTTGCGGAGCGATAGCTGAAGTTATTTTGGACCCAGGCCCCAGAAAGCCTTGTGGACAATGCAGAGGGTTTTGAATTTAATCCTTGCATCCACTGGGAGCCAGTGGAGAGATTTCAGAGCTGGAGAGATACGATCCCAGGGCTTGAGGCCAAGGACAAGTCTCTCAGTCCTGTTCTGGATTAGTTGCAGAGGGCGGAGAGTAGAGGCAGTTAGATTTAGAAAGAGGCTGTTATAATAGTCCAAGCTAGAGAGAACAGAGCTTGAGATACCATGAGCTTCTGGGGGAAGGAGAGGAAAGGCAGAGTACCTCTGTTGGAAATTTGACTTTTTAGAGACCTCAGACATGTGGGCGGAGAAGGAAAGGGTGGAGTCAAAGATGACCCTGAGGTTCTTAGCCTCGCAGGTGGGGCTAGGAGGAGGGCCAAGGGAGGCCGGCCAGAGAGTGAGGGGAAAGGATGGTGAAGGTGTGCTGATGAGGAGGATCTCCGTCTTGCTGGCATTCAGACAAAGATCATTGGCGGCACACCAATCTTGAATGGCAGTTAGGCAATCGGAGATGAGGGGGAGAGGAGGTGGCAGAGGGCAGCTTGAAAATGAGTTGAGTGTCGTCAGCGTAGCACTGGAAATTTGAGCAGAAAATGGCAATGCAGTGGGCGAGAGTTGCCAGGTATTGGTTGAAAAGCCAGGGCGAGAGGTTAGACCCCTGGGGAACACCATAGGTAGAGAGGAAGATAGATGACCTTGGAGGGTCGATCTGAGACGGAAGAGGTCAGCCAGGCCAGAGCCTGATCAGTGATGCCCAGGTTTTCACAGAGACGGTTGAGCAGGATGGTATGGTTGACCGTGTCGAAGGCAGAAGAGAGATCGAGGAGAATGAGGACAGATGGAATGTTAAAGTCAAGGTTGGTGAGCAGATCTTCACGGATGTTTAGGAGAGCAGTTTCCGTGCTTCTGGCAGCTCTGAAGCCAGACTGGTGGTCATGGAGACAGCCAACCGAATTGGAATGAAGGTTAAGCTGAAAGATGGCCAACTTTTACAGGAGTTTGCCAAGAAAGGGAGTAATGGAAATTGGGCGATAGTTAGCTGGACAAGAAGGATCAGCTGTGGGTTTCTTGAGAAGAGGATGCATAAAGGAGTGCTTCAGAGGGGAGGGGGGAGGATCCAGAGGCAAAGGAGTGGTTGCAAAAATCAGCATGGGCCGGAGCAAGGGTGTCCATGTGGTCCTTTATGGTTTTAGAGGAACAGGGATGAACCTGTTTTGAAGAGGCTTTCCTAGATAGGACTTGTCTAGCAACCTCGTCAGGGTTGAAGAGGAAAGGACGAGAAGGATGGTGGGAGGGTGGCTAAAGGAGGGTCAGCAAGCACAGATGGAGAGGGAAGAGGTGGAGTCTGGGTGGACAGGATGTCCTGGGTTTTTGAAGGCAACAGGAAGGGTAGAGACTGCAGCAGGGTTGGCCAGCTCCTTGCAGATTTTAAAGAGTTTGGCCGAGTTGTTAGATGCCGCAGAGACACAAGCTTGCATGTGGACTCTCTTCTTGGTGAGGACAGAGAGTCGGTATTGCCTTTGTAGCAGGCGACAGGAAAGTTTGTCAGAGGATGAACAGGAAGTCCTCCATTTCCTCTCAGCTGCCATACACTTACGTTTAAGTGTAGCTAGGTCAGAGTCATACCAGGAATTGCACTTGGCTTTGGACTTCAAACGGATCCTCATGACAGGGGCAAGAGCATAAAGCTTATCAGAAATTGAAGAGTAGAGCAGAGACCGGGCTGTATCAGGATGAGAGACAGCCAAAGGTGGAGGGGGGGAGAGAAAGTGGCGGCAAAAGCCTCAACTGACACACGCTTCATGTGCCAGATGTCTGAGAGGGTAGGTGGCAGTTTTGGGGTAGGCTTGGCTTGGGAGGAAGAGAGGGAGAGATGAGATGAGATGAGAGGAGGGAGTGATCTCTCCAGGAGAGAGGAGTGGTCAGAGGGATGGAGAGGGGGAGGTCAGAGGAGATCAAGGGAATCATAGAAGCAGGAATCCACTCAGGAAAGATCAGGGCTCCCCCCACCGGACCGGGAGGATCAGGGTGCTGAGAGGATCTTGTAGCCATCAGGGAGGAGAGTGCCAAAGCTTGTGACTGAGCTGGCCGTGAACCATGTCTCAGTAAGACCAAGGACATCAAGGTCTAGTTCTTCAAGGAGGTGGCAGATGACAGAGGAGTGTTTGACGGCAGAGCGAGAGTTGAGAGTGGCAATATGAAGAAGGTTGCCAGCCTTAAAGACCTTCCGGGGAGAGGTACAGATCAGAGGTACGCCCTGTGGAGGAGAAAGAGCCCTCAGAGGGGCAGAGGAGGAGGAGGAGAGGGAGGGCAAGGTAGCCAAGGGGGTAGAGGAGGGGACAGCAGGAGATGAAAGGAAATTGATGAGGCGAGGGAAGCGCCTATCAAAGAGGAGGAGATTGGCCTGAGGGCCTTGGACCATGACAGTGCCATTTAGGTAGACATTAATGATGACTTTAGAGGAGTCGAAGGAAGCCATGAGAACTTCCCAGCGACTGCCACCATTAATGGGAGAGGAGGAGATGGGGCAGAGCACAGAGACCATATGAGGAGTCCATAGATCTGGCGAAGGAACGACAAAGAGGATGTCGTTAAGGGTCTGTCTGGCGGGAGCATTGGAGTAGGTGTCGGCGATAGGAAGACCAGGATTAGAGGCCAAGATATCCTTTTTGAACTTCTTCCTACCAGACTTGGTGAGAAGGGAAGGATAGTCAATGAAGAAGCAGTTGGAGAAGATAGGAGAAACAGAAAGCGCCATTGGGGTGGAAGTAAGGAGAGGATGGAGATACTGGGGGGGCTAAGGCAGGTAGGTGAGAAACAACAGTGGTGAGGTCACTGGGTTGGCAAGTTACAGAGAAGAAACGGTATACAAGCAAAATACAGAGAATTTCGCAATGGGCAGCAAGATATGACTTTGTAGCACAAAGCAAAAACAGCAAGATTTGACTTTTTCAATCTTGGAATCGGATGTTAGCAAAGGGTTTTAGGAAGCACTGCGCAGCAGGATGACAACATGGGAGCAACAAGCAGAAAGAACAGTGATAGTCAAAGGCAGTAGAAGTGAGTCCATAAGGAGGGAACTAACCCATAGTTCTAGAGGTGGCAAAGTCAAGGCAGTCCGGATTTCTTAGTGAGGTGGCAGCATCATTGTGGTTAAGGTGCAGGGGGGACCCCAATTAGCTTTCTGGAAGCGGACAGGGAGCAGACAGGGGCCTTGGAAGTGGGCCTTTGCTGAGAGGGCTGGCTGAAGCCTGCCGGTCCCAGATTGGATGGAAGAAAACACTCAGCAACCAATGGGAGGTGCAGCACAGGGAGAGGTGATTCAGCACAGCCTGCCTACACAACAAAGAAAACCACGGCAACCATCTTGGAGGGGCCAAAAACAGTCAAATAAGCAGCAATAGTAGGATAAAACGAGTGCTTTCAAAATAGCAACGCAGCTCCAGGTATTAAAAAGCTCAAAAAATGGCTGCACAATGAAAATGCCAAATAAAAGTCCTTTCCAACAATATTATGCACATTTCCTCTATTTTTCTTCAAATTTCGATTTTATTTAATTCACTCAAGGTACACCTGGCGGCGCTGTCAGCCTATACCACCTCCCATAACAAGGTGTTGTGGTGGAAAGTGCCAGTTGTCAAAGCCTTTATGGAAGGGGTAAAGAGACTCCACCCTCCAATTTCTAACCCACCAGCAGGGTGGGACCTTAATGTGGTGCTTGCTAAACTCATGCCCCCCCCCCCCCCTTTGAACCCATGCGTAAAGCTATTCTTAAACACCTGACTTATAAGACTGCCTTCTTAGTAGCCATTACATCCATAAGAAGGGTCAGTGAAATTCAAGCTCTCAGTGCAGGATCCTTTCTTTACTGTCCATAAGGATAAACAGGTTCTATGAACTCACCCTAGGTTCTCACCTAAGTGGATTTCTAAATTCCATGTTAACCAGTCCATTGAGCTACCAGCTTTTTTCCAAGAACCCAAAAGCTCTGCTGAGGTGAAACTAAACACACTAGATGTGAGAGGAGCGGTCCTCTACTATGTAGACAAGACCAGACCGCTAAGAAAAATAGACCAACTGTTTGTCTCTGTAGCTACAGGCAGAGAAGGAGATTGCGTCTCTAAAGGTGCCATCTCTAAATGGATAGTCAAATGTATCCAACTGTGTTACTCCCTTTTAGAAAAGACACTGCCTTTTTCGCCAAGGGCCCACTCTACAAGAGGTACTGGGGCCACTCTGGCTTTCATTGCAAATGTACCCCTGGACACCATTTGCAAAGCAGCTACATGGAGCTCTATTCACACCTTTACTCAGCACTACTGCATTGACACTCATTCCAAGACAGATACTCAAGTGGGACAAGCGGTTCTAAGACATTTGTTTGCTCATGACCCTTCTCACATCCCACCTCCTAACACTGCTTGTTAATCTATGCACAGCATGTGATCTAAGCAGATTCCACAAGCCTCAGAACGGATACATTACTCACAGTAATCGTATTTCTGATGCTTGTATCTGCTTAGATTCACATGCGCCCTCCTGTCCTCGCCTCTGAGAGAAGGTGCATGGATGCTTGTAGTCTTATCTATCTCATCTGCTTGAATACTCTGTATTTGCGCTACTCCTTGCTACCTCATGTGAGAAAAAAATACAATCTGAGGGTCCTACACGCGTGAGGGATCATGGGTACAGTGGACGTCACACTAGGGATAGTATTACTGGCACGCCCTAGTTTGACGCCCCTTTTCGAGTTTCGAAAAAAACTAGTGCTCTGCAGCTTCCACTAGATTTTTTTATTTTTATTTTATTATTTCAACAAACACTGCAAACATTACAACTGTTTAGGACGTTCCTGATCAATTTTCAGACATCCTATTCATTGCTCTCCTCTGTCCTCCCCCTCCCACCCCACAAACTTGAGCCGTCGTATCTGTGCCACCACGTTGGCATCTACAGGTGACTCTGTTATTGCCAACACCTCTCGATTTTCTGCATCCTGATCCACCTGGTGGGGATTTGCCTTTGAGGCCACCAGCTGTCTCCAGGCTATCAGGGGGCCTACCTCTTCCCCTCCCCCACTCGTGACTGCTTCAAACCAGACTGTGGTTTCTGCTTCAGCCCATTTCAGGAGGTCTGCCCACCACATCTCCGCTCGAGGCCTTTGGGCAGCTTTCCAGCTCATCGCAATTCTGCGTTTGGCCAGGATACAGGCCAGGTGTTTCATTTTGCTGATATGGTTTAGATTACGTGGCCTAGGAAAACTCCCCAGCATGCATGCCCAAGCTGACTGCACGTCCAGCACCACCCCCTGGCTGGCCAATCTCGTCTGCACTTCTACCCAGAATGTCCCCACCTCTGGGCAAGCCCAGAACATGTGTAGCAACCCAGCCTCTTCCTTCCCACACCTGGGGCATTTCTGTATGGTCGAGCCACCAAACCTGGCTATTCTGCCGGGGGTCAAGTAAGCTCTGTGGGTGACCAACAGCTGGATCTGCTGAAGTCTTGCGTTTCGGGACACCTTCTTATGGTACCTTTGGGCTCTATCCCACTGTCCCTCTGTCATGGGTTCTCTCACCTCCTCCCAGTCCAGTCTCAATTGGAGCAACTCCTTCCCCGCTTTTGCACTTAAGAGCTCATATATCCAAGATATTTCATGCCCAACCTCTGAAACATCATACATCATTTCTACAGAGGCGTCCGGTTCTTCTGCCAGCACCATCTCCGGCCACCTCCCCCTCACCAGTTTCATGATCCTGGTTTAGGTGATATATTGGCCCCTATCTACTCCAGTCTCCTCCAGCAACCTCTCGAATTCCACCGCCTCCCCCTCCTGCCATATGTCCCCTAGAGTGGCCAGGCCTACCAGTTCCCAGTATCTGCTGACCCCTTTGAACAGCTGGGAGTCTTCCCCACATAATGCCACCAACGGGACCTGCTGAGAGAGCGGGTCCGGGTCGGCCACCATTCTCCATGCTCTACGCCAGACCTCCCAGCCCATCACCAGCAGTCTCCCCATCTCTGCCACTTTCGTTTTATGCAACCACATTGTTTCTTTTAAGAAGTATGGGGCGGGGACGCCCTGTAGGAGCCTGGTCTCTGCCGATTCCTCTTCCGACAACCATCTCGCTACATATAACTGTACCGCCAAGTAATATAATTCAAAATTCGGCAGGTTTATGCCCCCCTTGCCACACGAGTTTTGTAATTTCCACAGGGCCACCCTATTTCTAGAATTGTGCCATATGAAGCCCCTGCACAGGCTATGGCGCCTAGCAAAAAAGCGTTTGGGGAGCAAATACAGTATTTTTACGAAGAAGTGCAGTAGTCTGGGCAAAACTACCATTTTGAGCAGCACTGCCCTTCCCATCATGGCCAGGGGTAATCTGGCCCAAAACACCATGCTATTTCTTATACCTGCAACAGCTTTCTCTGTATTGTTGGTGTTCCGCTTCTAACTTGTGGTATATGTTCATGCCTAAGTATCTGAACGTCTGTCTGTCAGGGTATTAGTAAAATCTGCAAGATTTTTAGTGGAATGTTTTTGTACCTTCCCAGGGGGAGTATGCTTGACTTCCCGGGGTTCACCAATATGCCAGAGAGGGTGGCATAGCGGTCCATCACCTCCAACACATATTGCAAGTTCTCCTCTGGGAAGCGCAGATAGAGGAGCATGTCATCTGCGTACAGTGATATTAGGTGTGTGTTCCCTGTATTGCGAACCCTCACCTCCCCATATTGTCGCCTGAGGTAAATGGCTAACGGCTCCAATGCAAGTATATATAACGTGGGCGACCAGGGACATCCCTGTCTAGTCCCTTTACTGAGTTGCTATTTATCCGAAATTATAGCGCCTGTCCTGACTCTTGCTGTCGGGGAGCTATATAACATCTCGACCCATCTAATGTATCCCGGCCCTATCCCGTATACTTTCAGAATCGCTATCAACCATGGCCACCTCACCGAGTCAAACGCCTTGACCGCATCTAATGACACTATGGCCAGCTCGCCCGGGTCATTCTCTGTTTGGTCCATGATATGGTGCAGCCTCCTGTGATTGTCAGTGATATTCCTGCCTGTAACATAGCCTGTCTGATCTGGGTGTATTAATTTGCCAATTACTCGCTTTAGTCTATTGGCCAGCACCGCCGTGAGTATTTTGCTATCTTGATTAAGCATCGAGAGCGGCCTATATGACCCACAATCCACATTCGGCTTTCCCGGTTTCAAGAGTGGGATGATCACTGCCTCTCGGAGAGACTCTGGGCGCTCCCCCTGTTCGTAGGCCTCATTGAACGTGGCCAGAAGCGGTTGGAGTAACTCTTGCTTATACGCTTTGTAAAATTCGCTAGGTATTCCATCCGACCCAGGTGCTTTATGCGTGGGCAAGTGTTGGATCACCACATCCAGTTCGTCTAAGGTGATTGGGGCCTCCAGGTCCGCCCTCTCTAGGTCATCTAAAGTGGGTAGCCCGATATCTTCAATTGTTCCCAGAATCTCCTGGCCCATATCTTCTCCCACGTCCTCATACAAACGTTTATAGTATTTGTGGAACTCCTCATTTACCCCCTCCTGTGTAATGCAGATCTGGCCATCCGCATCCCTAACTTCTCTAATCACCGGCCGGGGTGTCTCATTTTTGTATAACCAGGCCAGTAGTCTGCCGGGTTTGTCTCCTCCCGCATGTTGCCTCTCGGTATATTTCTTATAATTTAACTTACATAATCTGTCCCAGAGTTTGCTGCTTGCCTTTTGCAAATCTCTCATCTTAGCACTATCCTCTCGGGTGGTTTCCCCCTTTCGCATCGGGTCCTCCAGCTCCCTTTCAGTATCCCGTAATTTTTATTCTATCCCCCCTTGGAGCCCTTTATATTTTGATATGGCTACCCCTCGCACCACCACCTTCAATGCCTCCATACTGTTCCCATAGATCTTACGCTTCCTGTATTTATATCAAAATATTCCTCTATGGCCTCCCTCAGGTCTTCCTGGAATCCCGGATCCTGCAGGGCCTCTGCTCTGAGCCTCCACGTCGGGACACACTCTGGGGGGGCGGTGTCGCCACTCCAGGACCAAAGGTGAATGGCCCGACAGCACTCTGGCTTTATATTCTGCACCCACCATTTCTCCCGCTATCTCGGCAGAGGCGAACACGTAATCTAGCCTAGTATGTAGGTCATGTGGCGCAGCATTGTGAGAGTATTGCCTGTCCTTTGGATGTAGTCACCTCCACACATCCTCCAGACCAAGCTCTACCAACAGTGTCCCCAACGCTTTGGCCGCTGGCACTGGTTTCAGTGTCTTGCTGTCTGACCTGTCCATCCTGGGGTCCAGGATGCAGTTGAAATCACCTCCCCACAGTATTGCACCACCCAACAGGGGGCAAACTCTACTAAACAGGGACCTAAAATAGGCTGCAGTATCATGATTGGGGGCATACAAGTTTATGATGTTCACTTCTCTGTTTTCGAGGAGTCCCGCCACCACCACCATTCTGTCCTCCGGGTCTGTTGTCGACAGAAGCAACTGAAACGTCACGTGCGGTGCCACCCATGTCACCACCCCCCTTGCATATGCAGAGTATGTGGCTCCTGCAACGCTACCCTTCCATTTCCTCTTCACCACCTCCAGTTTCTCTTTTGTGAGGTGGGTTTCCTGTAGCAGAGCTACATCCACCCTCATCCTCTTCAGATGCATCATTATTTTATTACACTTCAAATAACTATTAAGGCCCGCACATTCCAGGTCACTACTCTGAGGTTACCCGATGCCATTGTCACAATGTCCGCACTCATCCCTCCCCTTCCTTTGTCCTCTTCGGTGGCTCGTAATCCGGCTCAGTCACCTCCTCCCCCCAACATCCCCAACCTTGCCCCACTGCACTCCACTCTTCCCCAACCCCCTTCCTATCCAACCCCAACAAATGCCCAGCTCCATCCCTGGATCTCAGGCCCACCCGCGTCTGGTCCTATCTCGTGACTCCGAGTGCAAGGACCCCGCAGGGCGTCACCAAACTAGTAGTGACCTAACTAAGCGTAATGCAATGGGGGTGCAAGGGTAGTTTCCCCGGAGCTCCCGCTCATATGATTGGGATTACTCAGTTCAACCGGATCTTACAAAAACATACTGTCTAAGCAGCACCATCTCAGAGTCTCATTCAGTGCTATATTCTAGTCTGTCTCTTGCGCTCTGTCACAGAAGGTGCCACAGCCTTATGTTAGTTATCTTCTTCAGCTGCCGTCTGGATATTCGATTCCAAGGCATGCACAACCATAAATACACTAAGGACATACCCCACAGCAGTCTCTCGGCGACATCGCCGAGCGTCAAGGCTCATGCTGTGACTTTGGATAACGCCTCTGGTTCATCACTGTCCTCTGGGCCATCGCGCACGCTTTCGCCTCATGGCAGTTACCAAAAAGCAAAAGTCTGTTCTGGCACCGCATATAAAAAGGCCCTCCTTTGTGTGGCAAAAGGCATTTAGGCATCTCCTAAAAAAGCGCAGAAAGTACAAGCGTTAATCAAGAAACAGGTCAGTGCTTCACTACTCAAACAAAGGTTGCTGAAAAAACAGAACATTTCGACGCCCTTGGCCCAAAAAGACACACAGACAGTTTTCTAACACCACAGGCACCCTCTCTGGTGCTATGTACCTTAAAGATACCATTCCCTCCAAGCCCACCCCTGCGAAGGATGTCACTCTCTCGCAGGGCCCTGTCATCTCAGGCATCCCACCCTCATGTCATTTTACACCAGAACAATTGAATACAATTTTAGGTAGAATTACCTTTTTTGTGGACTTAATGGACAAACACCCCAACCAATTGACTGTTCTTAGAGATGCCTCAAAGCCAGGGGCATCACCTAAGCTACCCCCTGCCAAAGTGTCTCGCCTTGAGCCACAGCCGAGCACCTCTGCTCTAAGCACTCTGGCCTCGGCATTCCAAGACACTCAATACCAAGACCCATCTCAGGACTCCTATTCTGATGACCAAGTAGGGTCTCGGAGGGGGGGATACAGAGGGCGTGTCCAAGACCAGTCCTACGACAACTATGATGACCACATTTACATAATGCAGATTCGCCAGTTCACAACCAACGCCAGTAGAACGAACTAATAAAGGCGGCACAACATTTCAATAGCGACATTCTGGAGACAATGTCCACAAGGACTTTATGGAGGATATCCTGGGGGACAAGAAGTCTGCCACCCAATTTATACTTCTCCTGCAGTCCGTCCAGAGGCATATCCAGCAATCCCTCCTGACGCCTAATCTTATAAGGACGGTCAATCCTAGGATAGAAAAACTATTCAGACCCGTGCGCACTGACCACCTGTAGATCAGGTGCCAGCTCAGACCAGATTCTCTAGTGGTCACCAGCACCAGCAAAAGGGCAGGCCCTCCCCTGGTGTTGGCAGAAGCCCCGCCAGACAAGGAGAGTAAAAAGATTTATAAGTTTGGGTGAAAGGTTGTTTCCTCTGCAGCATACCAGACAAGAATTGCTAACAATACGACACTGTTGGCTAGTTACGACTGCCATAAATGTGATGGTCTGGAACAACAACTAGAAACTGTACTGAGAGCCACTAAGGACTGAACTGCTTAAAACCGTCTCGCAAGGCAAACAAATTTCCAACTGCATTCTGAAAAAGAATCTAGATGCGGCGGATAACGCAGGACGCATCATGGCTTCGGCAGTCGGGGTTTAAGCTACAGACTCGAGCAACCCTCTTAAACATGCCAATAGAGCCAAATGTTGTATTTGGGAAGGCCTTTAGGGGACACCCTTAAGAGTGCCAAGGACAAGTACGACACTCTCAAAATCCCTTGGGCCGCTTACAAACGGGCCTTATTCCCAACAAAGTTCCTATGGCTACTCAAGGAGGACAGTCCTCGTCCTGGGGCCAGCCACAAGGCCGAGGTTCCTCGTCCAGCTTTCAAAGAGGGAATAAAGAGGGAATAAAAGAGGCAGAACCTCACCTGTGAGAGGCTCAGCCCCTCCCAAGCAATGACATGCTGTTTCAAGTTCCCTCCCATCCCACTCCAGTAGAAGTCCGAATCACTCAATTCACACATGCATGGGACTGTATAACATCGGACATGTCGCTGTCCACCGTGACAGGATGGTACTGCATCGATTTGCTTCAGAAACCACCATACCGCCTGCCTAGACAAAAAACTGACAGAAGAAAAAGCTGCACTGCTTGAAAAGGACGCAATAGAAATCGTCCCGGCAAACCAGGTAAACAAAGATATTTTATTCAACATACTTCGTTATGCCAAAAAAGCCCTTACCATGCGCCCATTCGCATGATCACGCTCCAGGAGGTGATTCCACTCCTGAAACAGACTAAATGGCGACATTGGACACGAAAGATGCATGCTTTCATAGTTCAATGCACCCGGTGTACAGAAAATACCTGCGTTTCAAGATAGCAGGAGTACACTACCATTTAAAAGTATTCATCCGGCATCGCCCCACCACCGAGTGTTCACCCAAGGTGCTCACAGTAGTTGCAGCACAACTGCAAGGAAGGTCCATACCGGTATACCCTTACCTGGATGAATGACTGATCACTGGGGAATCTCCTCAAATTTGCAAGTTAATAAGCAAAAAACAATAAACCTCCTTCAATCTGGTCATCTCCATCAACAAGAAAAAAAATCAAGTCCATTCCCCAACCAGTTAAAACAATTTCTGTGGGCTGTCCTAAACACAAGAGGAGCTGCATTCCCCTCAAATAAGAGGGCACAAAATATTCTGTTGCAGGTACTCAATATAAGGTTGGTCGCCAGATAACGGTGCACAAAGCAATGCGCCTGCTTGGAATGATGGCTTCTCGCGTTTATTTGGAAACTTGTGCGCCTTCGCATGCTTTGAATGCAGGAATGGTTAGCAAAACAGTGGTCTCAGGAAAGCGGACAGAGGGACGATCTAGTGGTTGTTTCGCTAACCCTGGTCAGGCTCTTTGCTGGTGGTTCAAGGACAACCTGTTAAAAGGAAAACCTTTATGCGATCCACCAACTCAAGCGATCCCTACTTACAGACTCCTCACTCGCCGGTGGTGGGGGTGGGGCACACTTCCTCCACCACACAGCCCACCGACAGTGGACTCGCGCCACTGCCCAGGGACATATCAACTTCCCGGATCTCTTGGCAGTCCTCAAGGCTCTTCAGGCCTTTCATCAACATCTCCAGGGTCAGATGGTGACAGCACCATGGCCATGTTCTATCTTAACTAGCATGAATGCACACACTCTCTAAGTCTGTCTAAGCTATCTCAGAAAATATGAAGGTGGGCACTCAAGCGAAACCTGTTTGTAACATACCAACATGTTCCATGGAGCTCAATTCTCTCGCAGACACATTAAGCAGATACCCTCTACCAGCAGAACGGGAGTGGCAACTCAGCAGAGATATCTCACAACGGGGTCAACCCCACTAGACTTTTTCGCCACAAAGCTAAACGCACAATGTCCAAACTTTGCGTCCAGGTTTCCCCAGCCAGGGTCCAAGGGGAATGTTGTGTGCATGAACTGGTTAGGGAAAATTGCTTACGTCCCACTCCTGAGCAGGATAGTGCTCAAGATGCACCAGGACCAAGTAACCCTGATCGTGGTTGTTCCTATGTGGGCAAGGCAGCCTTGGTTTCCACATCTGATCAAATTGGCGATGTGCGACCCAGTCAAGCTCCCATGCCCATACATGTTAAAACACAAGGGGGCATCCCTCCACCCATGCCCACAATCCATCAACTTGGGAGTTTGGCTCCTGAAGTCATAGTTTGGCCACTTAAACCTCCCACAAAGTTGTATGGATGTCCTTAAAGAGGCACAAAATCCCAACACCAGGCACTGCTATTTTAATAAATGGAAAATATTTGTGATATGGTGCACATCACAATCATTAAGCACATTTTAATGTTCTCCAGCTAACGTTCTGCACTATATGCTTTACTTACTAGACCCCGGCCTAGCATTTAATTCCTTAAAGATGCATCTGGCGGCCCTGTCGGCATACACCACTTCACAAAACAAGGTGTCTTGGTGCAAAGTCCCTGTCATTAAGGCATTCATGGAAGGGGTAAAGAGGCTATACCCTCTAATTTCCAATCCTCCCCTGGGTTGGGATCTCAATGTTGTGCTCTCCGGGCTCATGGGGCCACCCTTTTGAGCCTATGCTCAATCCAGCCTAAAGCATCTTACCTATAAAACTGCATTCCTGGTAGTTATCGCCTCCAGAAGACGAGTCAGTGAGCTACAGGCTTTGTCTGTAGAAGACCCCTTTTTTGTTACACAGAAGGACAAGGTTGTCCTCTGAACACATCCTAGGCTCTCGCCTAAGTTCATTTCAAAGTTCCATGTAAACCAATCCATAGAACTTCGCACCTTCTTTCAGAATCCATCAAACTCATCAGAAAGAAGCCTCCATACACTTGATGTACGGAGGGTGGTCTTGTACTATGTGAACAAAACCCCTAAGTAAAACGGACCAACTCTTTGTTTCTGTAGCGCCTGGTAGAGAAGGCGATCACATATCAAAGAGAGCCATCTCTAGATGGATAGTCAAATGCATTCAACTCTGCTGTTGTCTATCCAAGAAAGTTCTACCTTTCACCCCAAGGGCGCACTCTACCAGAGGTACAAGAGCTATCTTAGCTTTCATTGCAAATGTCCCTCTGGATGCCTTCTGCAAAGCTGCTACATGGAGTTCCATCCATACTTTCACACAGCATTACTGCATTGACCCACACTCTAAAGCAGATTCACAGGTGGGACAAGCTGTCCTAAAACATTTTTGCTGCTGTACCTTCTAACTTCCCACCTCCTTCTCCAGATACTGCTCGCTAATCTATGTAGAGCATATGATCTAAGCAGATCAACAAGCTCCAGAAGGGATACATTACTCAACGTAATTGTATTTCTGGTGCTTGTATGTGCTTTGATTCACATGCGCCCACCCTTCCTCCGCTACTGGAAGGCGCATAGATGTTTTCTGGGTTATCACTGATTATGCTTCATCACATCTATACTCACGCTACACTTTGTGCAACCTCATGTCAGAAACAATCCATCTGAGGGACCTCGATGCCTGAAGGACCATGGATACAGTACCCATCCCACTATGAATAGTATTACTAATCACACCCTAACGACGTCTGTTTTCGAGTTTCGAAAACAAATCTTGTAATACTCTGCGACTTCCACTAGATGTGGGACTATGCAGAGCATTTGAATCTAAGCAGATGAAAACACAAATAAGATTATGGTGAGTAATGCATCCCTTACAGGACCAAGACGACCCGGATCTCATCTTTGTAGACCCAGTTGACCCCTCTGCAGTAGAGCGGTCATTCCTCTCCTATTGCTGACAAACCATTTTACAATGAGCTACTGAAGAAGGCAGCGCGCCACTTTGGTATAGACACAGAGGAATCTAGTCCCGCAGGAACTGACTTTAAGAATATCCTCAATGAGAAAAAAACCTGTCAGACTATACCCCTCCTGGAATCTATCAAGAAAAGGTTCTCTGCGTCCTTGTCTACGCCCTCCCTTACCAGGGCGGTCAATCCACGGGTGGAGAAATCATCCAGGCCCTCCATTTGATCCCCTCTATATTACTGGCTATGTTAAGCCAGACTCTCAGGTGGTGACGACTCTCAACCTCTGGAACACCTCCGAATGAGAAGTGCAAAAGACTATGCACACTACGGAAGCGTATTACGACTTAAAGCAAACCATACCACCTTGCTTGCCAGCTACACAGCACACACGGGGATGAGTTAACGAGGCACCTGGATTCAATAGCAGAACCAACCTGTTCACACCTCCCCAGTCACCTCTGAGGGCAAACGAGTCTCCCAAAACATCCTACGTAATGTCTTGGATTCTGCAGACATCTCAGGAAGGGTAATTGCCGAGGGTACCCAGCTAAAAAGACACTTCTGGTTTAGGGACTCTGAGTCGGAGGCAAAGGTGGCCCTAATTAATATGCCCATCGAGGAGTGTCTCCTCTTTGGCAAAGCTGTTGATGACCAACTGGAAACAGCAAAGAAGCAGCATGAGACCATCAAGACCCCTGGCCAAATTTCCAACAAGCCCTTCACCCAAAGAGGGGCATTCAACAGCACAACTTTTGGGCACAAGGCTCCGGAAAACCAGGCCAAACTGGTGCAAGCACGTCTGGCAACTCCTTCTATAGGCCACATGCTCAAACATCCTATCGCCACCAGCAGCAGGGGTTTCGCCACGGAAAGGGATGAGGCAGAGGTCCGGCCACTAAAGGCTGATCCACGTTCCCTCCCATGTGTACCCAGTAGGGGGTCGCATAACACTTCGCCCAGCAATGGTAGGGAATGACGTCACCCCGCTGGAGACAGTGGTCAAGGGATACTCAGTGGAGTTCCTAGAAACACTTCGCCAGTATTCACTTTGTATATGAAGGATGTCCTTCGAACACATTAACATCCCCCAGGAGGAGATCGAAATTGTACTGCAAAAAGGAGCCACCAAGCTGGTGCTGTTCATGTAACAAAATCAAAGTATTAATTCAATGTACTTCCTTGTTCCAAGAAAGATCTAACAATGCGCCCAGTGCTGGCCCTGCACCCTGCAAACACGTATGTCAATCCCCAAAAATTCCGGGTGACAACGTTGCAGGATTTAATCCCACTACTGAAACTAGAAGATTACATGGCAACATTGGACATGAAAGATGCATACTTTCATATTGCAATGTTGCCAGCACACAAAAAATACCTTGGATTCAAATTGGGGGACAAGCACTACCAATTCAAAGTGCTACCATTCGGCATTGCATTAGCACCCAGATTCACAAAGGTCCTAGCAGTGGTGGCCACCCTCTTGTGAAGGCAGTCCATTCCAGTGTACCCTTACATAGATTGGCTAATTACCAGGGACTTTCCCCAGAGGTGCCTTCAAAACACGCAGCAAACTATCTGCTTTTCCAATTGGGCTTCTCAATAAACAAAAAGAAGTCCAGTCTCGTGCCCAGATAAATAAAGCAAATTTCTGGGGGCACTAATCAAAATGGACGTCGGACTAGGGTACCTCTCTGAAGAGAGGGTCCAAAACATGCTGTTTCAAACACCTCAGTACATAGCTGGTCGTCGGGGGACGGTACGAAAGGCAATGCGCCTGCTCGGAATGATTGCTTTCTGCATCTACCTAGTGCCTCACACCAGGTGGCGCAGGCGTCCACTGCTCAAGTGGCTATTGAAACAATGGTTGCAAGCAAGCGCGTTGTGGGCCAATCTAGTGGTGGTTTCGCAACCTCTGGTTCAGTTGCTACTGTGATGGAACAGAGGCAATCTGCCAAGGGGACTGCCTTTCCACACACCAGCGATCAAGGTCACTCTCAAGACAGACTCATAGATGACTGAGTGGATGCTCACGGCCTGTGGACACAAGTGCTAACCAGGAAGCACATTAACCTTCTTGAACTACTACCGATTCTCAAAGCACTTCCAGCCTTCAAGACTCTGCTAGCGCACAAGACAGTCCTAGTCCTGACGCACAGTACCACAGCCATTGTTTATGTAAACAGACGGGGTACACATTCTCCAGGCTGTCCAAACGAGCCCAGAACATCGGGCGATGTGTACTACATCACAACATGTTGTAGGGTAACTCCATTCCCTGGCAGACGTACAAAGCAGGAGTACAAATCTACCCTCGGAGCCTGAATGGCAACTAAACAGACGTGCTAAACAATGTTTTCTCTAACTGGGGGTTCCTTGAGATTGACCTTTTCGCAACCCTGGAAAACGTGTCCAGGTTTCCCAAGGATCCCAGGGGAATGAACTTCTGATGAACTGGTCAGAGAAATTTGCATACGCCTTTCCCTTGACACCTCTGCTCAACAAAATAGTCCACAAGCTACACCGGGATCAAGAAAGACTGACCCAAATAACTCCAATGTGGGCCTTTTAGACCTGGGTTTCACACCTACAAATGATGTCCCTGTGTCCTCCCATGAAACTACCCTACACGGACAACCTGTTGATCCTGGATCAGGGAACATTGCTACACCCTTGCCCTTAGAAGCTGAACTTCGCAGCTTGGCTCCTGCAATCATAGGATTTATTCACCTTAACCAAAGGTGCATGGAAATACTCAAGGAGGCACTCAAGCCTAACACAAGGCATTGCTATTTTAACAAATGGAAACACTTTGTGTTATGGTCCAACCGACTGTTCCCCGTCCAATATAACTACTTGCTCTACCTGCTTGACTCAGGATTAGTCTTTAACTCACTCAAAGTACACCTAGCGGCTCTCTCTGCTTACACCATTTCTACGAATAAAATGTTGTGGTGGGAGGTGCCCATAGTTTAAGCTTTCATGCAGGGTGTCAAAAAGCTGTACCCTTCTATCTCTAATCCTACTCCCGGCTTGGACCTCAATGTGGTACTCGCAAGGCTCATAGGGGCTCCCTTCGAGCCTATGCACAAAGCCAGCCTTAAAAGCTTTGCATACAAAATGGCCTTCCTAATAGCAGTTTGTTCTATCAGAAGGGTTAGTGAAGTACAAGCTCTATCGGTAGAAGACCCCTTCCCTTCGTAGTTATACACAAGGACAAGGTGGTGCTACGCACAGATCCTCGCTTCTCACCCAAATTTATATCAAAATTCCATGTCAAAGTATAGAGCATCCTGTGTGTTTCCATAACCCAACAAATGCAGCAGAGAGAAGTCTACATCCACTGGATGTATGCAGAACTGTCATGTTCTACCTTCAAAAGACAGTCGATTAGAAGGACAGATTATTTTCTTTGCATTTTTAGCTGGAAGAGAAGGGGACCCCAGCTCTAAAGCAGCGATTTCAAAATGGATTGTCAACTGCATCCAGCTCGTTAACTCTCTTGGCAAGAGAACGTTACCCTTTAAGCCCAGAGCACACTCCACTCGAGGCACTGGGGCAACTTTAGCCTTCATAGCAAACGTGCCTTTAGATGACATTTGCAAGAATGCCAATTCAGTACACACCTTCACCCAACATTACTCTCTGGACAAATGTTCTAGGAGTGATACACAGGTGGGACAAGCAGTGCTGAAACATCTCTTTGAATCGCTACCTTCTAATAACCCACCTCCTTCTACTAGTACTGCTCCCTATTCAATGCAGATCCACAAGCCTCAGAAGGGATACATTCCTCACCATAATTGTATTTCTGCTGCTTGTATCTGCCTAAATTCACCTGCATCCGCTCCTCCTACCCCTCTTGAAGTATAAGGTGCCTGGGGAAAAAAGCATAGAGCTTTCACACCTCATGGTCTCTACTTACACTTCAACACGTGAGGGATCATGGGTACAGGGTATGTAATACCAGGGATAGTATTAGTCACGCCCGTGGACGTCCCGTTTCTAACTTCGAAAACTTAATGTGCATTGTGTGGAATATTTTAATCCACACCAATACGCCACACTGCACCCCTTTGCCAATGAGGAAAGAAAACTGCCAAAAATGGAGGCGATAACCCATGTACGCACTAAATCGGCAAAACTGCGCATGGTTCACAAACCACAAAAGAGCTGCACACCCTGTCACGCACACAGGCAAAGTTGGTGTAAAAACAGGAATCGCTGCTGTCTCCTGTCGCCTGAAACAAGGCCACTGAAGGGCCTAATCCGAAAATGCCCTTTATTACAGCTTCCTAATCAATGGCAACCTCCAAAGTGCTGTTTTGGCACTAAATTGTACCCAGTGAATTATTGAAAGGAAAGTATGCTGAAATCATGGATTCTCCAGAGCAGTCGGAGGAATCCAGGCCTCACTGACTGATACCTGCATCAGAAAATTAGCTGTCAAACCCAATTTAAACGTGTTTCTGTTTCCTGATTAAAATGGCAAAATTCACCTATGTGCATGTTTGTGAAGGACTAATTCTTTTATGTCCAAATCCCTTATAAACTGTGCTTTCATTGTATATGTTAACTGAAAAGACTTTAATGTATAGGAACCCAGTGTGGAGCGAATCAACTATTTAATTCTAATCTGACAGCCCAGCCTGGGAAGATTCACATTTCAGCTTGACACTCAGTTGCTACAGGAAGGCTTAATGGCTGCTTAATGTTTCCCGCATAATGGGAACAAAGAAAGCTTCAGACACTGGACACCCTTCCACCTAAAGGAGGGGCAGGATCTGGAGGAGGTTTCTCAGTGAACTTCAAAGGACTGGCCATTTCCTCACTAAGGAATTAAGAAAAAAAAAACCTGGACTGGATTTTGAATGGAAATTACTTGTTTTTGCCTCAGAACTTTGACATTTAACATGACAGCCAAAATAAGTAGACAAGTGAAAAATACAAACTTATAAATCTGATTTCATGCTAGACAGTTGAAGATTTGGTAGGAGTTTGTACTACATAAGGAACCAAAGATGCACTAAAACACTGATTGTGTCAAAACTATTATTGTTGCAAGCTTAAAATTGTAAGTACCTGATCCACTGATCAGCGCTCAAAGATGTATCAAATTAGAAATGATTAAACATAACTGTTATGGGTAAAATTGCTAAAAATCTGTAGAATGAGACAGTTTGCACAAAGATGGGGATTAAATGTGGATGTAGACAATCAAATATGACATGTATGTCTCCAATTTTAGTAGGGTACATAATGTTAGAAATTTACATAATGTTAGAAATGTACATGTGTGCAAGATTTATGTTTTGGTAAAAATCAAGGTGGGAGTTCCTAAATCCTGTCATAATGATGACCGCTCGGTTCAGACTGCCAACCAGGACAAAGCACATGCCAGTAGCCATTCACAGACATGGGGGTGTGTTTTTGAAGTTCTGCCCACGCCATAAACTTTGTAATGTATAAATATAGGAGTTTCACTACACATAGAACACACTGCTTCCAGAACCCATACAGATGTCTACGCAGCACCTTATTCCAGAACTTGTCATCTTGTAGCTGACTCCAAAACTCTTTGAAGATCCAGATTTCTTTGCAGACTCCAGACTTTAGCATTGCAGAACTCTTGCTAACTTGACCCAATTGCAAATATACAGAACTTAAAAGAATAATTCTGATTCAGTTTGGCTTGCTACCATTAAGGCTTGCTCGCTGAAACTTACATCCTGTCATCTGCCGTGTCCAGTTACCAGAAGGGGCCATCCTAATCCAGCCTGGGGTGCAGTCCAAAATTGACCAGAACCGTGCCGCTGATCCAATCCCTCCAGAGGGGTCTTGCTGCCGGTAGACCTGATCCGACCCTATGACCAGAACCGGACAGTCCAATTTAATTTAAATAGGAATAAATAATAGGAAGAACAGTCACCCATATTATATCTGCTTTGTATTGTCCCAATCTTAACCCATCCGATCTTTAAATTTAGAAACCTAGTATTGTTGGAATCCTCCTTGCGCGGTCTTTTCTCATCTGTGTTAAAAAACCAAACTCCTTAGTGATTTTGATTAATTAAAATAATTCCCATACAGAACGGAAACTAGAGTATCACACATGAAAAGTTGAGCGGCCATGAATAACTGATTCCTGTGTGGCATTCTCTTTTCCATCGTCATTAAAGTAGTGTAAGAAACCCATATGTCGTTTTTAAAATTGAATTCCTGCTTTCATTTTCGTGCCTATTTTGCAAAAACTCCTCACTAAAACCTCTTTAACTTCAGTTTTAAAGATAGAAACGAAATTACAATTCTCACTGATACCTAAGACCCTTAGCTACATCCACAACTAAAAACCGCATCGCGGAACAGTGTATTTGACCTGTTTTTCTCCAGTATCGCATAGTAAAAGTTTGCCGCGAATTTGCAATTTTAGTCAAACTTACATGTCTTTTACCCATTTCAAAGTGCTTCTTCCATCCCATCCTGATCTCAAGTGTTTATTGTTGTTTATATTATAGCTCCTCTGTGTTAGGATGTTGGGACTTGTTTAGTGTTACTTTCCTTAGAAGTTTCTCCATTTAAGCATTTTTGACCATTTTGCAGTATTTTACAAAGCCATTCTCACCTGTGAGTTTAAAAGTGTCATTTGCCAAAACGGTTTTTTCTCTCTTGTTGGGGAGGGAAGATTGCCTATAAACTTTAGACCATGTCTTTCATTCCTGAATACTTGATGCTTAGTCACATTGGTGTAGGATTGCTCAGTTGTATTTAAAGAAAACTTTGCAGGGGGAATATTAACCTAAAAGCCATCTGTGCACAAAAGTCAAAACAGTTTGTTTTCTTGTTTCTATTCTGCATTAGTATAAGTGAATTCAGTTGCTTTGCTTATTTTTGAATTGTATTGTCTGTCTCCCTTTGGGTGATTGCTGATATATAACTTGTGTGATTTGAATATTAAATAAATAAATCTTTACCTTTACAAACTAGCCTGATTCCTGGTTTAGT
This sequence comes from Ambystoma mexicanum, assembly GCF_040938575.1. NCBI lineage: Eukaryota > Metazoa > Chordata > Amphibia > Caudata > Ambystomatidae > Ambystoma > Ambystoma mexicanum. Next base: position 686,394,195 of record NC_090929.1, on the reverse strand, counting down.
GTGACCTGGCGGGTATTTTGAGACGGGTGTGATATGAGTGGTATATCATTCAGAATATTGAACTTATAGACCAAAATAAATAAGGGTTTCATCACACGCTACATGCTAGGCGAGACCTGGGTGAGTGCCTGATTGAAATCCCTTACAATTGCTCTGCAACTTCCACTAGATGTCGGCCTATGCAAAGCATGTGAATCTAAGTAGATACAAACATCAGGAATACGACTACAGTGACTAATGGATCATATATGTTATGCTTGTGGATCTGCTTAGAATCGTATGCTTTGCATAGGCTGCCACCTAGTGGCACATGCAGAGTATTGCATGACTATTTTTTTGAAAGTTGAAAAGGGACAATGGCTGGGTTGGTCTGTAATACTGTTACGTGTGACTTCTGTTGTACCCATGGTCCTTCACGCATCGAGGTCCCTCAGATTTTCTTTCCACCATAGTGGTTTGCGTGTTGCAGAGTTCATGTTTTAGGGCCTTTATTTACTTATCTTTAAAATTAATCTAGAACTTCATCAACATATTCGACTAGACTATCAATGCTGCAACAGACTTGATGCGTTTTCGATGAAGTATTTTGACATCCGTTCCCGGCGACTGCTTCGCATACGCCAGGCTGCACCCTGTACAGTAGTGGGAGGGGGCTGTTACATTGGGGTGCTACATAAATATATTTCTGAGGCTTGTGGAATCTGCTTGGATGCTATGCATAGGCAGACATCTAGTGGAAGCTGCGCAGTATTACAGTTGTTTTCGAAACAAAAAGGGATGCAGACAGGGCGTGCCAGTAATACTTTCCCTAGTGTGACGTCCACTGTACCCATGGTCCTTCACGCATCAAGATCCCTCAGATTGTTTTTTTCTACCGTGATTGTCGTATGCTGAAAGCGGAGTTCCTTTCCGGCTAACGCCATTTTATTATGAAAAACTACTGTCCTTTCATAGCCATTTCTTCGACAAACAACTTTGACAACGGTTTTGGGGACAAACTTTGTCGACTGCACAACTTGCTTCGACGATCTTCCTCAGCCCAAACAGTAGGGAGAGTGGGTTGTGGATAAATGACTTAGTTTCTAAGAGAATGCATATTTCCCTTACTCCCCTTTCTAATCGCCAGGCTGCCCTTCCAATTCGACAAGAAAAATACACCTTTTAAATTTTGCCCAAATTGTAACATAACATTTACATGGAAGGACTTGCACCGGGTGTGCAACATCTGTCTTCCGAGGGATCATGACGAGGGCTGCTGTAAAGCTTGCAAGCTTATTAAGCCTAAAATAAAACAGGGCCGCAAGACAAAGCGCTGGGCCCACCACGCCATGCAGGCTGTGGCCACCATAGACATGGAAGGTGCTTTAAACGATGGCAGCATTTTCTTCAGTGACAACGAAGGCAAAAGGGAACGTTCGGATTCCCACATGCAAGGCCCCGACCCCACCAGACACGCCGGAGGTGCTATTATAGGGATGACACCCGGGGGCATCAGCACAGACGAGTCTCACCACACAAGACACAACCCAAGGCCATTAGTCGACAACATTGACTACACGGCCACACAAAGCGTTGAGGGGGAAGGTCCACCAGCCCCAAAGTCGACAGACCAATCCAATTTGGACGCTGTGTCTAAACATACAACCAGAAGCCGAACATCGAAAGACGCAGCGCCAGCTCATACCTCTGCCGAAAAACGACTGTCCTCCCACATGTCCAAATCGACAAAATCCCTGCAAATGACAAAACTGTCTCAACTTGTTAAGAAACACGTCCTTGAGACACTGTTCAAAAGCCGGGCTTTGAAACATAACACTTCAAAGCACCAATCATACAGGGAAAAGGAGTGAGTTACCCAGGGGGAGGGAAATATGTCTGCAACTATGAAGCACAAAAAAACAGCCTACTCCTGAACCACCTCACACTCCTGTAGTCATCCCACGTTCTTCACAGTGGTCTGCTGAAGACAGACTGTGTCATGAGACGTATGTCTTTTATTGGAGATTGTTTATAAAAAAATCCTCTCTTCACAACTTGCAGAATCCACCTCCAGCTAGTGGCCCAACACCCCCACTCCCCCCCTCAAAAAGGGCACAAACAGAAACCCTTCAAGCAAACACCCCTCAACATGTCTCAGAACAGTTTCAATGTGATGACCCAACCTAAGCCTCCAGCACACTGGAGCCTTTTCGGACTCGGCGTCAAGAGGACTTACAAGTGGTAGATCATTATTATGGGGACTACGAGGATGACATTCATGTTTTACTGTCGCCAGATCATGCCGACACGCCGGTGGAGGACTCCCCGGTTGATAACCAGCTACAATTTAATGACGTGCTCCTCAAGGCAACTGATCATTTTCAAATACAAACACAAGAGACACTAGTCAACAAGGACTTTATCAAGGATAATATTAGGTGACAAAAATCCCCATATTGCAATCTGTGTAGAGAAGAATACAACCCTCTCTAATAACACCAAACCTAACACAGGCAGTAAACTCATGCATTGAGAACATTTTCCATCCAGCTCCCTCTGACCCCCTCTACATTAGGGTCCAACTAAAGTTAGACTCTCTGGTGGTTACCACTACAAGGAAAAGGGCGGGAACACCTCTCACCATCAGAGGCACCCCCGGACAAATAGAGCAAAAATGTATACACTTTCGGAATGAAAGTGGCCACCTCAGTGGCATGTCGGGCAAGAACTGCCAATAATATCACTCTGCTGGCTAGCTACAACTGCCAAAAGTGGGAGGAAATATCCAAATTAATGGCCTCGGTCTACAGCCACTAAAATCCCAACTCTCCCTTGCAGTAGCAGAAAGGGAAGGCCGTGTCTAACTGTATCTTAAAGAATAATTTAGACTCAGCGGATAATGCTGGTAGAATTATCGCAGAGGGCGTACTAATAAAGCACCACGCATGGCTGCTCCAGTCCGGTTTTAAATTGGAGACACAGGCAAACCTCCTAAATATGCCGATCGAGCCTAATGTTCTGTTAGGTAAAGCAGTAGAGGATGCTCTGGAGACGGCAAAGGAAGAATGACACCTCGAAGTCGCTGGCTCAGCTTACAAACAAGCCATCAGGTCAAAGGTGAAGTCATAATTTTCATCGTTTCAGGGGACAAATGTTGCAAAGAGGATCTAGTTACAACCAAGGTCAGGGTTCATCCTGGGGTCCAAATCAAGGCTAATCCTCCCAGGGCTTCCAAAGGGGCCAGCAAAGATCTTGCAGATGTTGCAGATCCTCCTCCTCCAGAGGTGGATCCACACCCCCAAAGCAATGACCAACCGCTTCAGGTCCCTTCCCATGCCACTCCAGTAGGACGACGTATAACACTTCACTCAGGCATGGGAGGGAATCGCCTTGGACAAGTGGGTGCTTTCTACCGTGGCGGGCGGTTATTGGATAGAGCTACTCCAGAGTGCCTCCTTCCACCCCCGACAAAGAACCACCACGAAGGAGGAACAGTGCATATTTCTGAAAGAGGTGGAAGCGCTGCTGTTGAAGGATGCTGTCGAAATCGTTCTGGCTAATCAGGTAAACAAGGGTATCTATTCAACCTGCTTCATTGTGCCCAAAAAAGATCCAACAGTGCGCCCAGTATTAGATCTGCGCCCTGCAAACACCTATGTCAAGCCACAAATATTCTGCATAAATACGCTAAAAGAAGTAATCCCACTGCTAAAGCAAGGGGGCTACATGGCAACATTGGATATGAAAGATGCCTATTTTCATATTTCAATGTTCCCAGCGCACAGAAATTTCTTGAGTTTCAAGATATCAAACCAGCACTAACAATTCAAGGTGCTACCCTTTGGTATAGCATCTGCTCCAAGGATATTCACCAAGGTACTGGAGGTGGTGCCAGCACACCTGCGCAGGGAGACAATCCCAGTGTACCCCTACCTGGACGACTGGCTGATCACAGGGGAAACACCCTCAATTTGCAAGCAAAATACACAAAGAACATTCAACCTTCTTTTGCAATTGGACTTCTCAATAAACGAGAAAAAGTAAAGTCTCGTACCAAACAAGATCTAGGAGTTCTTAGGAGCGTTATAAAAACAGAGGAAGGGTTGGTTTTTCCATCAGAGGAAAGAATCAGAAACATGCTCCTGCGAATACCTCAGTATCAAGCCGGTCACCAGAGAAGCGTACACAAAGCAATGCGTTTAATAGGCATGATGGCACCTTGCATTTACCTGGTCCCACAGCCATGTTTGCGCATGCGCCCGATGCAGGAGTGGTTGGCAAAATAGTGCTCTCGGGCAAGCAGTCAGTGGGATGATCTAGTTGTCGTTTCACCAACACTAGTACAGACCCTACGTTGGTGGACAAAGGAGAATCTGTTGAAGGGAAAGCCCTTGCACGACCCGGCAGTGCAAGCGACTCCTTACTCTCTAGGTGGGGATGCCCATCACCTTTTATCGTACAGCACATGGGCTGTGGACTCAGATCTTAGCACATAACCACATAAACCTGCTGGAACTTCTGACAGTATTAAAGGCGCTCCAGGCCTTTGAGTCGCACCTGACAAATCAGTCGATACAGATACTGACAGACAATGTCACTGCAATGTTCTATATCAACAAGCAGGGGGGCACACATTCTACAAATTTGTCCAGGCTACCACAGAACATATGGAAATGGGCACTCAAATGGGGGATGTTCCTAACCTCACAACATGTACCAGAGGAACTAAACACTCTACAGGACTCGCTAAGCAGAGATCCACTTTCAGATGATTGAGTGGCAACTCGACAAAGATGTCGTAGATCACATTTTCTCACAGTGGGGCTACCCCACGCTAGACTTGTTCACTGCAAGAGAAAACCAGCAACACCCAGACTTCTCGTCCAGGTTTCCCCAACCAGACTTCAAGGGGAACGCCCTATGGATGAGTTGGACAGAGAAATGTACCTACGTTTTCCCCCTAACTCCTCTAATGGACAGGGTGGTGAACAAGATTCACAGGGAACAAGTGACGCTTATCCTAGTTGCTCCCATGTGTGTGAGACAACCATGGTATCCACATCGGCACAAACTGGCAATGTGCGATCCAATGAAACTCCCGTGCCAGCCCAACTTGCTTTCCCAGCACAGGGGAACAACATTACACCCTCAAACACACTCACTGAACTTGAGAGCATGGCTCCTGAGGTCATAGTTTGGACATCTTAACTTACTGCAAAGGTGTATGGATATCCTCAAGGAGGCACGTAAACCAAACACCAGACAGGAGAGGAGAAGATTTGTAATTTGGTGCCAGTCAAAACAAATAAATCCGATAGAATGTACTCCAACTCACATTCTTCACTACATGCTACACCTGTTAGACTCAGGATTAGTATTTAACTCAATCGAGGTTCACCTGGTGGCGCTATGCGCATACACCACCTCTCAGAGTAAAGTATCATGGTCGAAGGTACCTGTCATTAAGGCATTCATGGAGGGAGCAAAGAGACTGCACCCTCCTATATCAATCCCGCAGCCAGGCTGGGACCTCAATGTAGTACTTGTAAAACTCATGGAAACTCCCTTTGGGCCTATGCATAAATCAAGCCTTCAACATCTCCCGTATAAAACGGCTTTCTTGGTGGCAGTCAACTCCATAAGGAGAGTTGGCAAACTTCAAGCATTGTCAGTGCAAGACCTTTTCTTTGCTATACACAAAGACAAATTGGTTTTAAGAGCACACCCTAGGTTTTCACCCAAGTTAATTTCAAAATTCCACTTAAACCAATCCATTGAGCTACCGGCCTTCTTTCAGAGCCCAACTAGCTCAGCTGAGAAATAACTCCATACACTAGATGTAAGGAGGCGGCCCTGTACTATGTAAACATGACCAGAACGCTCTGGAAATTAGACCAACTGTTTGTGTCTGTAGCACCAGGCAGAGGAGACCGCATTTCAAAGAATGCCATCTCCAGATGGATAGTCAGATGCATACAGCTCTGCTACTCTTCATCAAGCAAAGCACTTCTTTCACGCTGAGAGCTGACGCCACAAGGGGTATATGAGCTATTTTGGCCTTTAAAGGAAACGTCCCGCTGGACACAACTTGCAAAGCAGCTACATGGAGATCAGTACACACCTTCACTCAGCACTACTGCATTAACACACTCTAAAGCAGATTCTTGGGTAGGACAAGGGGTTCTAAAACATCTATTCGCCGCTGGACCTTCTCACAACCCACCACCTTCTCCTAATGCTGCCCACTAATCTATGCATAGAATGTGGTCTAAGCAGATTCCACAAGCCTCAGAAGGGATACGTTACTCACCGGAATCGTATTTCTGATGCTTGTATCTGCTTGGATTCACATGCGCCCACCCTTCTTCCCCTCGGAGTAGAAGGTGCATAGATGTTTATATGGGCTTTATCTACTTTTGCCCAGATGCCATAGTTTGTAGTTATGGACAAGACCCCATTTAAATTCTGCCCCAAGTGCAATCGTAAAAACATGTGGGTCGACAAGCATTTAGTCTGTAACTTGTCTCACAAGAGACCATGTCAAACGTCTTGTCGAGCGTGTAGGCTTTTCAAGCCTAAGACTTTAAAGGACCGCTCTGCGCCAGGTATCTTAAGGCCATGGATGTAGAAGGTGCTTTCAGTGATGGCAGCAATGCCGCTGTTTTGGACGGCGAGGACAACTGGGTAGCTCCGGCTACCCAAGCGCAGGCCCCGACCCCAGAGGACAGGCTGGTGGCCATGTTGTGGGGACTACACCCGGCAGTGGAAGCACATCAAACTCACACACTTCTAAACACATAACCCCAAGTTCAGACTCAACACATGGGTCGAGTGTTCGACAACGCACGGCACCCAGGGAAAGGTCCGCTGAATCCCTGGCCTCTGGACGTTCTCGTTTGAGATCCCTGCACGACAGGACACAACCGACGGCGAGGGTGTCGCGCGCAAAACTCTCTCCGAAGGCCAGTCATCCGCAGACGAGGCTTTGGCCCTTCCCACTCCCGAAAGTCACCTCTGCGTGTCTCTTAGGCAGAAACCTGTGCAGTTCCCTTAGGGACCACTGCAAAAGATTTAGGACTACAGGTGGTTGGCAGTAAACCCAATTGGTAGCAGTCTGTACCACCCAGATTTACCTGGTAGCTGTGGCTGAGCAGTCAGACTTCTCTCAAGACTTCTCTCTAGATGAGTTAGGCAGTATATAGAGTATACACAATAGGTACAGAGATACAGTAGCACAAGCAAACACTGACCAGAGCTTTGGTGTAAAAGTATATATATATATTTTTTTATTTTTACTTGGTTTCGAAAAAAACCTTTAAAAATGTTTCTTTCTCAGTCACATTACATATCATTTTACAATCCCACACGCTCACACAATATGTTTCTCAGTCATCTTCCGCCATATTCATAGGTTCATTTAGGCTAGATTAATTGCGAAGCAGATGTGGGATTTGCTACAGTTAAGCAAGTTTTTAGATCCTTTAAAAACATTATAAAAGTATATAATTATTTATTTAAAGACACACTTGTAAATTACACTAGCACACAAAGAGGTAAGTAAATTCAACACAGTCGCTATTCTATATATACAACCCTAATTACGTATTAGACACGTCTTAGTGAGAAACACCACTTATTTTCAGACAGAGGTGAGCGCTTAACATAAGATGACACTCTAATAAGTTATTTAAAAAGGGAGGGAAAAAGGCAGAGTTATGAAAGCATACAAATCGCAATACTTTTCAAAGAACCACAGTGAGGCACGTTAGGCTAAGTCTGCTGGAGAGCAAGGAAGTTCAAATGCCAGGCCCACTCTTGGAGAGAGCAAGCGAAATGTGTCCAGGATCACACAGTGGGGTTATGCCCAAAGAGTCTTTGTAGATAATTATCAAAAGATTGAGCTCAAGTCAGGAAAAGTTAGTTAACAGGCCCCATGCTAACCCAGGTTAGAAAGTCGAGGATTTACTGTCACCCCGAACGATCTGTCGTAAGGGAAGCAAGGCGGGACACAGTACCTGAAAATGGGAAGAACGCTCCAGTGGGGGCAGTTGTTTCTGGCAGCAGGTGCAAGTCGGTGTTTCGTCCAGAGGAAGAGGAGGTCTCGACGTGGAGGAAAGCTGAAGGTCGTTACACTGCCAGGGAAGAAACCAGCCGCGGAGTTTCCCAGTTACAAGTTACCACCCTTTTCTTCGCGGTAGTGGTAAACCTTGGTATTCCGGTTGCCGAGGTGCTTGGCCACGGGCAAGGCGGCCACGAGATGGTCCGGGAAGGCAAAAAGACGGGCAAACTGGTTATCCCCACCAGTCAAAGGAAGAAGACTCTCCGGGCTGGAGATCTCCTCTGTCGTCGGGAAAAGTGGTGAGACGGTTCAGCAGGGCTCCACCGGTGGTGTCGTCGTTGCAGGTCGGCTTGGCTTCCTCCTCCTCGGATTCTTTAGTTTCTGTGGCGACTTCTGAAGTTCCAGTCCCCAAAGCCCTGCTTTTATGCAGAAAACCCCCATTCATTCAGCCTAGCTGTCACTCAAACATGCTAAGTGGTGAGCCGGCCGGCTCACCACTTGGGCCAATCACACAAGAGGGCGACTTGAGTTACCAAGGTAACTCAGTCCAGGGTGCCTAAACCCCCTCCCAAACCCCCTGTGGTACCCAGACAGAGTGGCACCACTTTTGGAGGCTTCTGTGGAGAAGCCCGCCAAAAAAGTGCAACAAAGGGCTCGACTTGGGTTGGAGTCACAGAAGCGAACACAAACGCCATTATGGAACCAAGTTTCGGCAAAAAATACCAACCGGTGAATTTTATATTAATTTAGTAAACTGGCAGTATGTTCGAGGCGATATTAAAAAGTGGTAGCCTCGAACAATGGGAAAATCCCATAGGAATAAATTTGCAGTCGAATATAAAAAGTAGTATCCACTGCCACCAGCCAAAACTCGGTCGGGGGGGACTGGACAGTGCCCCCTCGAACAACAGACCCCGGGGCAATCAAATTTCCCCGACCAGTACGTCCACAATATGATGGTTTGTACTGGTTCTGGAAACAATTTAAGACTGGTAAAGCCAATGGTGACTTTACATGCCCTGGGAGACAGTAGTCAGTCCCAGGGTATGAAGTCTATGTTGGGGGGTCGCTACGACACCCCTGGGTTACGGCACGGAGGGTGCTGTGTAACCCACGTACCAAAAACACATGAAGCCCTATGGGGTAAAGGACCCCATAGCCCATAAAACACATACAAAGGCAAAGGAACACCTCAAATCATGTCTAAGAGTGGGAGGAAAAGAGTCTCACTTTTAGCAGGATAAAAAAATAAACCCCAAAAATCCAGCAAAGCTGCTGGGGGACTCACTAGGTTTGGGAAATTAGCCTTAACAGAGAATTCTCCCTAACACTGTCCAATCAGGCAGTAGGCCCTAAACAGTCGGATACACACGGCTCTGGGTGCCGGGGGGACGAGGGGAATCAGTACATAAGTCCTCAAAGACCCCTCATAGGGAAAGAACTTCTCAGAAAGAGAAGCCTAAGGAAACTAGGCCCATCCCTAATAAAGACAAATCTATAGAGATTAGGCCTAAAAAAATGTGGGGTTATTTTTCCCACAGATGAAGAATTAGGACCTCCTTCCTCTAAATTCATCTCCAAATTTCACGTAAACCAGTCAATTGAGCTACTGGCTTTCTTCCATGAACCCAACAGCTCAGCTGAGGTAAAACTCCACACGCTAGATGTGAGGATGGCGGTCCTCTACTATGTAGACAAGACCAGACCGCTAAGAAAAACAGATCAATTGTTTGTCTCCATAGCACCAGGCAGAGAAGGTGACCACATTTCAAAGAATGACATCTCTAGGTGGATAGTCTGATGTATCCAACTGTGCTATTCTTTATCAGATGAGACCCTGCCTTGTACGCCCAGGGCTCACTCCACAAGAGGCACAGAAGCCACCCTGCCTTTCATTGCAAATGTCCCCTTAGACAGGATTTGCAAAGCAGCTACATGGAGCTCAATACATACTTTCACTTAGCACTACTGCATTGAAACTCATTCCAAGACGGATACACAAGTGGGACAAGCGGTTCTAAGACATTTATTTGTTCATGAACCTTCTCGCATCCCTTCCACTGTTCGCTAATCTGTGCACAGCATGTGATATAAGCAGATTCCACAAGCCCCAGAAGGGATACATTACCGTAATCGTATTTCTGATGCTTGTATCTGCTTAGATTCATATGCGACCCACCCTTCCTTCCCATCGGAGAGAAGGTGCATGGATGCTTATGAGCTTGTCTGATACGCTTCTGCTTGGATACAACTGTACTCGCGCTACACCTCATGCTACCTCATGTCAGAAAAATAACCATCTGAGGGACCTCGATGTGAGGGATCATGGGTACAGTAGACGTCACATTAGGGATAGTGTTACTGGCACGCCCGGTCGACGTCCCTTTTCAAGTTTCGAAAACAACAACTGTAATACTCTGCAGCTTCCACGATATGTCGGCCTATGCACAGCATGTGAATCTAAGCAGATAAAAGCATCAGAAATACGATTACAGTGAGTAATGTATCAGATATATATATATATCTCACGCTTGTTACCCAGTGGTTTCTAAGCATGGACCTGGGGATCGAACCTGTGTTGCTCTGCGTCGTCCTCCTTCAAAGATGAGCGCGTTTGCCCATGAGCTATCCTCCCGAGACTGTTAGACCTACATTCAGTGAACACATGGGAAACTGCAAAAGTTTCGAATGACAATCCTTCAGGAGGTAATCCCGCTCTTAAAACAGGGATTACATGGCAACGTTGGACATTGAAAGATGCATACTTTCATATTTCAATGTTGCCAGCGCACAGGAAATATCTAAGGCTCAAAGTCGGAACGGCTTATTACCAATTCAAGTTGCTACCCTTCAGCATATCCTCAGTGCAAAGGGTATTCACCTAAAGCCTCGCAGTAGCGCCAGCCCACCTGTGCAGACAATCCATTGCAGTGTACCCTTATCTTGACGACTGGGTAATTACAGGAAAGCCACCACAAGTGTGTCAGCAGAACAACCAAGAGACAATCTATCTACTCTTCAGTCTAGGCTTCTCGATAAACGAGAAGAAATTAAGTCTCGTTCCAAATCAAACAAACCCGTTTCTTGGTCTCATATTCGAACGAAAGACGCCTTACTCTTCCCCCTTCAACGAAAGGGTACAAAATGCTATTCCAAATTCCACATTATGTAGCTGTTCATCCGATAACCATACGAAAGGCCATGCGCCTTCTGGGGGAGATGGCTTCCTACATTTGCCTAGCGCCTCCCGCCCAGCTGTGCATGCGTCCTATGCAAGAGTGGCTGGCGAAACAATGGTTGCAAGCAAGGGTTCAGTCTGATGATCTATTGGTAATTTTGCAAAACGTGGCTTACACTCTGCACTGGTGGACAATGGAGAACCTTCTGCAAGAAAATCATTCACCAACCCTGCAGTAGAGGCCGCTTTTACCAAAGATACATCACTGTCAAGATGGGGAGCACATCTCCTTAATCACACTGCTCTCTGCAAATAGTCACAATTGCTAACAAAGAAGCACATCAACCTTCTAGAATTGTTAGTGTTCAAAGCGCTTTAATCCTTTCAACATCTGCTCCACGGGAAAACAGTCCTATTCCTAACAGCCAGCACTATAGCCATGTTTTACATAAACAATCAAGTGGGAATACATTCTCCCGGTCTGTCCAAACTAGCACATAACATATGGAATTAGGCATGAAGCGCAACATGTTCCTGCTGTCGCAACACATTCCAGTGAACACAACTGTCTAGCCGATGTGTTAAGCAGAGACTTGCAGCTTCCATCAGAAGACGAATGGCAATTGCAAAAAGATTCTGCACAACATCTTTGCAAACTGGGGACACAATAGACATATATCTATTTGCAACCCAGGACCAAACAACATGGCCAAGCTACGCACCCAGGTACCCCCAAACAGGGTCCAAGGCGAATGCTCAGTGAGAGATTTGCTCATTCTAATAGCTCCAATGTCAGAACATCAACCATGGTTCTCGCACCTACTTGCAATGTCCCTTTGCTCACCAGTGAAACGTCCATGCCCATACAACATGCTGTTCCAACATCACGACACATGTCATCCGTGCCCTCAAACACTGAACTTGTCAGTTTGGCTCCTGAAGTCATAGTTTGGTCACTTAAACTTGCCACAAAGATGTATGGACATCCTTAGAGATTCGTAAACCTAACACCAGACATTGCTAATACAATAAATGGAAATGGTTTGTTACCTGGTGCAAAGCTCAAGACATTAACCCAATTGAGTGTTCTTTCATACATTGTTCTAATCTTATTTTGCCTGCTGGATTCAAGTTTAGTCTTTAACTCTTGACGTCAATTTAGCAGCACTCTGCATGCACCACCTCTCAAATGAAAGTGTCTTGGTGGAAGGTGCCAATAGTTAAGGCATTCATGGAGGGGATTAAGAGATTACACCCACCTATTTATAACATAACTCCTGGATAGGATTTACATATTGTACTTTCAAAGTTCATAGGTCGCTCATTTCACATTGCCATTACATCCATTAAAAGGGTCCAGGAACTACAAACTCTTGGTTCAAGATCCCTTTGTTGTCATTAATAAAGACAAAGTAGTGTTAAGAACACACCCACGTTTTTCTCCTAAATTTATTTTGACGTTCAAACAGTCCAAAACCCTACCAATTCAGCAGAAAAGAGCCTCCATACATCTGATGTTAGGAGGGCTCTAATGTATTACCTTAACAAGACAAAGCCAGTGAGGAAAACTGATAAATACTTTGTGTCCATAGCTACTGGAAGAGATCCTGTCTCTCATTTAGCCATCTCAAAATGGATAGTCGAATGCATTCAAATGTGCTACTCCCTTTCAAATCAAACTCTCCATTACACGTCTAGAGCACCCTGGAGCAAGGTGGAACAGGGGCTACCTTAGGTTGTATTGCAAATGTCCCTTTAGATGCCATTTGCAAGGCAGCTACTTGTGGAGTTCTATACATACATTTACACAACATTACCGTTTCGATGCACATTCCAAACAAGATTCACAGGTGGGACAAGCAGTGTTAAGACATGTCTTTGCTGCTGTACCTTTTAAACATTACACCACCTTCTCCAGGTACTGCTTGCTAATCTATGCAAAGCATGATTCTAAGCTGAGCCACAAGCCACAGAAGGCCTACAAGGCCTACATTACTTTCCATAATCAGATTTCTGATGCTTGTATCTGCTTAGACGTTCCCACTCTTCCTCCCCTCTTGGAGTTGAAGGTACATAGACAACAAACATACTTTTATGTACTCACGCATACACGTCATGCTCCTTCATGTCAGAAACAAAACCATATGAGGGACATTGATGCATGATGGACCATGGGTACAACATACGTCACACTAGGGCTAGTATTACAAATCTGCCCATTCGATATCCCTTTTTGACTTTCAAAAACAAGTCATGCAATACTCCACGTATCACTAGATGACGGCCTATGACAAGCAAATAAATCTAAGCAGATGAAGCAATCAAATGCGATTTCCGTAAGAGGGGGTTTGTTTTGTTCCCAACCTTGACATGAAGCCACCTTGGGATGTAGATAAACCTCTTTTTCCTCTACCCATTTTTGGAGCAGGTTTAGAATGACTGCCCCAAATAGCTTTAAAGAGTTTTCCTTAAGTGATATTGCTCTATCATTTCTGGATAAAGACATATCCCCCTTTCTTATGTATTGGATATATAGCTTTTTTCCAACTAAGGGGGTAGTACTTGGTCTGCAAAATTGAATTAATAACATGCGCTCACAGGGGAGCCCATGTTTCTTTGTTTGCAATGTAGAGGTCTGAAGGTATAAAATCAGCACCAAGGGTTTCCCCCGCTTTGAGCATGTTCAAAGCAGTTATGACCTCAGCTATATCAAATGGGCATTTCTGAATTAGGGTAGGCAAAAGTGTATCCGCTGTTGAAACACAACCAAAGGGTAAGCTGTGGTTAGCATTAGTATGCTTGGAACACAGAGAATTAAAGTATTTCATCCATGCATTATGTGGAATGGTTGTGTCCAGTTGGTATTTCCTCATGTCATTTGAGCCATAAGCAATAATTCCACAGAAGGATCTTGAGTTTCCACCCGCAGCAGTTTAAGTCAAACCTTCCCATATTGCCATGTTTGCCCACCTACCCCCAATCCGTTTTGTAAAGAGTTCAAAGTTAGATATTTATATTGGTGATGATCTCTCCTTCAAACATGCCTCTATATGTGAGATGTTATAAGCTTGTTAAAAGATGTTCTACTTTTTTCCATTTTGTCCTTATCCCCCCTTCCAGCAGATAGAATGTCGATTTGTGGTTACTTCATCCAATATACAGTCTCTGTAAGGGTTTGTGGGGGTTAGGGTACAGTGGTCACTATCCGGCCTGGGTGTGACCGCAAAGGGAAGAATAAGATGCCAGTGCACAAGGCTCAGGACTATATAGTCTGTAATGGTACCTCCACGAGGGCCATTAAATGTTGGTTTTCCTGGGATATCCGCCTTCCCCTTGCTGTTGAGTGTATTGTCTATTGAGTGCTCAAAGACCTTATTACCACAGGGCCTTGTGCATTCATAAGCCCAACTTGTCCATTCTAGGGTCACAAAATACAGGCTCATGGAATACCAATCAAATCGATTGTCTTTGAGACGTGGATGGACCTCAATCTTTGTAGGGTCAAGGTGAAACTCAGCCGTCTGGACATGGGTTTATCCATAGATTATTTAGCCGGCCTCAAAGTTTGAGGCCTACTCCCATCAGGCCTTCAAACTCGGAATTACCAATTGTTACCTGTTGAAGTTATGCATCCCAAAATTAGTGATATTTATTGTGGCCACGCGCCTTCAGACCCTCCCCTACAATACAGGAGCATGGATTGGTGTCCCCAGAATTGAAAGAATATGCAGACTGTGCGGTAAACAAATGGAGATCATTCGCCATATACTGACTCAGTGTGGGGCTCTGAGCTTAGAATAAGGCATATAATAAAATTTGCTCACACACTTCTGATCAATTCTGGCTACAATTTTTTGAGCCGTAGCCCTGATATCAGTAGCACCAGCCTTTCATGTCTGGAAGAGGGCAATAAAGAAGCTTGACCGTGCCTTATAGGCCATAGTGGCAGATTCCCTGGTAACAGGATTGTTTTAATTTAGATATAAATTGCTTTGATTGGCGGTCCTGAGGAGCTGCATGATTTTTTAAAATGTTCTTTTTATGTTTGATTGTTTTTTTTTTTACGCCATTCATCTAATGTGAACCTACAATGAACTGCGGTGTGTCTTTTAAACATGATTTCAATTCAATTTGTTATTCATGTATTATCAATGATTAGTGTAAAATGGTTTTAAATGGAACCAGAGGCACTTAATAAACAACAAAAGATAAATTGTCTTTGGGACCCTGCCCCAGTGTTAGGACAGAAATCCTCGCCTACTGTCCAAAATCTGTGTGCCTATTGATTAGGCCCCAAAGGACACTATTTTATCTCTCTTTGGGTCTTCTTGTTGTATCCTAATCTGGGGACCCATAAGAAAAATAATCTCAAGATGTGGTGCCTTCTACACACCCAGCTCTCACTTAAACATTACCTTTCAGGCTCTCATACTCCTCACCCAGTGTTCGTTCGTTCTTTCCTTCCTTCCTTTCTTTCCTTTTAGTAGTCTACTTTCTCTTATGATCTTCTCTTCTTCCCCTCACTTTTTTCCCTCCCTCTGTCCCTCTGATGTTTCGTCTACTTCTGCACTCTCATTCTACTACTCTCCTCCCAATCCATTCCTCCACTGCGCTCTACTTTCAATACTCTACCACTCTACACTACACCCTCCTCCTCTGTCAGCCTCCTTTAATACTTTCACTTTTCTCACTCACTCCCCCTACTCTTGCACTTAACTGTTCACTCTTGATGCACGGGCATTTCACTTGCTGTACACACACTGTGACACTCATGTACCACTTTTGCTCCACTGCTGTACCTCATCCTGGTCTTGCGGTCTGCCCTCTCCTCACTTGACCTCACCTGAACAACCCCATACTACCTTTTTTCCCTATCCCCTTTTATCTCCCCCCCCCCCACCCCCCTGCTCAAACCACCTTCTATTGTTTCTTGGCCTCAGCTGGTTCCTGGCCCAATCTCTGCCTTGCTCTCCAACAAGGGCCGAGTTACAGAGATCGAAAACCATAAAGCACCCTCTAAGCCCTGCCCCCTTTTTGAACACAGGTCTGCTGTCATTTTTCAATAGCCGGCCCACTAAATTTAGTCTTTTAAAATTCTGATTCTTTAGTGGGGGAGCGTCTGGATTGATTGCTGTGTGCGACGTTCGACTGGCTTGCTGTTTGCATTGTCATCTCTCATTAGCAGGCTGTACATTCCGGTCGCAGCCTCAAGAAGTCCTGGTTTAAGCAGTCCTGAATGACAAGAGAGAAAACACTGGCCAGCATGTTGTACGGCAGGTATGGGGGTGATTAAAAGTTGTACACTGCGTTTGTAGCCAAGCACATGCACAGGTGACATTAGCTGGGGCCTTCCCAACTCACTCACCCCGCCTCTGGGGCAGGACTAGCTCTGGAAAACACCCTGGTAGGCCTCCTGCCTCAGGTTAAGAGGAGTCTCCATCCCTCATTAAAAGGGCCGTGCACCTGACCCTGTGACACCACACAGGTAAGTATCAAAACTTTACTGATTTTATTATGAACACAGATGGGTATGTACAACTTTGCACATGTAACTTTGCATCCTTGCTGTCCAATTGCGACACTTGCCACATTCTAGATTAAAAGTATTGAAGTAATACTTTTGTAAGCTAAAGTGGTGTGGGGGGGGGGTAGAGATGTTGTGCTAGTTCACCAGCCTTTAAAAATAAGGTACACCAAAAATGTTTAAACCGTCCAGTCCTATTTTAAGAATCCTATTCAATCGGGGTTTAAGATATGGAACCCCCTTTTGGCTGCTTTGGGGGAATGTAGAACAGTTTCCAAAGCTGTCCAATAGAATAGAATAGTATGGGGCTCAGGTTAGTAATCAAGCATGGTTAGATTAACAATACATAGGACAATACTTACTGGTTTCCTATCGAAGAAAAGGGCAGCTACCATTCCAGGATTTCTCTCGCCTCTAAAGGTAAGAGATTGGTAGATGCAGGCTTCACACCCTATTGGATCTATTGGAAAACAGAAGGGGTAGGTACAGTAAGGGTATGCAACCCACTGCCTCGAACCCAGACAAAGACGTTCATTGACCTGCGGTAAGTCAGAGCTGTTTCCAGATGTTCCTGTCCCAATCACAACCTTGTGGATCTTTGACCACCAGCAGAACCTCAGCTACAGCAATGACTCCTCTGCTTGGTAGAGCAGCAGCAGCAGAGCCACAATCTTGGAAATTTTGCAGACCTGTTAAAAGACGCACTGTTTTTCGAGAATTCAGAGACATCAACTCTTTGCAGGACCAGTATTCCACTGGCTAAAGGAAGAGGCACCGGGATCGCCTCGCTGGTTCACCTCTGCATATTTGGCTTTGCCAATATTTGTTGCAGCAACTGCTTTTTAGTCTAATTTCTTTAGCTCCAGTGGTCGAAATCTAGAATTGCCTCGGAGTCCCACCTGATACACTGGAAGCTGGGCTGAGGCTGACACCAGAGCACCTATCGCAAGACCTACAAGATTCAAGCCTGGATTGCCTGTTAAATAATGGCTAGCCAGCTTGGGTTGAAACATGTCATCACTGAGGTTTGAAATGTGTTTTGTAGGTGTCTGCAGCCCCTTACACACCCCAAGCCAGTTTTAAGTTCACAAAGGCTACATCTCAGGCTCTGGCATGAGACACTTTATGGACTTTTCCTATCCCTACCATGGAGGAGAAAGTCGGCCAACCAAGTCAGTGAGCCAAAAAAGACTGGGCTTAAGTAACATGATTTAACCATATAAGCTGTATTAATAAAATGGCAAGTACATGGTTAAGAAGTAAAGGTGAAGCTGTGGGCAGCTTACACACTGTCTCAATGAATTATTCAAAATATTTTTTTTCCTTTCCAAATGTTTAAATAAAAAATAATCGCATCATTCCATTATTAGCTCAACATAAAGTATTCAAAAATTAGATTGTATACTGTTTGGACATCATATAATTCAAAACCTAAGGAATTTCATTTTCATACTTTCTGGTTTCACAATCATCAAGAGTATAAGATTCTATTTTCTTCAAAGCCATTTCATTAAAAAATATATATTTGTTAAATAGTCATCTAAGGTTCGAGACTCCATTTCTATCATTTAATAATGTTGCATATGTAAACACATCCTACATGATGAGCAAACATTTGCTGTACTTAAATAGGATATATAGAATTCCTAATGGGTTGATTTGCTGTAATAATCAAAAAAAGGTAAGCTAACCTTATCTTGGTAGCTATGGCGCTATTGTGTCCTCTGTGTGGGTATCCCACTGTTTTCCACGTAATCTTGCACAATCCCGAAGTCTTTGAAACTGTATTCACGTAAAAATATATGTAGAGTATTCTGAGTTTGTTTTTAACGTTAAAACCTTTAAAACAAAGTAAAAAATAGTGGTGCTTTGCTCAACATATTACCCTTTTATTGTACTCTGCGTTTTTGTTTCCAAGTTTGCCAGTTTTTTAAAGATGGGAGTTTCAAGGTAGGTCTGTTATGGTAATAAAAAAAGAACACCATTTGTTTAGAATGTCTCTCTACCATGGGAATGCTAGGAATCTAAACCATTTACATGTCTCTAAGTAAATGTAACTGTACATTTTAAAATGTCCCACGTTGGAAAACCAAATTGTCACCCGTTGTGCAAAGGCTTGGTTAGCCAAACAATTAGCAGTAATTCTAGATGGAAATTTTTCAAACCAGATCTGTTACAATAAAGGAAAAGAGATCCATTTATTCAGGGTCTGCCTATTGCCCAGAATGTATGGGGATCTAGACTATTCAAATGACTAAAGGCAAGTTTACCTATTGCTTGTGGAGTGTCCCACGTTGGAAAACCGGTCCTTCTCACGTAGTGGAGAGGTCGGGATAAAGAAAATGGCCGTTATTTATCTACGCATCATGAGGTGCAGGCCTCCCCTCCCTCCTCCATTTCAGTCATTCATGGGGAGACACCAGCCAGGGCTGATGGTGGTGTTCCAGCCCTTGCTGGATTAGGATGCAATGCGAGAAGCTATCCTTTGTTGTGACTTTTACTTGCCACTTGTTAGGAGTGGGGAAAAGGGATCTATGTGATCACTGCGCCACCCGTAATTCCGCCGATGACAATGTCAACTCCAATTACGGCGCAGCGTAGTCATCAAATAACTTTGCCTGTATCCCCTGGCCTGCATTGCCCTACCCGCTTTGGGCCCCACTTACATTTACGGCGGCACACTTCTGTGTGTGCCGCTGACTCCCCACTACTCCTGCAGCGTCAGTTACTCCCCCTTACGTGTGTCTGTGCTGACGCTTCAGGGCCCTTTCGATATTTTTTTTTTTAGTTTACTTTCTTGTCCAAAGATTACCACAGTGGTATGCAGTGGACACCCCTGCAACCCCTTACTCCAATTACAGTGACCAAGATATGATAGTTTTATATAGCGCCTATACACAGTGTTTCAAAGCGCTTCAAGGCAAGGGAGGGAACAAGGGAAAATACAATGACATTCTTACAGGCCATAAACATTAAGGATGTGAAATTAACTATCATACTCGGCCTGACGACATTTCAGATAGTCCAAGAGCGAAGACATAGATAAGGAAGGGAGAGTGGCAAGGAAATGGAAACAGACAGGCTACTAACGTACTAGGCCTGACGACATTTCTGGTAGAGCCGGAGAAAAACAAAAGGTGAGGGAGAGGGGTGCAGAAAGGGAGGGGAGGAACAAAACAAGCGATGATCATACTAGGCCTGACGACATTTCAGATAGTGCTGGTGGGGGGAGGGGGGTTTGGAGGAAAAAACAGTAATGGATGGGTGGAGGAAACAGACAAGGTTGCTATCATATTAAGTCCAGAGACAATTCTGATAGAGTAAGTGCATAGAAGAAAGTAAGGGGAGGAGATAGGAAAAAGGAGGAGGGAAAAGAGTAAAGAACAGAGAGTAAGCAGTCAAAAAGAGTGGAGAATTAAGAGTGGAGAGCGAATACAATTGCAGAAGTCAGTAGTAACGCATAATGTTGCAAGCCAGGATACAAGATGACGATGGGAACAGCATGATTCAGGGCCACCAAGAGGAGCAGGGGACAACCCTGCAATCCCAGCTCCGCTTGGTAACAGTAATGGGAGTTGAAATATTTTATAATGCCGGCTGCGCAGTAAATGTGCAGTCAGCATTATAAAGGTACAGTATTTGTACGTTTCTGGGGGGAGGGGGAGGAAGTCTACAATGAACCCTCTTGATCATCCTTCAGTTCAACTGGTACATGCCAACTAACACTTCCTGATGTTGACAGCACAGCAAGTTGTTCCATATCTTCAGCAAAGCAGTTGGCTTTGCCCAAAATATCAAAAGGATTCAGGCACTAGCCCTCAATTGATCCTTCCTGTGGTGCAAGGTATCCTTCCATCATGCGGGGAGGGGAGAACATTCCACATACAGATCTCTTTTTGGTGCTCTGTACTTCCCCTCTGGTCTTCACCAAGAAGTTTGTGGTGGCAACTCATCTGCATCAAGAGGGCCGTCTGTTATCCCTATTTAAACATCTAGTTGATCCATGCTTCATCTCTGGAGCAGGCAGTTGACTTTTCCGCCCAAAAGCTCTAAAGGCCAGTTGAACCAAACACTGGGCCGCCCATGCCATGTAGGCTGTGGCCTCTGTAGATGTGGCAGGGGAATCCAGTTAGGGCTGCATCCCCGTCTTGGTGACCCCAAAGGCGATCCGGGTTCAATGGAATCCCATGTGCGAACGCCCTGCTCCAACAAGCAGGCCAGCGGTCCTGTGACAGAGCAATCACCCGGCAGCTCAGGCACACACACTTCACGCCACACTAAACGCACTCCCCATCGCTGACCGTCGACCGCGTCACCAAGGTGTCGAAGGAGGGGTCCGCGAAGTGTACCTTGTCCTGTGGGCCATCGCGCTCGCCGCATGACCGGCCTCTGAAACAGGCGCCAAAAGCAATTTCAGACACCGGGTCTAAAAAGCACTCCTTTCACTCGCCGAAGGGCATACGTAGAAAGACGCATCAGTTGCCCCCCTACCTCCACCTCCAAAATGAAGGAACTTATCAAAAACACATCCCAGTTACACTTGTAAAATCAAAAACCCATCGACCCTCTGTACATCAGAGGTCTGCTTAAATCTGTTTCCTTGTTTGCCACCACTACAAGGAAAAGGCTGGGCACACGTCTAAGCAAAAAGTTCTATATCTTTGGCAGGAAAGTGGCTTCCTACATTGCTTACTAAACTAAAATAGGCAACATTACCACCCTCCTGGCTAGCTATGGTTGCCATAAGTGGGACGTGCTGGAACATCGCATGTTCTTTTTAAAAACATTAGTTATCAAAGTGCTTGACATAATACAGAATAAACATGGCAGCATTAATCAGTACATCAACTTACACCATATTACATACCATAAATCAGGGGAACAAGAACATTGTGGCTCAGTTGAGGTTTTTAGGCCCAGGCTGGGGCAACGTACAGGCGGTCTGGGGAAAGGTTTCCAAACAGTCTGACAAGGCTTCAGTATCTGACACATTTCCCTGTATCTGCATTGGGTAAGTACGGAAAGGAGGCCAGCTATCAACCGGTTTGTTTCCCGTCAGCTGCAGCAGGGACCATTGTGCCTCATGGTCAGAAGCCCATGTCACAGCACGTAACCAATGCGCAAATGATGGTCTGATGGGTTTCAACCATAGCAGTAGCATACATCGGACTGCAAGTATCGTGAAAAGGATCACGAGTGTATGAAAACTACCCTGCAGTGATTCAAACCTATGAAACCGACATTGCATCGGAGTAGACTGAATGGTACAGTTAAATATTGTAGACATGGCATTGCACACTCCACACCAGAAGTCCCTCAGCTCTGAACAATCCCATAACACATGAAGGTATACTGCTCCCTCCGAATGACATCATGGGCAGACAGCCGAATGTGTCAAAGAAAAAAGATGCAGCTTAGGCGGAGTATAGTGAAATCTATGTAACAACTTGAATTGTATTAGACGAAATCTAGAGTTGAGGGATACAGTGCGAGTTGCAAACACACTGCTTCCCAGATTTCGTAAGTGATATCAATACTCCAGTCTCTTCCCCAAGTCCGCAGAGCTTGGTGAGGGGCCTATTCCCACGATTCTTCAAGTCATACAATCTAGGCACTCTGCCTTGGGTCATGGTTGCTTCCAGTATAAAACTTAACAATGGTTTGTCAGGTGGTAGTGTTGGAAACTTTACCCATGCATCCCTGACCACACGTCCGAGTCCTTCGTATTGCAACCAAGGTAGGACTGTCGCCGTCAGGGCCTAGGTAATTCCTGAAGCGTAACGAAGGTACCCATTGCATATACATCCTTAAGGGTTGTGTATCCATCTAACACCCACTGCATAAAGTTCCATAATGGGAGGTCCCCATGAAATGGACGGGTATTTCCCAGCAACTTCCATATCTTACTCATGTGTATGCTGTCACGCTAACAGGGCCATTTACTCCAGGATCTTTAAACAATAGTGGTAGCATCATCAAACGGATATCGCGGGCTCCAGCCGCATGCTGTACAATTTTAACGTGCGTTTGGAAGGTATCTTTGTCAAACCAGTAAGTCACATATTGCGCATGAGTTCTGATCCAGTATTTCTCCAAATCTGGGGCTGCTATGCCTCCCTGTACGTACGGTCTACTCAATGTATCCCATTTTAGACAGACCGCCTCAGCATGCCACATAAAGTTGACGGATGTCCTTCAGCTTGCCAAAAAATCCAGCTCCTGGCCAAAGTGGTATATTTAAAAAAAGAATATGAAAGTTTCGAGAGGATCTCCGATTTAAGTAGCGGTACTCGCCCTGCTATGGTGAGGTGGGCGTTTCGAAGTTTACGCGTGATTTGAGGCATGTATGTACCACAATTGCAGTCTTGTAATATAGATTGGTGGCTTGCCGCTAGCACTCTGTTACTTTATCTCCACAGAGGCCCAAGCGAACCCCATAAGGTCTTGCACCTCTAGTGTTGCCTCTGTCAATGGAAATAGCTCAGATTTAGCACAATTAACACAGAGTCCCGTAAGGATCCCAAAGGACAGGACTTCACTCAATTGGAGCCAGATGCAGCTGTGGATTACGCACAGATAGAAGTGCGTCGTCTGCATACAAAGGTCTGATTCCCCTGCCTGTATGCTTATGGCGGATCAAGTCAGACAGAGGTTAAATTACAACAGCGAATAATAGAGGCAACAGCAGACACCCCTGTCTGGTTCCCCTGGAGATGTTGATGGGTGCCGAAAGTAGACCATTTCTGTTGACTGCAACAAGCGGCAATGGATATAACAATTGCACACCCACATAAATTGCCACGATACCGAATCGAAGGCCATTTGTATATCTAGCGCAGCAGCTACTGCTTGCGTGTCCGGATCGATCGTGGCCAGAATATTGAAGAGGTGTCTCAAAGTAAGCGATGTCGATCAGCCCGGGACGAAGCCAATTGGTCAGGGTGGATGATATATCCCTTGTAGGGTGCCAGACTGAGGGCCAATACTTTGGCAAATATCTTTACATCAGAGTTCATCAGGGAAAGGGGTTGCTAAGTGCCGCAATGTTGATCGTGGTTTATCAGGCTTTAGTAATACAATGATTACTGCCTCTCGCAGCGTGGAGAGGTTGCGGGGGTGTACCTTGCGGATGCACGACTCTTCACACAGAGCAGCAAGTTGAGGGGCCAGATGGGATTTTAAAACATTTTAAAAACTCAATAGCCAGGCCGTCTAGTCCAGGTGCTTTCCCAGAGGGAAGGACTTCAGTGGCTTGGAATATCTCTTTTGATGTCATAGGGAGATGCAGGATCTCCCTGGCTTCATTAGACAACTCAGTTAATGGTTGGTTCATGAAGGAATGTGTCTTGTCAGGTAGGGATGTCGTGTCTGAATTGGCGTCCAATGTAGCATAGAAGGAAGCTCTAGTCGGTGCAGAGCAGTCTTGCTGATTTGGATATCAAACTATCGTCTTGAGAACCCCCAATTCCGCAGGGAAGGCCATGCCACAAATATAAACTCTTAAAGCCTCCCATAGCAGTGTACATGTGTCTGCAAAGCTACAAAGCCCATATTTACTTCAGAATAGTCCTTAACACATTTTGCCATTTCCGCTGAAAACACTGCATCCAGCAATGCCTGTTGTTTAAACCTCCACATCGGTCTATTCCCCGATGCTTCACCCAGTGTCCATGTAATTGGGGAATGGTCAGAGAATTCTTAGGCAATAAATCAGCATTACAGAGACCTCCAGTGAGAGCCCTAGATATAAACCACTTATCGATACTAGAATGAGAGACGAGCACCGTCGAGTAAAAGGAATTTCTGATGCTTGTTAATCTGCTTAGAATCACATGCTGTGCATATGGTCCGACATCCAGTGGTAACCGCAGAGTATTGCATCTTGTCTTTCGCGGACCGAAAGGGGACGTCGACATAGGCGTGTCTGTAACACTATACCTATCGTGACGTGTGTAGTGCCCAAAATCCCTCACACGCAGAGGTCCCTCAGATTGTTTTTTTCCGCCCAGATAACTGGTCGCCATACAGCAGAGCTCTTACTAGAGACATTGTTAATCTTTCCCGAATTTTCGGTTTATGCCCCGTTAAGTCACTTCGCCTAATAAGAACATCTTCGCTGAAGACTACGGAGGACTCGTCTATGGCTGTGGTCTCGGCGCCTAAGATGCGGCGGCCGGATTTCCACATGGTCGGGCCCTCTGGCCGACCTATACAGTAGGGAGAGTGGGTTCGGGGTGGCCATATTGTTATGTCTTTCCTCCTTTCCACTTCTTTTCCTTTCGGTCTGGTCATCCTTCCCTTTTGCTATGGAAAGGACTCCTTTTAGATTCTGCCCTAAGTGTAGGGTCAGATATCCTTGGAAGGACGAGCACAGGACGTGTAACGCCTGTCTCCCCTTAGAGCACGACGAAAAGCGGTGTTTGGCGTGCAAGCTCCTTAAGCCTAAAACCCTTAAGGATCGCTGTGTAAAGCGGTGGGCCGCGTACGCCATGTCACGCGTGGAGCCTCCATCCCCTAGCGCAACACCAGCCG
The DNA here is from genome assembly GCF_040938575.1 of Ambystoma mexicanum. Classification (NCBI taxonomy): domain Eukaryota; kingdom Metazoa; phylum Chordata; class Amphibia; order Caudata; family Ambystomatidae; genus Ambystoma; species Ambystoma mexicanum. The sequence continues at coordinate 686,368,923 of NC_090929.1, read as the reverse complement.
AAAGTGACAGGGGTACTTCGGATGACCAAATGTCCAATGCGGATGTTATAGACCTTGAGGTGGACACTTCTAGGTCCGCCACGCCCATCCCTGACCCTTCCAGGCTTGACTCTGGTCTTGCTACAGGGACTACACCTCGCGACAAGGGCGTACATAAACATCGCACTAAACGCACAACCCATACGCCATCTTCGACGGCTTTGTCCGCAACAGTGCATGACGAATGGGCAAACAAAAATTAATAAGGGCGCTACTCCCCAATCTACGCGTGCCGAAGTTTTGGAGTCCGAAACTTCGACTATTTCCAAGGTCTCAATAGGCCCGAAAGTTACGACTAGGCCTCTACCTGGCATTCCGACCGCTGGGCCTTCTGGTGCTGCGGACGGCGTTTCGGCTACTGCTACATCATCGGAGGCTTTGTCTCACGACGATTCGGTTACTATCCGGAAGAGCATCGGTAGGATCGCAGCGGCGGTGGGCCTTATCCCGGTCCCGCAGAAAGTTTTGGGCCAGGCCGCGGAAAGATTTTCGACTGACTTGGGCCGCGATTCCGATGACGCTTACGTGGATAGTCAAGAGCCTCTCTCAGACACCCTGAGAAGTTCCTCTCGACGCCAAACGGCGGAGAACGTTGTTTCTCCCCACCTAGGCCCTTTTAGGTCCTCGAAATGGACTACTGAAAAGTTTGAGGGATGTATGGATCGGCTGGAGCAGATTATCAGTTCTGCTGACCAGTCTCTGCTGAAAAAGGCTCGGGTAGACCCTAACCTTCAAATACAAGATGTTCAGCCTCAGGTTTTCCAACAGGAAGACGTGGCCCACATGGACACATGCAGGCAAACCTATACTGAAGAAGAGGAATCCTCTTTTTCTCAAATTATGGAGAAGATCAACAAGAGGCAACGGAGAACTGGGAGGAAACCCAGCAAAAAGGACAGGATCCTTGGTCACATCAAGATCCGTGCTCTGATATTTTGTGCATCGATTCTCCTCCTTCCACTCCGGCTCGCCAGGCCTCCCCTGTGGATGACCAAATGGCTTTCAACACCATGTTGAAAAAAGCAGCAGAATTCATCAAAATTGCCACTCAAGAGGCTTTGCCTGAGCAGGATTTTGTGGAGGATATTATTAAGGAAAAACCTCTGGCAAGTCAATCCATTCCCCTCCTTAACTCTGTTAAGAGGCGGATAGCTCCATATTTAGTCACACCTGCCCAGACAAGGGCCGTGAACCTGAGAGTCGAAAAATTATTTCGGCCTTCTCCTTCCGACCCTCTATATGTCAAGGAGCATGCCATCCAGGACTCACTGGTGGTGACCACAACTCGTAAGAGGGCAGGGGTACCCCTTGCCACTGGAGAATCACCTCCGGACAAGGAGTCTAAAAGATTGTATGCGCTAGACAAACGTGTCCCGTCAGCAGCTGCATATACCATTCGGGTTGCTAATAATACTACGCTATTAGCAAGCTATACCGATGCCCAATGGAACCTGCTCCAAGAAGGCCTTCAGGAGGTCCCGGAACCGGCCAGGACCAAGCTTCTCGCCATTGTTGCGGAAGGAAAACTGGTTAACCAGAATGTGGTTAAAAACATCCTGGATACTGCGGAAACATCTGGCAGAACCCTTGCACAAGAGACTCTTCTGAAGAGACACGCATGGCTGCATACATCGGGGTTTAGACCTGAAACTCGGGCCTCCCTCATTAATATGCCGATCGAAGAGTCAAACCTTTTTGGGAAAGCAGTTGATGAAGCGTTGGAGACTGCCAAGAAGCAGCATGAGACCTTAAAGTCTCTGCAACAAATTACACAAAAACCCTCTTCCCAGACGGGTACTAACTCTCGGCGGTCCTTTCGAGGACAATTTAGTGCCGGTCAAAACTACGGCACAGGCAGCTTCAACAATAACCAAACATCTGGAAGCCCTGCTTACTATCCCTCAAGGTGCCAGAAACGCAGCAAGGGTAGAGGCAGAGGCCCCAATCCCAGAGGAGCCACGGTCTTGGGTCAGAAATTACCACCAAGTCAAGGTCCCCTCCTATACCTCCCCGGTCGGGGGGGGCGATTAGCATCTTTCCTCAAGACATGGGAGGGGATAACTTCCGACCAGTGGGTCTTAAAGACGGTCACCCACGGTTATTGCGTGGAATTCTCCCGACCTCCACAGTTCAGACCACCGCGCTCACGGCGCCTTTCACCGGACCATCTAAACATCCTGATTCAAGAGGTGGAAGCACTGCTGGGAAAGGACGCCATAGAAGCCATCCCTATTCTTCAGGTAAACAAGGGTATTCAGTGTATGTTCTTGTACCCAAAAAGGATCTCAGCATGCGTCCTGTTCTAGATCTGCGCCCAGCGAACAAGTTCATAAAACCCCAGAAGTTTTGCATGGTAACACTACTAGAAGTGATCCCATTGCTAAAACGGGGGGACTTCATGGCAACACTGGATATGAAAGATGCATACTTTCATGTTTCAATGTTGCCAGCGCACAGACAATACCTAAGGTTCATGATCCAGGACAAACACTACCAGTTCAAAGTACTCCCCTTTGGCATCGCCTCGGTGCCAAGGGTGTTTACCAAGGTCCTGACAGTGGCAGCAGCACACCTGCGCAGACTGTCAGTCCCAGTTTACCCTTACCTCGACGACTGGCTCATTACCGGGGACTCGTTTGACGCTTGTTTTTCGAAAACACCCAAAAACAGTAGATCTCTTATTCAGCCTGGGCTTTTCAATCAACAAAAAGAAGTCCAGCCTAGTCACCAGCCAAGTAAAACAGTGTCTGGGGGCACTAATTCGGACGGAAGATGGTCTTGTCTTCCCCTCCAGCGAGAGGGTGCAGAACATGCTCTCTCAGATTCCTCAATATGTAGCCAGTCGAGAGGTGACGGTACGCAAAGCCATGCGGTTGCTAGGGATGATGGCGTCATGTATATACTTGTTTCCCCACGCGCGGCTGCGCATGCGTCCCATGCAAGAGTGGCTCAACAGCCAGTGGTGTCAGGCCAGCAGACAATGGGAAGATCTGGTAGTTGTCTCGCCAGCCCTCGTTCTCTCTGCAGTGGTGGTGGAGGGAAAACCTCCTGAAGGGGAAAACCTTCACCACCCCTGCAGTGGAAGCCACTCTCGCGACAGACTCATCTCTCACGGGGTAGGGGGCTCACCTGTTTCAGGAGACAGCACACGGAGTGTGGTCCCCTCAAGTAGCGTCCAATCATATAAACTTACTGGAGCTATTAGCAGTTTTCAAAGCATCGAAAGCCTTTCAGGTACAACTGCAAGGGAAGACGGTGCTGATCTTAACCGACAGCACTACAGCAATGCATCATCTGAACAAACGGGGGCACTCACTCTCCAGGGCTATCCAAGCTGTCCCAAAACATTTGGCTATGGGCTCTCAAACACAAGATGTTTGTTGTCCCAACATGTTCCAGGGGAACTCCATCTTCTAGCAGATGTACTCAGCAGAGATTTTCCTCTGCCAGAAGAATATGAATGGCGGCTGCACGAAGATATTGTATCCAGCGTCTTTGCAGAATGGGGGTTCCCAGAAATCGACCTGTTCGCTACTCAGGAGAACGCCCAATTCCAAGACCACGCCTCCAGGTACCCCCAGAACCGGTCCAAGGGGAACGGTCTCTGGATAACTTGGTCGGGGAAATTTGTCTACGCTCTCCCCCTCCTCCCCCCCGACTCCCCTTCTCAACAAGATAGTGCACAAGATGCACCTGGAACCAGTTGCCATGACACTAGTGGCCCCCATGTGGGCCCGCCAACCCTGGTTCGCTCACCTGATGGAAATGTCCCTCTCCCCACCAGTCAAGCTGCCCTGCCCGTACAACATGTTGTCTCAGGACAAGGGGGGAAACCCTACGCCCGTGCCCCCAAACCCTGAATTTAGCAGCCTGGCTCCTGAGATCATAGTTTGGACACCTGTAACTCCCTCAGAGGTGCATGGACATACTCAGGGAAGCATGGAAACCTAATACATGTTATTGCTATGCTAGCAAGTGGAAACATTTCGTCATCTGGTGCAATTCCAAGGATGTCAATCCTATTGATTGCTCACCCTCACACATGGTGTTGTATCTAACACACCTGTTGGACTCTGAGTTAGTCTTTAATTCCCTAAATGTTCATATGGCTGCTTTGTCAGCCTACACCACATCACAGCAAAAGGTATCGTGGTGGAAGATACCAGTGATTAAAGCCTTTATGGAAGGAGTTAAGAGGATTTATCCTCCCATCTCACTCAGCCCCTGGATGGGATCTGAATGTGGTTTTAACCATGCTCATGGGAGCTCCCTTCGAGCGTATGCATAAAGCTGGTCTGAAAGACCTGATTAATAAACAGCCTTCCTAGTGTCTATCACTTCTATCAGAAGGGTTAGCGAACTACAGGCTCTTTCTGTTTTAGACCCTTTTTTTTACGGTCCACAAAGATAAGTTAGTTCTGCGCACACATCCTAGGTTTGCGCCTAAATTTATTTCGACGTTCCATGTGAACCATTCAATCGAACTACCCACTTTCTTCCAGAACCCTACTAACATGGCCGAAAGAAGCCTTCACATACTAGACGTGCGCAGGACAGTCATGTTTTACCTGGAGAAAACTAAACCACTAAGAAAGACTAAACAATTCTTTGTTTCAGTGGCAGCTGGTAGAGAAGGGGATCCTGTCTCTAAATTAGCTATCTCAAGGTGGATTGTCAAATGCATCATACTATGTTACACTCTTGTGAAGAGAGAACTGCTCTTCAAGCCAAGAGCACATTCTACTCGAGGCAATGGGGCATCCATAGCATTCATTGCAAATGTTCCTCTTGAGTCCATTTGCAAAGCGGCAAACTGGAATTCTGTACACACCTTTACAAAACACTATTGCCTAGACACTCATTCTAGGTCTGATTCTCAGGTGGGACAAGCAGTACTAAGTCATCTTTTCTCTACTGTTCCTTCTCAAAACCCACCTCCAACTCCGGGTACTGCTCGCTAGTCTATGCACAGCATGTGATTCTAAGCAGATTTACAAGCATCAGAAGACATGCGTTACTTACCGTAATAGCATTTCTGATGATTGTATCCGCTTAGATGCGCCCTCCCTACCACCCCGCTCGGGGTGGAAGGAACATAGACTTCTTACTACTTTATCTCTTTATGTACTCACTCACTATAGCCTTGGGCCCCCTCATGGCAGAAAAAATACAATTGGAGGGGCCTCCGTGCGTGAGGGTTTTTGGGTACTACACCCGTCACGATAGGGATAGTGTTACAGACACGCCTATGCCGACGTCCCCTTTCGCTCCCCGAAAGACAAGATGCAATACTCTGCAGTTACCACTGGATGTCAGACCATATGCACAGCATGTGAATCTAAGCAGACACCATCATCAGAAATGCTATTACGGTAAGTAATGCATGTCATACCTGTGATGTTGGATTGAGCATTCTGCTGGCATCTTCCACCCCCCGGTTAGCCATTCCACTCTGTATCGCTCGTGCAGCTTTTGTCATTTGCCGGACCTTATGTCCGGACCTGTCGAGTTCTGTATCAAATATTATGTTAAAATCACCCCCCAAAAGATGGGCACAAGGGGGTGTAATGCCAACAATTCTAAGAGTAAAATTCAGGATCATCTACATTTGGACCATAGACATTCGTCAGTACCACTTCTTTCGACTTCAGTGTACCTTTCAGAAATAGATGATGACCTAGGGTGGTCCAGGTGTGCTTTCTTATCTACATATTTTATCGACTTGTAGATCAGTCATTTCTCCCCTACATTGAGTGGAGTATGTCGTCGAAATCTTTGTGTGCCCTAGTTTCTGGCAAAAATCTCACAACCAGCAGTCACTGCATGTGTTTCCTGCAAGAACAGCATACAGGCTTTGTGTTGCTCCACATACATTTGGAGTCTCCGCATTTGAACCGGGTTGCCCAATCCCGGCATGTTCCAGCTCCTATATCGTAATGTCTCAATCCCCATCAAGCCAGCAGATAACATAGGCCCTGTACGCATCGAGTCCACACTGAGCATTGCAAAGGACTTGCAACTAGGCAACACTGCACATAAACATCCATTATGCACATGTCAAGCACATTTTATATTTTAACCCAGAAACTTCCAAGCTACCACCAGCCCACCCACAGTCCTCCCCAACCAGAGAAATGCACATCCCACACCCATCAACCCAACAACATTTGCAATTTAGCATTTGGGGGGCTGTTCATCAGCTACAACACGGGCAACATCACAGCCATGGCATAATATTATCTTGAACACATTACTGCGGTGCATAGTTTAGAATCCGCAATGTGTCAGATGAGAAATTTGTAACAACCTTACCAATCTGAATAACAATATTCAATGCTTAACTGTAATCAACAAGTAACCACTAAATAGTGCTACTAATCGCCAGCACTGCAGCAGGTAATGGTCATTGTGTTGGCTCAACAAGGGGAGCGTTCGTCTAAAAACTTCATGGCTTCTTCAGGTATGGAAAGAGATATAGGGCGAAAACCCTCATTCGAGGGGATTGGGTCCTCTGACGTATTCCATATCAATGACAGTAATCGCCACAGCTGTGCTGCTTCAGAAAATCTTTCGGCTCCTGCGTCGATGACATCAATACGCCGCCCTCGAGGACCTCCTCCGACGGCCGACGTCACTGGATGTTATAAGTAGGATGCACGACGCCCGTAGCCTCAGTTCCGTTTTTTTCCGCGAACGTGTTCACTTCAGAGATCTCAGCGCGACTCCATGCTTTGGATTTTCTGTTCTTTCGGTTCTTTGAACCTGTTCGGTTGTAAGACGTTTTTGAGATGTCTTCCTCTTCTTCGACCCCGCGTCCGGGCTTCAAGAAATGCGTGGACTGCGGGTCCAAGAAGTCGGTGACGGACTCGCACGACGCCTGCCTCTGCTTCCTCGGGGAGGCCCACGACACGGATGATTGTGTTGACTGCTAGTCGCTTACGTCCAAAGCCTTGAGGGAGCGCAAGAAGAAAATGTCGGTCAGTAAGGTGTCCAAGCCCTGGAAGTCGAGGTCCACTGGGCTTTCGACGGACGATTCAAGGGCGATTCTCCGCATCGTCGTCGTAGGTCTAGAGGCGCTCGGTCCCGGAGTGGGTCCCGGCACTCCCGGAAGCACCGTCATCGGTCTCCTTCTACGTCCGAGGACTCCGCCCGTCGGCGGGGGGGGTTTATCCCACCAAGCATGCGACTCGGGAGGAATGGGCTTCCTTCGGTAAGAAAATGCTGGCGATTCTTGAATCGCAGGGCACCAGTCCGTCCATGCCTCCGAGTGGGGTCGGGCGTGACTGTACTAGAGACACCGCTCATATGCTTTCGGGCTCGGGTGGTTGGCACGATTTGCAGGAAAGGTCCCACTCGGACAAGGGGAATCTTTCTAGTCATGCCCGTTCCAGGTCCCAGTCCTTGACGCGCTCGAGACTGTGTGTTCCTGTGATGTCTTCGAAGAAGACGTAGACGCCTGTGGCGCTGCGGTCGTCGAGGGACTCTCTCTCGAGGCTCCGCCTCTGAGGAAGTCGTCGACGCCATCGGCACCCAGGCTGTCGAAGGACAAGCTCGGGGCTCCGCCCTCGAGGCCTGTCTGGACGCTGTCGGCACCGCATTCGGCATCGACGCCGATTCACTCAACGCCTTTCGAGGCTGTTTGACGGGGGTACCCCAGGGTACGGTGGAACACCCTAGAAAGGCTCTGGTCAAGGCCAAGTATGGCTTTGTTCCCCCTTCTGAGCCCACTTTCCACCATCTTGATTACATATCAGAGGTGGATGAGGGCTCTGCTGATGGCATGGTTCCTGATACGGTGCCAGATGAGATTATCTCGGGGCATAGTCAGATTGAGGACCTGCGTCAGTCACTGCACGACGCCAGTGGTCTGGACACCTCTCCCGAGGTGGAGTTTTGTAGGCCTGAGCCTGACACCCATGCCGACTCCTTGTACCGGCGCCTTATGTCAAGGGTCACCGAGTACTTGGGGTGCTCTGCTCCCCCAGGGGATTTTCTTGAGGATGACCTCACGGATATCCTCGACCAAGGTCCACCAACTGACCCGGTACTGCCGTTCCATATGGCTCTACAGAGGAGGTTGGCGTCAGCTTGGACTGCTCCGGAGAGTCTCCCGGCAGTGGGTAAGTCTTTGCCGCGAAAATACTGCCCAGCCAGTAGCGACCCCCTGCTACTTGACCAAGCACCCCACTCCGGAGAGTTTGGTAGTGCAGGCGGCTACGGGCCCAGCAAAGCAGGCGTCATATCCTACCATCCCTCCTGATAGGGACGACAAGCGTTTTGATGGTTGGGCGAAGAAAGTGTTTTCTTCAGGGGGTATTGCTCTTCAGGCTGCCAATTTCGTATGTGCCTTATCATGTTTCATGCACACTCAGTGGAACTGTTTCCTTAGCGGCTGAACATATTCCCAAAGGGGACGAACGGGATTGTTTTCTTGCTATGGTCCAGGATGGCAAGGATGCCATGTGTGAGGCTGTTCAGTCGGGTTTAGACATGGCAGATTGCGTTAGCCGGTCCATGGCGGCGAGCACCGTGATATGCAGGTTTGCGTGGTTGCAGAAGTCGGGGTTTGCTCCTGATGTGTAAGCCTGGCTCCTCAATATGCCCTTTTGATGGTGTCCATCTTTTTGGCAGCAAGGCTGACGAGAGCCTTGAGAGGTTGCATACCTCAAAAGCTGCAGAAAAGTCGTTGGGCGCTGCAGTTCGCCAACCTCTGCCTTTTCGTCCTGGGGGACGGCAATGGAGGGGAGGTTCCTTTTTGTTATTACTCTTCCTTTGGTAAAGCGAAAGGAGCTGCTAGTCAAAGGGGCCACCGTAGGAGTGCCAGAGGTGGAAAACAAGGTACTCGAGGTGCCAAGGCCGCTCGGGCTGTTGCTGCTTCACCTCAGTCATGACGCCATGTCCCATGGTTCGCCAGTTGGGGGAAGGCTGGCAAAGCATCTTGTCGAATGGCGTGCCATTACTTCAGATGTGTGGGTTCTGGAGATCATAGCCCACGGCTACTGTTCCTTTCCAGCAGAGGCCTCACGACAATCCACCAGGGAACCTCTTTGAAGAGTCCGGATCCGATCCTTGCGCAGAAAATTCAATCCCTGCTGGAGAAAGGCGCCATAGGACTGGTGCCTGTAGCGGAGAGGAACAAGGGATGGTATTACCCTTATTTTTTGATTTCAAAGAAAGAGGGGGGGATTGAGACCCATCATGGACTTGCGCGGTTTCAACAAACTCCTCAGGAAGGACAAGTTCAAGATGGTTACTCTTTCTCAAGCCCTCCAGGCCCTTCAACTTCAGGACTGGTTGGTGTCTCTCTCGACCTCAAGGACGCTTACTTTCATGTCCCTATCCATTTACAGCACAAGAAGTACCTGAGGTTTGCGGTTGGCGACTCGCACTTTCAGTTTCGGGTCCTGCCGTTCGGCTTGACCTCCGCCCCGAGGGTCTTCACCAAGCTCATGATAGTGGTGGCAGCGCCTCAGGAAAGGTGGGATTCACGTCTACCCCTACCTGGACGATTGGTTGATCAGGGCGCGCTCTCCTGAGCAAGTCCTGGATCATCTGTCAGTCACCTTCCACTCCCTCCACAAGCTGGGCTTCTCCCTCAACTTAAAGTAGTCCCATTTGTCACCAACTCAGAGGCTCCAGTACATCGGAGCAGTGCTCGACACGTCCCTGGGGCAGTGTTTACCTCCCCAGGTGAGGGCTCATCACATTCAGAAGATGGTGCACAAGTTTCAACTTGCCCAGACTCCAAGTGTTCGAGTTCTTGAGACTGCTCGGCCTAATGGCATCCTGCATTCTTCTGGTGCCAGAGGCCAGGTTGCGGATGAGATCTTTGCAATGGGCACTCAAGCTCCAGTGGTCTCAGTCCTCCGGCAGAATGTTGGACCCTGTTCAGGTGCCGTCTTCGGTCGCCCAGGACCTTCTGTGGTGGGCCGACGAAGGCAATCTGATTGAGGGGGGGCTCCATTTTGGCTGCCCTGGCCAGAGGTGACGATCGTGACGGACACATCCCTCACGGAATGGGGAGCCCATGCCAACGAGTTGACGGTCAGCGGTCGTTGGTCTCCGTCGGAGTCCAGACTCCAATCTGTTGGAGCTGAGGGCCGTCAGGCTAGCCCTGAAGGCTTTTCTGCCGACTGTGCGAGGAAAGAATGTCCTGATCCTGACAGACAACACGGTGGCCATGCACTACCTCAACAGAAAGGGGGGTGGGGGGGCAGGGTGACTTCCTCTGTGCAGGGAGGCGATGCAGCTCTGGTTCTGGGCAATCCAGCAGGAAGTTTCGATCTCGGCAGTTCATCTGGCAGGAGACGAAAATGAGACAGCGGACGCTCTGAGCAGGCAGAGCGCGATCTCTCATGAGTGGGAGTTGGCTCAGGGGATTCTCCTGGAGATCTTCGTCCTTTGGGGGACCCCTCAAGTGGATCTCTTTGCCTCCAGTGTCAATCGGAAGTGCGAGAGGTTCTGCTCGTGCGAATTTCTTCCAAACGGAGCCTTAGGAGACGTGTTTGTGGTGGAGTGGTCCTTCCCACTGCTGTACGCGTTTCCTCCAGTCCCCGTCATCCCGCAAGTACTGCGGAGGTTACGGAGGTTCGGTTCCCGGATGATCCTCATTGCTCCGGCGTGGGCCCGGAGGACGTGGTACCCGGACCTTCTCGACTTGTCCATCTGCCCTCCACGTCGTCTTCCCTACCGAGACGATCTGCTCTCACGGGAAGGGGGTCAGCTTCTCTATCCAGAGGTCAGGTCCCTCAACCTTCAAACTTGGTTTGTGAAAGGTTGAGGTATAAGGATTGGAACCTCCCTGAAGACGTGATGGCGGTGTTGCTTTCGGCCAGAAGGCCCGCAACAAAGTCCCTGTACCGTTGCCTTTGGAGGAAGTTCTGCGACTGGTGTGAGTTAAGAATGTGGATCCTTTTGCATGTGACATTCCCATGGTTCTGTCTTTTTTTGTTTTCTTTGGCCCACAGGGGCCTTCAACTGGATACCATTAAAGGTTACCTGGTGGCGCTGTCTATATTTAAGCGCTCGTCTGAAGAGTGTTACTATTTTAAAATTCCTTTAATTTCTCAGTTTCTGAAAGGGCTCAATAATGTGTTCCCTCCGTCACCTTTCCAGGTGCCCGGTTGGGATTTGAACCTTGTTCTCAAGTTTCTGATGGGTGCTCCGTTTGAGCCTTTGCATTCATGCCCTTTGAGACTGTTAACTCTGAAAGCAGTATTTTTAGTTGCGGTCACTTCCGCTCGCAGAGTGAGTGAGTTACAGGCACTTTCAGTTAAGCCGCCCTACACTGTGTTTCATAAGGACAGGGTTGTCCTTAGAGTTTGTCCTTCTTTTCTTCCGAAGGTGGTGTCGGAATTTCATTTAGGCCAGAAGGTGGTTGTTCCGGCACTTTATCCTCCGACATTTTATCCTCCTCCACATCCTGGTAAGGAAGAGGAGAGGCTCCATAGGCTTGATCCTAGGAGAGCGTTAAGCTTTTATATTTCCCGCGTGTCCCGGGTCAGAGTGGACGATCAGCTCTTTATTGGTTACGCTGGAAAGCGTTTGGGACAGGCTGTGACGAAACAGACTTTGTCTCGCTGGATTATTTTGGCTATCTCTTTGGCTATCGCTTGGCGGGTAAGTACCCACCGGTCGGCTTACGGGCCCATTCTACCAGGTTAAATGCTGCCTTTCCTGCCCTGCAGAGCGGTGTTCCTATTCGCAACCTCTGTGATGCAGCCACCTGGGCTTCGGTACATACTTTTGTATGTCACTTTTCTCTCGATTCTATCCGGGGGCAGGATCTGGCCTTTGGCAAGGCGGTCCTTTACTCCGCAATTTGATTGGGCATTCTAAATTTGTTTTCTAAATTCTTTTCCCACCTCCTTGCATTGGTATTGCTTTGGGAGACTGTCATAGATATGGAATACGTCGGAGGACCCAATCTCCTCGAAGAACAAGTTACTCTCTTACCTGGTAACGTTCTTTCAATGGGATGGTCCGACGACGTATTCCATATCGCTCCCTCCCTACCTTCCCTGCTACAGAATTTCTTATGCGATTTGCTGATTACATTTCCGCAAGGCTTTGTGTGTCAGACTGGCAGAAGACTGGTGGCATACGTTCTGAGGAAAAAAACTACAACTGAGGCTACGGGCGTTGTGCGTCGTACTTATCACATCGGATGACGTCGGCCGTTGGAGGAGGTCCTCGAGGACGGCTCATCGACGCAGGACGCAGACGCTGAAAAGTTTCCGAAGCAGCACAGCTTTGGTGATTACTGTCATAGATCTGGAATACATTGTCGGACCATCCCATCAAAAGAACGTTACCAGGTAAGAGAGTAACTTGTTCTTCTAGCATAGTAGAGCCTGGTTAGCTTGAAACTAACTGCTACCAGGATCTACTTTTTGCTCCTAGTGTCAACTGGTGCCTTCCAAACCTGTAAATGTGACATTAACCTTGAGTAGTTGAGAATGTTAATAAAGAAGAATTAGAACACATCTAATATACATTTTAAAACAATGGTTCATACAAAATGGATAAAAAGTTAAAAGCGCATCTATGGTAGCTCCTAGTTCCCCTGCGGTAGCTCCTGCCTACAGTGTGATAAACCACACCCAGGAGTTGGTTTGTAGCTCCTGCTCATTGACTCTCAATTTCGAACCCTGTGATGTGTTATTCTAGTCGTTTTTTGAGATTGCCTCGCTCATAATGTTCAACCTTGCCCCAACTTTCAGGGCCACTGTACATGCTCTATTACTCCCTTCCTACTCCACCGGAGATGGGGCAGAGGCATTTCTATTGCCAAGTTCAAGGCCTCTGAGGCATCTATCACAAAAGACATCTTTATTGCTGGCTGTTTTAGCACCATTCCTTAAATCATAGTTTACTTTCGTGGATCCTACCAGAGGTTCCCCCATGGCCAAATTACCAAGTCCTATGCTTTTATCCACAAGAACACAGTACTGGTGTATTTATGGACTATGAATGCCATTTGCTGTACCTTCCACAACCGGTTTCAAACCGGTACATTCAGTCCGCCATAGATGACTTGTTCTCTTAAATATATAGTCAGTTGCTTCTTAGTATAGTTTGTTGGCCCCAACCATCGCTGCTGGTAAAACACAGAATGAACGCTAGCTATGGCCAAAACGTTTCAGCCTACACCGTGGGCCAGGGAGAGCCACTCTCACTGCACCCTCTTCAACTGATGTTTAAACAATTAGCAGTCTTGCTGGACTGCCAGAATGCAGTGTAGTCACGTATGCTCACTTCCACGAACGCTGAGACGAAAAAGTTTAACTGTAAAACCTAAATGTTTTCGTAATATTTCTGTGCATCTAGTTATCCATGCCAGTAAGTTAAATTTGTACCTCTTCGGAACAGGCAGTGATACTAGTAGAGCTTATTTCTCTGGTTATTCGTGTACTACCGATCTGAACATATCTTTGGAGGTGTGTGGGGGAAAGCATGGAATTGGCTTTGTTTACTACTCTTGGTTGGCAGTAATTTTACTCCCTTTTCTTGAGAGTAAAAGTGGCTGATATATCCCTTATGTGTAGGGCTGGCTGTCACTGTTGGTTGCAGTGTTGAAGGCTCTGTAGTCCTGCATGCAGGAGTTTCTTAGTTTGACAGATGGGTCCATAGGTTACAGACGTTTGGTCTAGCGTAATGGAAGATCACCAGGCTGAAATTTGGCGGAAGGTAGAGGGTCTCTGCGTCAGATCTGTGAGAAACCAGAGGGTATTCTCACAGTAAAGCCCAGAGAATCCTCTATTGAAGTGGTCATGACTCAGCCATCACTGTTGTATCCAGTTCCTGGGGGTGGACTAGTAGGGGAGGATCACCATGGTAGGGGGACCCTGGGGTTATGCTCAGGGAAATTCCCCAGGTGAGAGGCTGTATTATGCTGAGGAAGGAGAGGCGTACGAGACCCCTGTGCCCTTTATAGGCTACACCACATCTGCCTCATCTCCTCCCGTTAAATCTCTTCCCCCAACTCACTAACCCCTCCAGACCAAACTGATCCCATAGGATCTCAAACCCCATCAGGTTCAGAAAGTCTTTCCAAAGAACCCAGTTTTCCAGTACACTATCTGAATACTCCCGGTCCCTCTCTTCCACACCCCTTCAGTCACTATTGCCTGCACTCCCCTCTGGTTCAGATAAAACACTACGATTCCCACAATCCCCTTTGTTCATGTTATGACCCCAGCTATTCCAGATTAGCCTGCAAACGCTACCAATCCTGTCCCTCTGTCATTTTCTAAAAACACAACCGATTACGACAGAACACTACTGTTCCCACCATCCCCTGTGTTCCTTTCTACATCCCGTTCATTGCACATACCTTGCCTATCCTGTACCGTAAGATACTCTGATACTCCAAAGCCCCCTTTTTGTTATATGAAATACTGTTTTACACTCAAGAAGGACTGGTAATGTTAAACCCGTCTACCTGACAGAAACCAGCACAAGGGTCCGGCGAAGTCGGGCAATTAACTTGAGCCACATGACGTCCCTTTTCTTTCTCTGCATGGATCAAAGGTGGAGCCAGAGTACACAGTAAGAGCAAGGTGGGAAAGGAAAGCATATTTGTCATCACGATGAGATGACTAAACCAAGACGGCAGTTCAGGCGAAGGAAAAAGGCGGCGGGAAGCGGGAGGTTGGGGAGGAGAGAAGAGACCTTCCCTTTTTCGTCCTGGAACCTTCACTGAAGAGAATTTTAAGACTGCAGACAATAGCCCTAGTGTCAGACTACAGATGTCAATGGTACGCAGGGCCGGCCTATGTTGATAAGGCAGAGCATGGGAAGCTCCTGCGCCCGTGGTAACGGTCTTGACTCCAAGGAAGCCAAAAGCCCAGCGGTTAAGCACAATCGGTGAGTCGAGGGACGAACCGCTAAAAGCCAGGTTGTTGAGAAGTGCAATGGGGAAACTTTTGAAGTAGATGTAATGAACTTTGAATGAACTGTGAAAACTGTCAAGGGGAGACAAGCTACAGAGGGAAAGCGGCACCATGTGGGTGCTAATCCGAAAACCTCTGGCCAGGCCCCATATTGAGAAACTACAGAAGGCCGCCAAAGTAAGCAAAGTGGTCATACATGGGGGTCGAGCAAAAGCCCTGTACAATAGAAAAACTTTGATCCGCAAGTTGGCTAAAGGAGGGTAAGTGAATCCCATGAACATTTGAACCAAATTTGAAAGCACCAAAAAGGCAATAGTGAACCCCGGCAGGATGGATGCTGAAGGAGGGGGACGAGTTTAAAAGTCCCGAGAAACAGATTGGTAAAGTGATCCCAAAGAAGGGAGGCCAACTGAAATGTTTTGATGGAGACATTGAGAACTTAAGAAGGGTCTGAGCCCGAGCGAGAGAGATCCAGAGGAGAAGCAGTCACCCAAGGGCTGGCAGTCGAAAGAGGTCTAAGTCCGAATGAGGAGATCCAAGGAGTTAAGCAATCATCCAAAGATTCTATTGGGAAAGGGTCAGCCCCAGAAGGGGACCCAGGGGTAAAGCCCTCACCCTATGTGAACTGTAACCGAGAAATACTATTAACAAAGGGTCAGCCCAGAAGAGGGGGACCCAGGGGATAAGCCGTCACCCTATCAAAAATTATGAAATATGATACAAAAGGGCTGGCCCAGAAGAGGGTGATCCAGGGATGAAACAATCGCCCGTATTGAGCTTTTTGAAGCGTACTGGTATTTGATAAAGGAACATTTTATTACTGAAGGCAAGAGACTTTCTAAGGAAAAGAGACTTGGCCATCGATGTCTTGAGATCTACCATTGGAACTGTCGTCTTGTGCTGGTGAAGCCCGAGACCATGCTGTGCTCAAAACGAGGGGAAAGGGGACCTATGCAACTGCATCCGGACTTATTATTATAGAACAGTTCTTTCTTAAAACTTAACCCAACACCCTTTGTATTTAGCGTAAGGAATTGGCAATAGGTTTTCTTAGTATTGGCAGTTTTATTTGAAATCACTTGGACTGCCTTATTTTTCATTTGATGGTCGATGCCTATCCCCATCTTAGATTTAAGTTTGGATCAGGCGGTTTTCCAACCCATATGCCATTTTCATTGTTGAATAAACACCTTTGAATTGCCATCACTTGTCTGTCTCTTACTTTTGGCCACCATGAGTTTCTCAGAGATCCCATGAAATGGGTCAACTAGGAAGTTTCAAATGAGCTGAGCAACCCAACAGAGAGATAGATTGACTCCTGCAAGTCTCCTCTTCTTGGCAGAGTGCAGTAGCAGAGCTACGATGTCGAGGTCCAGCGATGAGCGCACTGTAATTTTCACCGCGAAAGTCTGCGTGAGATCAAATGTGACCGGACGGGTCTACAAATTGGATGAGTTGTGCCAGCTCACAGGCCTAAAATTGAAGTTCCAGGAGAGTAATCTGTGATGGACTCTCATTTGGTTACACCCACTAGTTAAAGGGAGAGTGGCATCCTGCAAGTTCTCCTCCTGTCAATGGGTCGAGAGGATAGTTCAGAGACAAGCTGGCCTTGGAAGCAAGACGCGGAGCAACACGAGTTTGGTTCACCAGGTCTACGTTTAGGGCCAGATCAGAGGAGAAGCCAAAAGCCATGAACCATTGACAAAAGGTTCGAAAAGCAGTAGGGCCTTGTCTCCAGCAGTTGGGGGATGAGAAGGTCGGCCAAGGAGCCAGTCAAGGCCTTTGTTGTCAGGGAGAGGCACTCTCCTTCCTACGGCTAAACGCATGTCGACAGCAAAGCCAAAGGCCAAAACTAGTCAAGCTAGTCGGCCAAAACAATGTCAGCCAAAACAATCTGTCTCACACTCTTCCACCAGGAATACCTCGTCCACAAGCCAGCCAATGAGACACTCGATGACCAAGGTCCCGTCAACAGAAAAATTGACCGCTCACTCGTCGACCAGGAATCCCTAGTCTATGACAAATCTGCCATCTACGATCTGTCGACGGCGACCCCGTTAACGACACATCCGTCGGGCACTGGTTCAACAAAAAGTCCAAGCATACGACCATGTCAACGGGAATAAATACTTCACACACATTGGGGGAATAAACCCCACAACAGGACGAAGCCCCATGACAAAGAAAATACAGTGCAAGCACAGTCAGAGAAAATGCAGGCACACAATTCGAACCCTGCAGGAAACAGTGATCCGGGGCAGGATGCGCAAGTGTCTACCTCTCCAGTCTCACCAATAGTCTACTCGGATGTGATGCCGGAAGACATCTTACAGCACCACATTAATTCAGACTTTGAAGCCCATCAGGCGGCCCGTGTACAACACTCTGATTCAGAGGAATTGTGGGACAGCCACCTAAGCTTTCCTACACTGCCACCTACGCCAGGCTGGGCCAGACTGGGCATAACCACTCTTTACTCTGCCACATCTAATACACCCAGCCGCCCCTAGGTGGCTGAACAAGACTCAAGCCAAGACTCTAGCTGCACACTTACGGGCCAGCCACCCCAATCGCTCCTTAACCCGCAACCCCTGCTGTCCATTCAGCTTCTTTCTTCCTTGCATGCAGTATTATCGCAGTTGCAGACTAGGCTGACGCCTACAGTCACAGCAACAATACCCATGGCACCCACACCAACCAACTGGGGAACGTCGACCAGTCTCACCACTTAGGTCGCTAATCAGATACTCAATGGGGTCAAGACCAAAATCCACACATGCGTCACCGGCCAGGTCCAGATCCCAATCCGTGCAACGTCGCCTGCAAGATCAAGATTGTCGCACAGATCTGAAGCCAGCGATTATTCTCCACCCCCCTGCCCCCGCCCCCCCCTCCCACACCTACCTTTGCCCACTATTAGGGACAGAGAACAAGAGTTGGGCAAACTTTCCCATACAGACACTGACAACCCGCAAGACACTTATTCTACCACAACGGCATCTCCCCCTAATACTGATTGGGACCCAGACACAACCGGCAGACGATTGAAAGGAAGAAACACCCAACCCTTCACTGGCAGATGACATAAGGGCATTTCACGCCACTATCTGTAAAGCCTGCCAGGAATTTAGCCTAATCCCAATGAAAGAAAAGAATGAGTGCTTCCTTTTTGACCACAGGGGTAAGAAAGGTCGGTGATGTCTATCCAAATATTAGACCACATTGGGGAAATAGGTTTGTGTATACTAAAAGACCTGTTCACAGAACCTGTGATACAAAGGCAGATGGGGGGGAAAAGAAGTTTGAGGTACCGGAATCCACACATAAATGCCTCACTTCACAACCCACTCCATAATCTGTGGTGTCAGCTGCTGCAAGTAGGGAGGCCCATTCGCAAGCACAAAAGTGCACCATGCTGCCAGAGAATCAAGGCCGAAAACAAGATCCCTTTGGTCATAACAATTGGGTGAACAGTAAAAGCAGCTAACTCGCATGCGATAATGTCACGTTACGATTGGGAAATGTGGGACAGAAAGGCCCCACTACTCGAGCACCTGCCCGAAGATAAAAGAGTTAACTGCAATTTTGCGGGAAGGCGGAGAAACAGAAAACCACACCATAGATATAGCGGTGGATCTGACCGAAACCAGTTTTAAACAAATCGGAAACTGAGTGGTGATGAGCAGACAGGGCTGGTTGCAGTGTACGGCTTTCAGGCCGGACCTACAACACAAATAGACATGCCCTTTCAGGGGGTTTATTTGTTTGGTCCAATGATAGACAATGCACTAAAGGCAATAAAAGAAGGCACTGATACGGCCGGTCGCTCACCAGCTTGTAGGGGAGAAACTTTTTGTCCCTTCCTTTAAGCCGGCCTCTGGCTTATAGGGCTAGTCGGTCTTACTCAAAAGGGACGTACTACTCCCAGGGATACAATAAATCATTCCAGGGATACAACAAATCAATACTTTCGCCAGACACAAAGGTGCAAGCAAACAACAAACCCTCAAAGAGGAAGACCAGGAAAGCAGTTTCCATGACTGTGCCCTCGGCACAGGACAAGTGGGAGGGGGGGTGGGGGAACAGGTTCAGTTATGTCCACCAGTGGCCCTGCAGAACTTGAGACGGATGAGTTCTACAATCAATCACCTGCCACCTGCTTGAATTCACAAAACAACCCCCCAACATACCACCCGACCTACTCAACAAGGGCACCTAAAGGCCCCCGTCCAAGAGGTCAAACAGATGATGGTGAAAAAGGCAACAGAAAAAGTGCCAAAACAATACAAAGGACAATGAGTGTACTCAAGGTGCTTGGTAGTGAAAAGGCTAGACGTCGAGTGGCGTCCGATACTGGACCTGCGCAGCCTCAACAAGTTAATCAAAAGGCAAAAAATCCAGATGTGAATGCTACAGCAGGTGATCAGAGGGATTTAGCAACACGACTTCCTGGGGTCCCTGTACCTGCAAGATGCATATCTCCACACCCCTATCCTCACCAAACAAAGGAATTATTGAAGGTTCAGGGGTTCACAACACTCATTACCAGTTCAGTCAGTCAGCATGTTTATTCGGATCAAGAAATCTGTCGAACACAAAAAAAAAAACACACAAGCAATTACAATCAATGCACCAAAACAAAATACAACAGATCAAGAGTTACTGGGGGGTGGGGTGGGCCAAAAGATAATCCATAGGGCCCCTTCTCCTTCCGGATATCGCCCATTACAGGGGCCTAGCCACCTTGGGGCATGTCCAATCTCGCCCCAAAGGACTAAGGTTAGCACCAGAAAGGGGAGAGGTCCTCATAGTAAACCTCGTAAGAGACCCAGAACCTAGATGAAAATGTGGGCTAATTAGGATCCCACTTTTGGGAGTCCATCCAGCCCCCTCACTTTTTCCCAGGACCTCCTTTGCCACTCTCCAGTCCCAGAAGGCCAGTTCCAGAATGTCATAAGACTGTTTGACCACACTAGGCACTCTACGACAACCCACCATCTATTCCCTGTACACAAAAGCACATCCTCTTGTGGACCGCAGCCAGTTTAAGCTTTTATTTAAAAGGGCATCCCTTGTTTCCTTCATATCCCTCGCCAGCTTGGGTCCCCTGTGAAGATGCACACTAGCTTTCCTTGTCCGACCTTGTGCATGAGGCTGGGATGTACCCCCACTGCACCAGGGGCCGTTTGCACTCTTCTCCCCTGAGCTGTGGCATTTTGGACCCGCTAGACTTTGGGCACAGTCTCGCAAGGGGGGGTAGGTAATTCCTTGGAATTGAGCACGCTATTAGGCTTTCTGGTCTTGGCGCTCCTTACACAGGCATTTTTGACATTTGCTTGTTCCGAGTTCCCAGGCACCATGTTAGGACAAGCAATTTATAGATCTGCAATCGCTGGACTCTTGGAATCCTGTTCCAAGGGGTATGCCAGAAGTGAATCAGAGAGCCCCTTGCATGCAGTTATGTTAGAGGGCTCCCCCTCACTTTGCTCCCTCCCCCGAGAGACTATAAGGATTGAGAGCATATTTCTAATTGCTGCCAACTCAACCACCACCTGGTGGCATTTGCAATTACACCCCCTACGTCGAGGCTGGTCCCACAGCGTTGTGGCTTAGGGGCCCTGAGTGGAGAAATGTGGGGATGGGAGCTGGCTGATGAGCTCAGTGGTGACAAAGGCTCACTCCATGTGCTTCGGGGGCAGAAGGGAAGGTTAAGCATGGGAGCGTCAATAGGCAGTCCATCCTCAATAGATGGAAAATCAGGGTTAAAAATGGCCGGGGCCACATCCATGCTGGAGCCAGGGTTGGAACCATAAACCGGAGTAAAATCCGAAGCTGGAGTAAAAGCTGGGGTGAGATCCAAGCTGGAGGTTGTAGGGGAGAGGTTGGATGATGGACAGCTACTGGCAGAGCAGATTCCCCCTCCGACCCAGAGCAGGAATGGTCAGGTGCAGGAAACATATTAGGGGCATTGGGTGTCGAGACGGGAGCACAGACCTCATTTACATTTTCTTTGGTTCTGGCTTTGGCTGGCACTCCCTGTGGTCTCTGCCTCTTGACATCCTGGAGCTTTCGCTCAGATTTATGCCTGCTATCTTGGCAAGCAGGCTCGGGGCAAGGTGGAAGGTACAATGGTAGAGGGTAGCCTTGGTGCGCCATGACACTTGAAAGACTTTAGGGACTTTAGTAAAGACATTGCAGGCTGCCAGAGCAGGGTCAGGACCAAGGTGTCTTAGCCAAAATCAACTATATCTTCTCTCACTTGGTAACAGTCACAAATGCAATCACTTACTTTCTCCTACTCCTACTGACAGCCCAGTTTGGACAAGCCTCCCACTTCTGGCACCAAACAATGCGCCCTTGCCCCGCTGCGGGCTGTGGAGGAGTATTTATGGTCCAGGGGGTGTGGCCTGAGAAGCAGGAGGCAGGAAACAGCTGAGGAGGATCCAAGGGCCACCAAAACACTCCGCTCTTGCCCCACTGCAGTTCTGTAAGGGAGGCATAGTATCACAACTATGACACTGACACAGAAGGTACAATTTGCAAAAGCTTTATTGAAGTTTCAACGGGGTTGGAGAAACTCCTACTTGGCCCTATAGCGAAGATGGGGGTAGTCCCGAATCTTAGGGGTGTCACGGTATTGATTTTATGGCAGCATGATAACCGTCTTGCCAAATCATGGTTATCGTGGTGTAGCAGGTGGGGTTAACTAATCTTAAAAAATATTTTCTTAAAGGTCATAAATTGTCAGATTTATCTTCACAAACAAAACCAGGCACCCAGGACCAGAATAGGGCTTTTCAACATACTTTCCACTGAAATGCCAACCCCTTGCTTCCACTAAACCAAACGCACCTTTGGAGAGGAGGGGTTGGGGGGGTGGGGGAAGGGGTCCTGCTGCGACTGGTAAAGCAAACTTAATAGCTTTTAATTGGTCCTTTAGGCTTTGAGGTCCCCCACTGTCTACTGGTGAAGATGAACATATTGCTTTCTTGATAATCTGCATGCCACATGGGAATGGAGGCTGATAGTAGTATGCGCTTGTTTGCGCACACACAAATACGCGCACTCTTTACCCCCCCCCCCCCCTCTCTCTTTACGTTAGTCTTTAGCTTACTTGCGGGCCAAAAGGTGTTCAGTAATCACAGACATGTTCTATGGCAGCAGGGAATTCCCGCACAAATTAGTGAATTTCGCATTGTGACTTATTATAGGTAAATTCAATGATAGAAATCCTTTATTGTCCTATGTTTAGAAAACATTATCCATTAGAATATATAACCCCTAAAGCTGCCTACCCAAAGTAAATCCTTTCCCTGCGCTGCACTTATTCATTTTGTGTCAGGTACATGTGGTTTACGGAAGGGCATTTTAAACTGCTCCAACTGAAACTACTTGTACATTGCCTTTTTGCATTTGAAATTCTTGAACTATACCATCCAGTCAATGCTTTTTGGTTAACTTGCGAATACGCAGGCACGATTTTCCAGCTGTAGCAAGGTATCATTTTGAAATTTTTCTCTGCGCATATTTAGCTGATCATCCAGGAATCTAAGGCAGAATTGGTCTTTCATGGCGCTCACTCCCTCATCACCTTGAATGAAAGAGTGACTAGTGAATGTGTTAATGCATATTTTGAGCGATGAGCTTGCTTCTCAGTTACAGGCAATCGCTTTGAAAATGGGCAACCACGCGCTTTCTTTAATGCGCATAATGCTCCTTCCTGGAGCCTGCAACCATCAACCCCTTCATTTTTGTATCTGCCTGCCCCACACCGGCGCACGACAAGGTGTGCTGTTTTGTTCTATTCTACTCAAGTTCCCCATACTTCCAAAACACTGCCAGCTGCCCCGGGAATTAGAGAATAATCTACAGTTCTCCTCTTGCCCCAGCATGGAGTGCTGTGCTGGCACAAAGTGCTTTACTTTTTATTTTTTGTTTAATGTGCACTCACCGCCAGTTGGGCCTGGTATCTTGCGGGCCATCATCTGTTTTATTGGCCTTGTGCCGACATGTAGTGTTCTGATGATGTGGCGGCTAACTGTCCTCTACGTTATTTGATACAAAACTCAAACTCAAGAGTTCTTCACATGTCACCGCCAGGCAGCACGGGATATGCCTACAGAGGCACTCTCAAGCTGTGGGCCTCTGCGTACACAGCTCCGCCACAGGAGCTCTTTCTTCGTCCCCACCACTACACAGAACACACTGCTGATGGGCCCGGGATCCGGAGGGATTCTGTGCATATTATAGCCTCAGCGCCATCATGGAGGTATCTTCATTTCACTGCATGGCCAGGGATGTTCTTTCCTTGGGCTCCGGCAATGCGGCAGCCTGCATCTCGCACTGACCGGGGCTGGTGGGAGGGGGTTGGGGGGAGTAGTAAGAGGTGAGGTCTGTTTATGCCGTCTTGCGGCAGCACACCCGGCCTCCTATTCCTTCCAACCGCTGACACCAACATGCCCCCTCACAGGGCACAATGCAGACCCCTCGCAGGGCTCAGCAAAAAACACCAGACAGCGGTTGCGTGGCCTCCTTCACACAGCGACAGATGCTGCGTTCACACCAGGGCACGGGGGCCAGACTACCTCATTGCCATTTATTCCTGGCCTGCGGTCACACAGACCAGGCAGACCAAGGCTGGGGGCACCCAGCTGACATCTCTGGGCAGGGGGAACCCTGTCAGACAGTGAGCAGTCTCTTCATTGGCCTGGGGGCACACAGGCAAACACAAAGGATGGCGCCAGAGTTGCCCATCAGGGGCTCTGTAGACATAAGGGTGGAGGGTCATCGTGGATAGTGTTGCCCAGCAGGGGCACTGTCCGGGTGGAGGGTCCTGTATCAGCAGGCCCTCCGCCTTCTACACAGCGCCCGCATTGCACTGCAGTAATAAAATACACAGCATGCAGGGCTCCATTACATCAACTGGCGAGCCGGAAAAGGCTTGTCTTTTATTCTTTAGTCACGTGGCCACATCTGACAATGACACGAGCCATGGGAGAAACCATGCTCCCAGGAGGGGTGACACACCACAATGGGCATCATGAACCCTCGCTGCGTTCAGTCATAAAAGTTTGATTTGATATCGCTTTATTCCCTTAAAGGGAGAAAAGTCACTCGTGAGGTCTAAAAGCCCATTTCATTGTTTTTTGTCAAAATGTCATAGCCAACACATACCCACCGAAAGGTTGCCTATTTATCAAACCCCTATAGCTTATTTACCACCTGCCTGGTGTATTACGAAGGTCTGATGAGTCACCAATGACCGTGTAATCCTAAATGGACAGCTTTCAGTGGGCACTGTTGATTTCTTTCTTGATTCTTGCAATAAATGTTCATTTCCTTTCTTAAAGATAGTGGCACAAAAAAGTTTGAGAAGGACAAAGTTAAAATATGGCCTAGACAACCACCTCACCACAGCCCCGTCATTACCGTTTTCCCCGGGTCTGAGCGCATTAGGACCCTTGTGATGTGGGGTGTTGACACAGAGGAATACTTTCATAGGTGGTGTCACAAATTGAGAATAGACCTGAGAAATCTCACACCCATTGCTCTGGATAACTCAGATTGAATGTAGAATCTGTCCTACCTGTTTGAGTTTAGTGCCATATGCAGAGGACAAGTGAAGGATCAAGCGAAGCAACAACTCTAGTGCCAATGTGCAAATCTGCACGGAGGATCGTTGGGGGGGGGGGGGGGGGGGGGGTGAGGGGGGAGGGAGCGGCAGTTTATGTATTTACTAGCAGAAAGCACTGATAGGTCCAGTCTACAGAGCTAATGTTTTTTGTAGACATGCATCAGAAGGGCATCCAGTTAATTCCCCCTTTTGAATTCTTGGATGTGTAATTCCCCATCTTTCAAATTGGTGGGAAAACTACTGGATGCCTATCTTGAGTTCCTTGAATCTGAACCTTGGGGGAGAGTATTCATTCGAGATACATAACTTCACTGGCAGTCTTTTTTTTTTTTTTTACTACACAACTTGCAGAACCCATTTAAGAGCTGTTCCAAAGTGTTTGCTCAGTGCAGTAAGACCATAACTTAGTGAACTAATGGCACATGCTGCCGGGCCAGGCTGAATCGATGCATTTCTGCTCCTGCTGGCCGAGTGGTTGCTAAGCAACGATCTCCTGGCTCCACTGTTGTGCAAGTCACTGAAAGTTTTATTACATTATTACATTTGTTGACTACACATGAACAAAAGGAAAAATAAAATGCTCACTTTTAGTTCAGGCCTTCAGCTCACCCTTGTGATGTCCCTGTGGTCTTGCTTATTGCCAATAGAAAATCACGGCACTCACCATATAAGTTCTGACCTGTAGCGGAGCAGCATGACAGTGTGAACATATTTCAAATGTGTGCTAGCTTTTAAATAAATGATGATCTGAAACAAATAACTTTGTTCTAGTTTGCCCATGAAATTCAGGTTTGGCGGAGTCTATGAACTGGAGCCTCCGGTATGCTTACAGAGAGTGTCAGCTCGTTGTTACCAGCTTTGCATGGGAACCTCGAACGGTTCAGGCACTGGGCCGCTTTCAACACAATTTGGGCAAATTCAGCTGATCTTTGACCCGACTCTACTGATCTCAGAGAAAGAGCGGTCATAGCAGCAAAGCTGCATTTACTAATGTGGCCTCACTTACTCCTACGTCCCGTCCGCTTTCCTCCATACTTATGGGACATCTCTACGTCCTGTGGGACGGGAACAGAGCACTTTGTAAAAAGCATCCACATTTTTTTCAAAAATGTGTCCCTCTTTCCTGCGCGGGGCCCGGCACGCAGCCGTAACCCCTCCCACGTAGGCTCCGCCCCGCGCATCGCCCATCAGCCCATTTCTCTGCACGATCGGGGCCGGACGCACTTGCATCCTCGGAAGACTCTTCCCTTTTTCCCCCTCTCTGGCTCTCACTAGCGTTCGTTTACTAGTCTGTCTGTCTTTTAAACTAGACTTTCCAGACTGTTCATCGTGTCACCGTCGCTTCGCGAGGGCGGATCCCCATCCTCTTTGTTTAGACTGTTTGGGTCCGGAACACTGTTGGGACTCCTGTTTTTACTGTGACTCCCTTTCGGTCCGGGCACTTCAACGTCGGTTGGAGCGGTGGGAGGAGGTGTTCGGACGGACTCCTCCTTCGCATTTTCAGGCGTTCATCGACGAGAAGAAAAAACGCCCAGTAAGTTCTTTACTTTTCAGAGCACCCCGGCCGGGGGATACCTTTCTGGGTTCCTCTCGAGCCGGGAGGGGCGTTGATCGCTAAGTTACTGGGGTTCGCCCTGAGGTGCCTGTCGGGCCTAATAATTCTACCAGAGTATTCTCCGAGGGTCTCCGTAAGGGGCCTGTGTCCACCGGAGTACGCTCCGAGGCCCCTCCTCTGGGGGCTGTTTGTAGACCCACTTCTACTGAGTCGTGGGGTACTGGAGCTTGCTCTGAGGCCGCTCTTTCGGCTTCCCTCAAAGACAAAACCGGGGTGCGCCCCGAGGTCTTGGTTGGGCTTGAGGTTACCGAACGGATGTTCGAGGCCCGTGCTGATAAGGCTTCTACCGGGCCTAGTTCCGAGGTCCCTTGTACAGAGGCTAAGGATACCAACAGTTCTGAGGGGCCGAGCAAGGTCCTGTCGGTGAAAGCGCACCGTTCCCGCTCTTGTGGTGACACCAGATCTGTTGAGGGGGCAAAGAAGAAAGTTTCTTCTTTTACCGGCAGTGCCAAAGGCCCTTGCTTCGAAGGCTCAGTTGGCAGTTGGTATGTCGCAGAAACATTCCAGGCCTCATAGTACCGGCTCTGCCGAGGTTCCTTACGTTGAGACTAAAATTAAGACCCCTGACCCATTGACGAGGACCCCTGCCTCACTTACTCACGTGCCACAGTTCCCCTCAGATGAGGACAAAATGGCGGCCGTTCCCGCCACAACCACGGCGGCCATTTTAGGTACCCCCCCCAACTACGCCATCGGCCCCTGGTGTAGGGTTCGGTCCTTCGGGTGAACCAAAGGTCCCTTGTGCGCTTCCTTACCGGCCGGTTTGATTGGAACGCCCAGATGCTCTTCCGCACAATTTGCCCGCAGGGGCGGCTCCTTTGATTTATGTGGATTCGACGGTGGAGGGGCTGGTGTGGCACCCTTCTCCGTTACGTCCCTGTATTTGTCCACCTCATGAGAGGCCTCCTCAGGATCCGAAACCATCTCCTGAGGATGCTTTTTTCGGTAAATTTCAAGCGCTTATGCGCACTGACCCCATGAGGGAATATTTCAAAGGGCTTTTCAAGGAGATATGTCCACCCGTGCCTCCGGCTTCACCCGTTCCACCGGTGGTCCCGCCGGTGCCTCCCTTGCCCGTGGTGCCTCCCCCTGCGCTTCCACCTGTGCGACCATTGTCCCCAGTGGACAAGGCAGTGCCTGACACGGCTCAGCAGGATCCTGACCTGTCAGATGACCCTCAAGGCGATCAGGACAACGAGGACCTACCCCGGTCTATCGGGGCTTTCCATGACCGGGTGCTGGACATGAGTTTCTTAGATGTTCCGGTCCCCGAGGCACCTGCTCCGCAGCAGGGCGTGCTTTCTGGGGCGTTCACCTTGTCTCCTTTGGAGCGTACCGGCCTGTTCTTGCAGAAGGACGTTCTGGCCGAGGTCAGAGTTTGGGAAAAGCCACACTCTGGACTTTTTGTCAATAAAAAGATTGACGTGAGGTACAGGCTGCATTCTTCGGAAGAAGTGGCCTTGTCGTCTTGTCCGCCTCCCTCCTCCACAGTGGTGGCTGCGGCTACGTTGCAACCCAGGCCTGCAGCATCCTCCTCCGCGACGGCTACTCAGGTCTTCGGAAAGGAGGACAAGCTCCTGGACTCCATAGGGAGGAAAATCTGTGCCAATTCGGCCTTACAGCTCAGGCAGGCCAATGCAGAATTGATTTTGGCGGGAGCTAACATGCGGATGTGGAGAGGTCTGTCGGAGTTTGAGGAGCACATTACGGTCGAGAAGTTGTAGGATTTCAGAGGAGGCCTTTCCGATGCCAGGGTCTTGGCCCAGGATCTCCTGGAGGCTGCGGCTCATCACGTAGACACCTCGGCTCGGGGTCTGATGCTTGGGGTTGATGCCTCGCGGCAAGCGTGGCTGCATGCCACTAAGTTCTCGAAGGAGGTGCAAGACAAGGTTCTGGACCTTCCATTTGATGGTAAAGAGCTTTTTCACTCTTCTACTGATGTAGAGCTCACCAAAACCAAAGATGGCACTCAGACGGCTAAATCAGTGTCTGTTCTGGTTAAAGCTCCCTTCAAGTCTCAAAGGCCTTTGTTGCAAGGTCGACCTTCCTCTGGTTTTAGGGGCTTCCTCGACCGCAAACCTCGCAGGGTGGATACTCCTGCGGGGAATAACTGCCGTAGACAACAGCGTATGTGGCTTTTCTCCCGCTCCTCAGCCTCCTCATCAGGTTCAGGTGGCACCGCCACTGATGAGCCTGCCAAATGAGGGTTTTCCGCGCTCGCACGAGACCCCGGTGGGAGGGCGCATTGCGTCTCATT
This sequence comes from Ambystoma mexicanum, assembly GCF_040938575.1. Taxonomy (NCBI): domain Eukaryota; kingdom Metazoa; phylum Chordata; class Amphibia; order Caudata; family Ambystomatidae; genus Ambystoma; species Ambystoma mexicanum. Next base: position 686,340,484 of record NC_090929.1, on the reverse strand, counting down.
GGGAGGCGTAGCAGGCCATCACAGAAGACAGATGGGTCTTGTCAGTCGCTCGAGCGGGCTTCCGCTTACCCCACCCCTCAACCCTCCTTTTCAGCTGTCGGGCTCACCCTCCCTCAAGGCCGAGGTTCAGAAACTTCTGCAACTCAGAGCTGTGGAACCCGTTCCCCTTGGGGAGCGAGGGGAGGGCTTCTACTCCCGGCTGTTCATGGTGCCCAAACCCAACCAGGCTGGCCTGCGCACCATCCTAGACCTTTCCCAGTTCAATCTTTTCCTACCCCAAGAGAAATTCAAGATGATCACGCCCAGCCAGATACGCTCCTCCTTGCAGATGGGCGATTGGCTCAGCGTTGTGGATCTTCAGGACGCGTACATGCATATCCTGATTTGGAACCCACAAAGGAGATATCTCCGCTTCTCTTTGGGAGAGGAGCACTTCCAGTTTCGAGTGCTTCCTTTTGGCCTCAGCTCGGCGCCACGTGTCTTCACGAAGATGTCAGTGATTACGGCCTAACTTCGTCTCCAGGGTATCCATGACTATCCGTATTTGGATGACTGGCTCTTATGCCGGGGTGCGCCCCGAGGCCTTGGTGGGGCTTGGTGCTACCGAGCGGATGTTCGAGGCCTGGGCGAGTACGGCTGTTACCGGACCTGCGTCCGAGGTCCCTCGTACAGAGGTTAAAGCTACCAACATTTCTGAGGGGTTGGCAAGGCCTTATCGGTGAAGGTTGTTTCTCACCGTTCTGCTCTTGCGGCAACACCAGATCTGTTGAGGGGGCAAAGAAGGAAAATGCTTCTTTTACCGGCAGCGCCAAGGTCCTTCCTGAGGAGGCTAATTTGGCGGTTGGTATGTCGCAGAAACATTCCAGGCCTCATAGTACCGGCTCTGCCGAGGTTCCTTATGTTAAGGCTAAAGTTAACCCCTGCCTCACTTCCTCACGTGCCGCAGTTCCCCTCAGGTGATGACAAAATGGCGCCCGTTCCCGCCACGACCGCGGCGGCCATTTTGAAGGCTACCCCTACAGCTGCGCCATCGGCCTCAGGTGTAGGGCTGGTTTCTCGGCCTTGTGCGCATCCTTATCGGTGAGTTTGACCGGAATGCTTGGATACCCCTTCCGCACAATGTTTTGTTGCCTGCGGGGTGGGCACCTTTGGTTGATCTGTCCATCCAGATATAGGAGTGGGCCATGCTTCATGGCGTCTGGCTGCTTGCGGTGCACATCCCGGCCAGCTGAATGTCACAGCGGATGCCCTCAGCCGGCGGACCTTGGTCAGCTACGAGTGGGAGTTGAAGGCGGAGGTCCTCTCATGGACTTTATTGCGTTGGGGCACACCGGAGGTGGACCTCTTCGCTACGGTGGTAAACAAGATGCTTCCTCGGTATGCCTCCAGAGGAGGGCTGAGAGCCTCCTCTCTGGGGGATGCTCTCGAGATTCCATGGCACATCATGAGAGCTTACGCCTTCCCGCCTCTGCCTCTAGTTCATCGAGCAATTGGGAAGCGGAACAACTCTATGAACTGTTCCCTTCTGCTCATGGCCCCGTGGTGGCCGGCCAGTTTTTGGTTCTCAGAACTTCAACACCTGTCAGTGTTTCCGCTGATCAGGTTACCAGTAACCCCAGATCTTCTTCATCAAGGGGAACAGCAGATGTGGCACCCCTCCCCACAATCGCTCAGCTTGGCGGCATGGTGCCCGAGTTCAAGTCTTAGAGCATTTTAACTTGTCTACGGATAACATGCATATTATCCCGGCAGCCAGGGAACCCTCGACCAGATCGCAATACAGGAGTAAATGGCTCAGGTTCTGTCGTTGGTGTTTGGAAAAGCAGTTGGGTGCAAGGGTGGCTACGATTGACACGGTGCTGTCCTTCGTGTCCTCCCTAGCAGAGTCGGGTGTTTACGTTCTGTCATGCAGAACTTGCCTTTTAGCTGTTTCCGCTTATCTTGCTATAGACCAATACTCTTATTCTCTGAGTAACCCAGTGGTTAAGAGGCATTTTGCAGGCTTGACACGCCTCTACCCTCCGGTTCGTAGTCCGCACCCCCCTGGGGACCTAAATGTAGTCCTGACAGCGCTGTGCCATAAACCCTTTGAGCCAATGGCTACGGTTGACCTCAAGTACGTGTCCTGGAAAGTGTCCTTTCTGGTAGCAGTTACGTCAGCAAGTAGAGTGAGTGAGCTCCAGGCATTGTCGGTGGAGCACCCTTTCTTGGTCTTTCACAAGGACAAGGTAGTCCTTCGGGCGAACCCAGCTTTCCTACAAAAGGTTGTGACCGAATTCCATCTGAATCAGTTGATTTCCCTTTCCGGTCTTTTTTCCGAACCCTGCCTCGGAGGCGGAAAGGGTTCTACACTGCCTGGATGTCCGAAGAGCTCTTAGGTTCTACCTTGACAGGACTTCCGAGCTTCAGAGCTCTTCCCAACTGTTTGTGACCTTCGGTAAGCCTCAGGGCAGGCCGGCGTCTAAGGCATCTATTTCCAGATGGATTACCGCCTGTATCACGGAATCTTTCACCGTCCAAAAGCTGAAACCTCCTAAAGGTATCCATGCACACCAGGTGTGAGGCAAGGCAGCCGCGGTTGCTTTTCAGAAGTATATTCCCTGGGAGTCCATTGCTAAAGTGGCTACTTGGGCCTCCCCATCTTCTTTCTGTAAGCATTACTGCCTCGATATGAGCTCTAGAGCTGATGCTCAGTTCGGCCAGGCTGTGCTGAAGAACCTGTTTCAGTAAGGGGTATTTCCATCCACCCATAGTTCCTGTAAGGAGTGCTTGGGAATCTCCCATAAGTATGGAGGAAAGGGGACTATGGACTGGGAGTAAGGTGGTCACTACGGTGAGTAACCTGGTAATTCTCTATGCCTTGTCTGCCAAACAAGGCCCCCTTGGCAGATGCCACATCCCACAGTGCAAGACCAAGACTGCAACACTTGCTTGCTGCAGCCTTTCCAAATCAGATTGAAAAGCACACTTAATAGCCAGAGGCCCTACAATCGTATACCAGTATAAACAACGTGATGGTTATTATGGTTCAATTAAGTTGTTAACAGTATCTAGATTGGTATATTGTCACACCCCTAGTCTCTACCATCAAATAATAAATAAAACAGTCCTAGCTGAGTCCGTCAAATCAAAATGGCCTATACTAACAAAAACCTAATTTCTGTCGTATATCTTGTACAAAAAGTCTGAAAAGGAGAATATGTATGCAAAGGAAAGGCAGTGTTCAAATATAAAGAATACATGTGGCTGAGTCAGCTCTCCTCCCCACTTTGGACAGCCAAGAGTAAGGCGGTCTCCGTAGGCGAGATGACACACTCTGGCTCTGGATCGAGGCCCGCCTGGCCTTCCACGTTAAAGTCTTACTTTCCAATTTTGAAAGACAATTCACCAAAATGTTCATGTCGAATGCCCCCACCTCTGCCGTACTCGGACCTTCCACAGCAAACGGTCACATTGGTCTCCCTCAGTCGGGTTTAGACCTTTCAAGCAAAACAAAACACTTGCAGGGGTTCCCTTCCCCAAGCTTAATTAACCTCAGTTACGGGTTTCCTTCCCCTAACTTATTACACCTTCGGTCTCCCTCAGTCAGGCTCGGACTGTGTTCCTGATGTCGAAGGCTTTTGAAAGTGCGTGTCTTTTTTCTACAGACCTCCGCAGGACCACTTCGACTTTCCAGCTTTCAAATTGCACTCTTAAGTTCTTCTTGGTCTGGGTAGTTCACTGTATAATGCACCAAAGTTCAACATGCACCTTTTTACTCTCAACTTTTCTCTGGGTCAGTTTCAATCACCTTGCTTTTACAGTTCATTCACTTTATTGCCATAAACTTTTCACCTTTCACAGAGACATTTGAGTGGGCTACTTCCTTTTGCCAGACCGCTCAGCTACTCACTATTGCTGACTTTCCAACTTTCGTTCCTTCCAAATGCTTTCACAGGTCTGCCTTTCTTCGCATCTTATCCACATGCGTGCAGCCTTCAATTGTGCAATATTATGTTGCAACTCTGATCAATCTTTAGCACACACGGGTCTCTCATGTCGCTTGACAACTCATCGGCTGTGTGAGTTTCTTTCTTGTCTTTACTGTCTTGCAGTTTTACGAGTCAAGGTTGGTACCACTGGCTTGGCCTCGCCTCCCCAACTCTGCTGTTCACCCGGAAAGGTCGCTGGCATCCTCGAAACACAATGCAGCCTTCTTGTTTGGGTTTCGGCCATCTCCACATGTTTTCGTGCTCTTTTGGAGGCAACAACCTCGTGCAGGGAACTCCTGGGGGATCTCCACCAGTGGTGCTCTGTTCCAGTAGGTTTGCCTTTGCCCCGGAAGCTCTGCTCTTACTCGTGTTCCACCTTGCTCAGATTGTGTCTGTTTCGCCTTTTTATCCGTGTGAGAGAGAGCTCATTGGTATGATCAGATGTATGCACTTGGAGTCAAGTGCCTGACTTTGCCTTACCCAATTAGCTGGACATGTCCAATGCAATGTGTAAGAGTTAGCATTATTACTCTTTCGCCCTCTTCTTCGTCCCAGTGTTTGTGTGGAAAGGGGGTTAGGACACCGGCAAATCCATTGAAATAGGAGGGATCATGTGCACGGGAAAGGGAGGAATACTGTCTCGCCATCGGCTGCTCACCCCCACTTCCCAAAAACCCCCCCACCCAGGTGATCCTCCCACACTGGTCCACCTGCAGGGTCTCGATCCAAAGGCGATGGCCGTGCCCTGGCCACCTGAGATCCCTGAGGACTAGCAGGTGAGATGCACTCTGGTTTCTCACAGTGCGAGTACTTCAATTCGGCCTAATGTCAGCCCCAAGAACCTTTGCCAAATGTCTGGCACCAATCGTGACAAGCTTTCACTGAAAAGATCACCACACGTTCCGTATTTAGACGACTGGCTTGTGATGGCGCCAACGCACTCCATGGCCCAACACACCATGTCGGAAATAGTAGGGGCACTCCAAACCATGGGTTTCTCCATAAACTAAAACAAAATCTTCTCTGCAGCCACCCAAGAACTTGGGGTTCCTGGGAGCGCACTTTGTTATGAAGAGCAAAAGGGTGAGTCCCTCCATGCAGCGAATATATACACTCACCTCATTAATCCCGACGTTCAAACCCGAACTGTATGCCTCGGTGTGCCAATGCATGTGCCTACTAGGCACCATGTCATTGTGCATCCTGCTCATTCCCAACTGCAGGTTGCACATGCAGCCCCTACAGGATTTCATAGTTGCGAACTGGTCACACATGGCAGGAACGTGGGAGGACAAAATCCTAATCACCTCGGACACTGTACACAAACTGCAATGGTGGAAAGGCAGGGATAACCTCACAAAGGGATGTTCTGTTCCATGAACGAAGTCACCAAAAGACGCTGATCAGACTCTTCGATGACAGGCTGGGTTGCGCAAGTCGATCACTTGCACATAAAGGACCTGTGGTCGGCACAAGAGACAAAGTTATACATAAACGTGCTGGACCTGAGGGCAGTACGTTGCACCCTGAAATCCTTGCTATCGGTGCTCCAAGGGTGCACAGTAAAAATACCCAGACAACACAACAATGTTTTATATCCGGAAAAAAGGGGGTACACTGCCACCAACGTTGTCTCAGGATGCTCAGAAAACTTGGAAATGGGCCATCTCCAACCAAATGATCCTGCAAGCTTTCCACCTACCATGAATCCAAAACCACATAGCGGAATACCTCCGCAGGCAGTCCGCGCAGTCACACGAAAGGGAAATCAACCAATGTCAAATTCAGAAAGTCTTTGATTAGCCGGCTCAACCATCCATCGACCTGTTTGCCTCACTTGACAACCAAATATGCCCGGACTTCGCAAGCAGAAATCCACAGAAGGGGGTCCAAAGGGGATGCGTCGTTGTTTCCATGGAAAAGCTTGTTTGCGTACGCATTTCCCCCACCACACCTGGTGTTGCCCTGAACAATTCAGATGATCGCGAAGCACCCTTGCAAAATCATTCTCACTGCACCAAATTGGCCACGTCAAACTTTGTACTCGGATCTACTCCAGTTGTCAGCGGAACAACCAATAAGGCTACTGAGGCAACCACACATTTCACATGACAACGGGAGGGTCCTACAGCATGACCCGCAATCCCAGCAGTTAACAGAGTGGTTCCTGATTTTGTAGATTTTGGCAAGCTTTCAATCCCGCAAGACTGTAGACATCCTCGATGCGGATAGAGCGCCATCCACAAACAGATCCTATAGTTTTAGCTCTGTACATACTTTCACTCAGCACTACTGCATTGACACTCATTCCAAGACAGATACACACGTGGGACAAGCGGTTCTAAGACATTTATTCGCTCATGAACCTTCTCACATCCCACCTACTTCTAACACTGATCTCTAATCTATGCACAGTATGTGATCTAAGCAGATTCCACAAGCCTCAGAAGGGATACATTGCTCACCGTAATCGTATTTCTGATGCTTGTATCTGCTTAGATTCACATGCGACCCACCCTTTCTCCCCTCGGAGAGAAGGCGCATGGATGCTTATGAGCTTGTCTGATACCTATCTGCTTGGATACAACTGTACCCACGCTACACCATGTCAGAAAAATAACAATCTGAAGGACCTGACGCGTGTGGAATGATGGGTACGGTGGACATCACACTAGGGATGGTATTACTGGCACGCCCTGTTGACGTCCCTTTTTGAGTTTTGAAAACAGCAACTGTAATACTCTGCAGCTTCCACTAGATGTCGGCCTATGCACAGCATGTGAATCTAAGCAGATAAAAGCATCAGAAATATGATTACGGTGAGTAATGTATCCCATATATATCACGCACTGCGCCCGTTACTTCAGTTCCGTTTTTTCTGCTAAAGCTTAGCTTCAGATACGGCACTGTTTCTATCGAAACTACTACGATTGTTCAACAAAGGCATCGACTATGGGTGAAAAATGTCAATTACCGACCCTCGGCACATTCATTTGTGGTGCCTAGGCACCGACCACAAGATGCTTACTGTGGGTCCTGTCAGTCCATGACGGGAAAGGCAAGAATGAAATGGAAAGTTTGCTGCAGGTAGTCCCCTTCAGAAATCCCCTTCCACAACGCCTTCTAAAAGACGACAATCTGACGAACCGAGGGGTGAATTGCCACTGAGAAAACGTTCCTAAAACTATTCTTGTTCTCGAAGCGGTTCATGCAATTCCTCTTCGTCGAGAAAGAGATCCAAGAAACAGCTTCATAGTTCTCCTTCTTCATCCTCGGACTCCTCTCCTGAACGCAGGGTAGACTGCCCAGGTAAGTCAGCTTTGAAAGTTGAATGGAAGGCATTCAGGCTTCAAATGTTAAAGATCTTCAAAAAGGCGGCCCCGTCCCCTTCGAAGGAAAAGATGAAGGGTCACAACCCTGTCACGTCTACCACGGCTGATAATGCGTCAAAGAAGGCAAAAACTTGTGCGCCCTCTAGCCCTGATGAAAAGCAGTTGATTCCCCCCCCCCCCCGGTTCCTACCCCCTGGAGCCCCCGAGGCCTTGAGTCTAGGAGAGGCCCGTTCCTCATCCCTCAAAGACTCCGAGTTGTGGGTCGAGCCCGGCGAGGCCAGTGCCGTCTACGTTGTTGAAACCTTCGACGCCCTCAGAGGAAATCGAGAAAACTTTCAAACCTTTGCCTAGAAAGGACTTTAAGTCCCTCTCCACTTTTTTAGAGGAAGCTGAACCCTCCGACCAGTATACTCCACCCTTGAGCCTGGAATATGGAACACTTAATGTTCCTGAGGCATTAGTGTCTGAGGAGTCAAGCATACACAACTTGTATGAGAACCTTCGGAGAGTGTAAGTGGCCTGGACACTTCTCTGGAATTGAATTTGGTAATTCTGACCCGTCAGAGTATGCTGAAGCGTCATACATACAACCCATTAATAGAGAAACTGAATACCTGGGTTGGTTGAGACCGGCTGCAGCCTATGAACAGGATGACCTATGGACATTCTAGAAAAGGCTCCACAAAAAGACGATGTTTTATACGGCACAACCAAAAAAAGGTCATGGCTAACTGGGAGTCGCCTCACACAAATCCTGCCGTCAGTAAATCTCTGACTAAAAAATAAAAATCTTCAAGCATTGACTCTGAATACCTCTCAAGGTACCCTACTCTAGAAAGCCTTGTGGTGCAAGCCACTGCTGCCACATCAAGACAGGCAGCTTACCCTACCATTCCTCCAAATAGGGACAAAACATGTTTTGATGCACTACCTAAAGTTTTTTTAGCTGGTGGTATGGCTCTAAAGTCCATTAATGCCACTTGAGCTCTGGCCAAATTTTCCCACACCATGTGGGGACTGTATTGCAATGGCAACTGAGTATATCCCTGAAGGTTTGGAGAGGGACGAGTTCATGAATATTGTGAAAGATGGAAAGGATTCAATGTGAATCCCTCCAATCAGGTTTGGACTCTGCAGATAGTGTTAGAAGAGCCATGGCGGCGTTCACTTTAATGCACAGGTTTGCGTGGTTGAGAAAGTCTGGCTTTGCACCAGTTGTGCAGTCCAGGCTACTTAACATGCCCTTTGATAGCACACAATTGTTTGGCCGAAAAAGGCTGATGAAAGCCATGAGAAATTACAGACCTCAAAAGCAGCGGCCAATTCATTCTGTTTCTATAAGACAGGCTCAACCTTCTCGTCTCACTGCACAGGCTTGGAGGGGGTGGCAGGTGGTGGTGGTGGGGGCGGGGGGAGTGGGAGTCCTTTTCGCTACTAGTCCTCATTTGGAAGAGCAAGAGGCCAAGCCAGTTAAAGAGGCCAGAGAAAATTCCCTCGTGATGGATGAGGAAGAGGTGCGAAGTCTGCCCAAGCAACAGGGACTTTACCATCCAGCCGCGGCTTCAGCAGCCTCAAAACACACTGCAGTCTTAGTTCACAGGACTGCAGTGGGAGGCAGCCTCAATCAGCATCTGGAACAATGGTGGGATATTATTTCCAATGCTTGGACCTTGGAAACAGTAGCACAGGGTTACTGCCTCCCCTTTTTAGGAAAGCATCCGGATCATCCACTGGAGAGCCACTCCTACAAAATTCCAAATCCGTTCCTCTTGCAGGAAATTTCCAGTCTACTGGGAAAGGTGCTATAGAACCAGTAGCTGTGACAAAGAGGAACGGGGGGGCAGTACGCTCCATACTTTTTGATCCAAAAAAAGGATGGAAGTTTGAGACCCATTTATGACTTCGGATACTTGACCAAGTTCCTCAGGAAGGACATGTTCAAAATGGTTACCCTTTCTCAGGTCCTTCTGGTCCACCAGCTCCAGGATTGGATGGTATCATTGGACCCTCAGGATGGTTACCTTCATGTGCCTATTCAACACAAGCACAGGAAGTACCTGAGGTTCGCTGCTGGCGGTTCTCATTCTCAGTTTTGAGTTATGCCATTTGGGCTGACCTCTGCCCTGAGTTTTTTGACCATGTTGATGGCGGTGGTGGCAGTGAGTCTCAGGAGGGGGAGATTCACGTCTACCTGTACCTGGACGATTGGATGATCAGGGCCCGTTCTCCCGGACAAGTCCAGGAACATCTCCGCATTAGGTTATGTTATGTTATTTTGCACTTATATAGCGCCTTATATACCATTGGTATGGTCTGAAGGCGCTGGTAGGTTGAACGCCCTTGGGAACCGAAGTTCATATCAGTAGAGAGAGTAGAGAGAGTCAAAAAGGTGCGTGTGAGCACCGGGTATGTGTACAGCTCGTGCAGTATCGGTGTAATAGCTGCTTTCTAGCGGTAGGTGTGGTGGTTGAGAGGTCAGGGGTATGTGTTCGTTCTGGCAGGATTTATCCAGATCGGATGTGGCTGCGTTAGGCCTGAGGAGAACGCCTCGCTGGGGGTGCGTAACCAGCAGTGATTACTTAGAGTGATGTGGGGTGAGCGGCAAATGTTGATATGAGAACAGTTATACCGAATGGTGTCATAGTATCTCTGTGTTCTATTTGAGTGGTGATGTAAGGAGAGAGTAAGCGTGTTGGTGAGATATGATGGGTTACATGGGGTACACTTCTATATTCAACTTTCCACGGGAGGCTCTTGGGCGTACTTCTTAATTCACAGAGAGGCTACAGGGCACACTTCTAAATTCAGCGGGGTTGTTGGGCACATTTCTAGAATCACAGAGAGACTATTGGACACACATCTAAATTCAATTTTCTAAATGTACTTCTAAAATTAAACTTTCCACAGACAGGCTATTGGGCACACTTTTAAATGCAATTCTATATTCAACTTACCACAGAGTGGGTACACTTCTGAATTCAACTTTTCACATAGAGGCTGTTGGGTACACTTCTAAATTCACTTTCACGGAGGGGATATTCGGTATGCTTCTAAATTCACTTTCCACAGCGAGGCTATTGGGTACACTTCTAAATTCACTTTCACATAGAGGATATTCGGTACACTTCTAAATTCATTTTCACAGAGAGGCTGTTGGGTACACTTCTAATTCCCTTTTCACAGGGAGGCAATTGGGTATACTTCTAAATTCACTATTGACAGTTCTATCTAAGTGTGGGCATGCTGATATTCATAATTCCATCTAAGGGTGGACATGTTAACTCTCACAACTCCATCTAAGAGTGGACATGCTATCTTTCACAATTCCATCTAAGAGTGGACATGCTAATTTTCACAGTTCTACCTAAGTGTGGGCATGCTAATATTCACTCTTTCCACAGATTGGGCCTCTCCCTCAGTTTCAAGTTCCACATGATGCCTTCCCAAAAGCTCCTATTCATTGGAGCGGTCCTGGATGCGTCCTCGGGAAATCCATCGCCACCCGATGGGAGAGCTTGGCACATTCAGCAGATGGTCACCAGACTTCAGAATGCCCGGCATCTTCCAGCCTTTGCTTTCTTAAGGTTGCTTGGCCTCATGGCATCCTGGATTTTTCTGGTGCCAGAGGCTTGTCTGAGACTAAGATCCCTTCATTGGGCCCTCGGGTCCCAGTGGTCTCAGTTTTCAGGCATGTTGTCAGATCTACTTCAGGTTCTGAGCATTGTCGCACAGGATCTCCTGTGGTGTGCCTGAGAGAACAGTGTTCTGAAGGGGGAACCTTTTTGGCCGTAGATCACTGTAGTTACGGACGCCTTCCTCAGAGGGTGGGGAGCCCACACAACGATCTGACGATCAGCGGTCGTTGGTCTCCATCAGAGTTCACACTAAACATCAACCTTCTGGAGCAGAGGGCTATCGGACGGCTCAATGTGTTAAAATCGCGACAAAAATGGCAGTTTACACAAAAAATCGAGGCAAAAAGGCTGTGGTTTTGCCGCTGCAATCCATGTAAAGGATGCGGAGGACACCCCCGCAACCCTTAAACCCATTATACCATTTAAGGGGAGCGGGGGACACCCCCGTTCCCCTTAAATGCTATAATGGGGTACACCTTTACCGGGTCAAACCACTGGCTTTTTGCCGCAGTTTTTTGTAAAGGCAACATTTTTGCCACAATTTTATTGCTGCATACCAATCGGACTAGCCCTGAAGGTCTTCATGCCCCGCTAATGACAGACAACACAGTAGCCATGTACTACCTCAACAAGAGAGGAGGTGAAGGATCCCTACCACTATGCAGAGAGGCAATGGAGCTCTGTTCTGGGCATTTCAAGAAGGAATCTTACCTATCTGCAGCTCACCTAGGAGTACATAGCGGCAGACGCTGTGAACAGGAAGAAGACTGTTTCCCACTAGTGGGAACTAGCTCAGGAAGTCCTTCAAGAGATCTTCACCCTTTAGCTCGGTTTGCATCCAGTGTCAACCCGGAGGTGCAAGCTGTTCTGCTACATGGAATATCCCCCAAGAGGTGCACTAGGGTACGCGCTCATAGTGGACTGGAAGGTTCCACTCCTGTATGCGTTTCCTCCAGTCCCTGTCATTCCTCATGTGATCAGGTGGTTGAGAAAGTTTAGAAAATCCTTCTTCCGAATTGCTCCAGATTGGTCCATGAGGGCGTGGTACCCTGCCCTTCAGGACATGGCCATCTGCCCTTCAATTTGTCACAAAGATGAGAGCAAGAGAGGGCTGGGTTCTCCATTCAGAGTTCAGGACTCTTAACCTTCACACATTGTTTCTGAGAGGTTGAGATATAAGAATTGGGACCTCCCGGAAGACGTGATGGAGATTTTTGCTTTCGGCCAGAAGGCAAGCAATGAAATCTGTTTCGCTGCTGTTGGAACAAACTGCAGCTGGTGCAGAGAGAAGCATGTGGATCATTTTCTATGTGACACACTGTAAGGGAGCAGAGCAGATGGGTATAGATCACTCCGAAGACAGTTCGGTATAAACTCTGTTTATCTTTAATCAGAACTTTAGAACAGAAAACAAACTCTACAGCTGGGGCTCTGTTTCCCCTCTTTTCACTTTGGCTGCCGCTATTTCTCCTTCGGTTTGGCTGTGGTGGAGTGTCTTTTTGTGGAAAAGAGTAAGTATTTATCTCTTCGTAAGACAGCGCTACTGGTCAATAAAAAAAACTGGTCATGCACATTCTTTCTTTCAGATCGTTTATTTTTCTTTCTCTGACAGGACGGGTGTAACAGTCTAAGGAAAGTGCTCCCGCATCAATCAGAAGCGAGTGTTCTTATTCAAATACTTGTATCATGTTCATAGTTAGTCATACTATGTTTTGAATGCTAGCACAGATCCTCTTCTCCCTATTCTTCACCCCTTTTAACTTTAACAGCTCCCTGGTGCGTGGCTCTCACCATTACTTAACGTGGCTTTGTCTCCCACTCCGCAGTATGTTCCGGCCCCTCCTCGTCTCACTCAAGTCAGTCCTTTCACTGCTTGATGTGGAGGGAGGCTTCCCTGAAGTCTCAGCTGGCGAAGGCTTTGACACCTCGACTCCTCCCCACACGGTGGAGCTAGACTGACGCTGCAAGGGACCTCTCAGCTGTTCTGGCTGTCGTAGCGGCTTAGCTCTGCTGGCCCCGCCTCCATAAGGGTGGGCGTTTGCTCGAAGCTAGGATCACCTCCAGCTGCTCAGTCGGCTCCTCTCCCAGCAGTGCCGGGCTGAAGCCGTCTCTTATCGATCGCTTACGGCTGATCTGCTCTCCTTTCCTTCAGGCCTCCGCCCTTTAACAGTTTCGCAGGCTGTCCACTCAGCACACCTCTATATCTCTCCTCGGCTTAACTCAAAACAGTCTCTAATCAAATCTTAACAAGTCGCTCAACCGGAGCTTGACTTGCCTTAACTCTTGGGTAACGTTTGCTTAATAGGCCCACCCATGAACAACCTCCTCATCCTCAGGGGTCACACCTTCTTCTTCACTCTTCTCCAAAAGCTAAAAAAACAACCCAGAAGTCCAGTATTAAAAAAGCACCTTATTAAAAAATCCCTTTATCTCCCAATGGACCACTCGGATGTCTATCCAAGCGTCATGACACTTTGACATCAGCTTGTTCTTCCTGCTTTGATTATGATACAAAGGGGATTTGGTTATTTAATTGGCTCGGATATGACTCATCCTCCTCTGGCATCATCACACACACCTATGGTGTTATCATGCCTACTGCATTTGGCTAATCTGGGGCTCCAGATTGGCAATGTCAAAGGGTACTTGGCAGTGCTTTACATTTGTAAGCGCACGTCTGAGCAAACATCTTGCTTTAAAATGCCAATTGTAATTCAATTCTTAAAAGGGCTCAAAAATGTGTTATCTCCAGCCCCCTTTGTGGTTTCCATTTAGGATTTAAATCTGGTGTTGCAATTCCTCATGTGTGCTCCGTTTGAGCTGCTTCATTCTTGCCCATTAAGGTTGCTGACATTGAAAACTATCTTTTTAACTGCCATAACATCTGCATGCAGGATCAGCGAGTTTCAGGCATTGTCATGTAAGCCACAGTTTACAACCTTTTATAAGATTAAGGTTGTATTAAGAGTCTGACCTACTTTTCTGCCGAAGGTGGTTTTGGAATTTCATCTATCCCAGAAAATTGTATTGCCAACATTTTACCCTCTACCTCATCCTGGTAAGGAGGAAGAAAGGCTTCACAGACCAAACCCCAAAAGAGATTTAAGCTTTTATATTTCTCGTTTAGCTAAACTGAGACAAGATCATCCGTTGTTTGTTGGATATACCGGGAGCAAACTGGGTCTTGAAGTTACAAAGCAAACTTTATTCCGTTGGATAATTTTATGCATTAACGAGTGTGATAGAGTAGCTGGTAAGGATGTACCGGTCGGCTTGCAGGCTCATTCCACAAGGGGAGTGGCCACTTAATCTGCCCTGCAAAAGAGGGGGGGGTGCCGGTACAGGCCATCTGTGCGTCAGCCACTTGGTCATCGGTACAAATTTTGACAAAATACTATTTTTTTAGACTCTGCGTCTGGCCAGGAGGAGGGATTTGGAAAAGCTGTGCTTCACAATGTTAATGACAAACCTTGAAAATTCTTACTTCCTCCTCCAATGACCTACTGCTTTGGGTGGCATCATAACATGAAGAATGCGCGGAGGACACAATCAATTTGAAGAACAAGTTACTTGCCCCAGGTAACTTTCTTTCGACTGGATGTTCCTCCCACGTATTCCTCATCACCCCTCCCATCCTGCCCCTCAGTTGAATTTCCATGCATTACACCTTTCGTTTGAGTGCATGGTCTCTTTGACATAGTGAATGCCGGGTATTCTGTAAACAGAGGGTGACAAAACTGAGACCTGAAGTAACGGGTGCAGTTCATGCTGTATATACTGTCTAAGCCGTCAGTTTCGAAGGGACGGAGGCCTTTGAGGGACAACTGAGTTAATGACGACGCACAGCACCCTCTACTGCAAAAAGAAATTCCAGAGCAGTTGCCGCTGGAAGGAGATATCATAAAATGAGGAATTATGTGAGAGGAACATCCAGTCAAAAGAACGTTACCAGGGGTAAGTAACTTGTTCTTATGACTGAGGGCCTCCCTCCCCATAGTGTGGGTGGGGCCTTCAGAAAATGTCTTGTTCTCTGACCAGAGAGCGAAAGATCGGACTCCCCTGAAATGTGCTTAAGCCTCCCTAGGAGACGGGCTGTCATACAGGGAGAGTAGAGCCTCTGGCATAGTTTGGGCTCCCCAAGTCAGAACAGCTGACTGTATCAGAGATGACAGTTGGTCTTATTTTCCATTGAATTAAGGAACTTATAACTATAGAATGAACAGTCCATGTAATTCAGATTCTGCTGACTTCACTTCTAATCCTCATTTGAGGATCATTACTTGAACTATGGAGGTCACGATTTAGCCCTCTACCAAAAGAGTTGTTCACTTTTTTCTGAACTGACTTTTAACAAGCCTCTCAAATGAGGGTGCTAAAATTATTCACCATGACTAGAAGTTAACTTTGTCTCCTTCTCGAATATGCCTGGAGGTAAAGTTAATGAATCCCAAGGCATCCAAGTTTGTCCTGTGAGCCTTAATAAGCATGTATACCTACCAATCCTGAGGGAGCCGTTTTAACTGGGACACAAGATTAAGGGATTATAGAAAAGTGAAAATGAACATTAAAACCTAAAATAATGTGCGTCAGTCTTTATTATGTGAAGTGTGTGCTGAAGTGCAGTCAACTGTGAGGAGGGCTGCTGCTGTAGGCCCGGTTTCTAAATGAACAACTTTCCCTTGTTACACTGTGAGGAGGAGTTTACACACAAACCCACTTCAGCACATAAGTGTGGTGTGGAAGTTCACATTGAAGTACAGTCAGCTGCAGTCCGTGGCAGGAGGCACTTGGTGTCGTGTCAGCAATTAAGGTAAGAGCATCTTGGGAAAATACCCAAAAGAACAGCATTCAAAAGGCTTACATATATTACACATTTGCTTTCCTCTGTGTCAAAAAATGAATGCTCGGATTACAGCCTACAAAGTAAAATGTTTTTTCAATTTAGTAATCCGGCACACCCCTTTTAATGACATCTAACGAACTCCTGTTATCACCTATTCTTGGCCAAGAAACTAGCATAAACAATCAAGCAGGGTGATTGGGACTAGAGTGGTGGATTTAATCCTGCATTAAGATTCGAAAGAAACAGAGC
Source organism: Ambystoma mexicanum (assembly GCF_040938575.1). Taxonomy (NCBI): domain Eukaryota; kingdom Metazoa; phylum Chordata; class Amphibia; order Caudata; family Ambystomatidae; genus Ambystoma; species Ambystoma mexicanum. Next base: position 686,324,454 of record NC_090929.1, on the reverse strand, counting down.
TTTCTTCCAGTTAGCAGTTAGCCCTCTGCCACCTTTGGCAGAGGAACCATGCTCTCCAAAGTTTCCTAAATTCAAGCAACAAACCCTTATGTATCCAATCAAACTAGCTGGACACTTCATTTATAAACCTTTGTTCTGAACTCTGTGATGGAAAAGGAAACATCCAAACATGACCAGGTGGGAGCCTTAACACAAAAGCTTAATGTCTTCTAAGCAAAAAGGAGCTAACTTCTATGTAATCTAATTTTTATACCCCAATTTGGAGTCCTCAGGAGGGAGATGGTTTTACTGATCCTCAACCATTGGGCATGTTGGGACCGTCATCTGTTTCTGCACTCTATCTAGTTCTACAATCTCTTGTCAGGATATATGACAATATTCAAGAAGTAGTCCACCGCAACTCCAGCTTATTACATTCTTTCTCTCCGAGGTCAAACTAGGAGAAAAGTGTTGACTCCCAATTAAAGTTAATGGTATGAAATACAATTTCGATTTGGAAGAAAAAAACATCAATGAACTACCTTTACTTCCAAATTCTGTATCCTCAATGGTGTTTACATGAAGGGAAGTTGTTTAAGGGGACTATAAAGATCAACTATGATGACAGACTGAGCCTTACTCCAGTTTTTAAAATTTGCCTGAGGATGCTTTATAATCGATCTCCAATTATACAGCCATCAAATGGTGCTCGACTAGACAATGATATTGGTGGGTTTAAATACAAAAAGACTCCCTCAAAGACCTATGTCTCTTCCTGAGGGTCAGTAGAAACACACTCCAATAGACCAACATCACTGGAAGTTATATGGGAAAGAAAGAATTCCCTCAAGAATAACAAATTAGAATGTTTTTGGTCCCGATTAACACCGCTTCTGAGATAATCAATAAAACTAGAAGCTTTTTTTATTGTATTTTGTGTAAAGTATTATAGAGTTGAACAAATTCAACTTTTAATACGATATAATGCAATCAACAATTAAAAACATTAAAAGAACTAAAATAAAAAACAACAATCATTAAAAAAAAAAAAAAATTCAGACATCAAAATGACTAGAAACAAGAAAGGCCCCTGGACACTTCTATATCAAGCCAAAAAGGCCATGATCATCACAATTTCCCTCCAAAAAAAGAGAAGAAAAAACCCAATACATGGTTCATTATTTCCACTCATAAAAATAGACACGAGAGTCTCCCCCATCAGTTCACTCCCCAAATCTGCAGCTTTAAGAGCTGTCAACCTTAGTTCCAGAAGAGACGTACAAAACGTCAGTAGATGTTAAGTTTCCAAATGTGTTTCCCCACATCTGTCTTAAATCCCTCGGCACATTCTATCAGGCCCCAACTAACCACATTCAGTTTCAGATAATGCCATACTAGGGAATTTCCCACAAAGTGTTGAATAAAACTCAGGATTTCCACCCGATTCTGAATGTAATCAATAAGCACAGTAGAGTTACCTTTCGTTTCTAAATTAACAGGTTGGTCACGGCTATGCCCATCATGCACCCTCTTCATTAGTTTCTTAAAGGTCCTAAATTGGAGCCCCAAGGGATTCCCAAAGGTCAAGGCTAGCCACTTCTCATTAATAAGCTTAATTTTGACAATTCAGCTATTATGCATAAATGTTGCCTTAGACAAAGCTTCATAGATCAACATAGTCTGTTGGTGCATTTACCAGTTTCCAATACGTGGATCAACAGTAAAGCTGGAATTTGATAAATAATATGAGGTAATATGAAATTCAAGGAGAATTGCTTTAATCTGAGTAAGATTTGGCAGACGCATAAGTCTCTTAATATTGAAGATACCAATTTAACCACTTCAGCTAGATTATCAATCGCCCAAACTTCAGCCTGTACATAATGGGCAGTGGTTTGGCCTCATCTAATTGAGCCAAAATTCCCACCTAATAACTCCCACCCTAACGGGCATAGGATCCAGTACTCCCCGTATCTGAGGATTTTATATTCACTTGATCCTTAGTTGGATATCCTCACTGTGCAAATTTAAATTTGGCTGCCTAATATCATCCCCACTGCAAAATTGTTTTGGCTGCCTATTATCCTATTTCTGCAAAGTTGAGCTTAGAAGTGTGCCTAATAGCGTGCCTTGGTGGAATTTAGAATTGTACCTGATAGCGTGCCCTGGTTGTACCTAGAAGTGTGCCTATTAACGAGCCTTGGCTGATTTTAGAAGTGTGCCTAATTTCCTCTCGGTACAAAGTTGATTCTAGAAGTGTATATAACACCACCACTCTGGCATAGCGGGACTTGACAGTGCCCCTAATAACGTCACAGTACCAAAGTCTTGAAAGTCTACCCTATATAGGGTGAACGGGTGAAGTGGACGCCCTATATCGGGTGAAGTATGGGGATGGAAAGGGTGAAGCATGGGGATGGAAAGGGTGAAGCATGGGGATGGAACGGGCGAAGCATGGGGATGGAACGGGCAAAGCATGGGGATGGAACGGGCAAAGCATGGGGATGGAACGGGCGAAGGGTGTGGATGGAACGGATGAAGGGTGTGGATGGAACCGATGAACTGACGTAGAATGGGTGAAGTAGGTGGAACGGGTGAAATGGTAGAACGGATGAAGTAGGTGAATGAACGGATGATGTGCTTGGAACCAGCGAAGTGGGGGGAACTAGTAGAGTGGGTAGAACGAGGGAAGTGGTACAAATAGTTAAGTGAATGGAACGTGTGAAGATGACGTATGTGGATGGATGATGCATGGAGTAAGGATAACATGGGTAGAACGAATGAAAGGATCAGTGCGAAGATGACTTATGTGTATGGATGATGCATGGACAAAGGATAACGTGGCTAGAACGAATGACGGGAGTAGTGCATAAAATGGTGGAGGGCATAAAATGGTTGAAGTGCATGGAACGGTTGGGAATGCATGTAACGGGTTGGAATGCATGTAAAGGGTTGGAGTGCACAGAATGGCGGGACGTACATGAAATGGTTTGGAGGGCATGGAATGTCTGAAAGAACACTGAAAGGAATGGTCTGAGTGCTTGAAACGGTCGTAATGCATGGAACAGTTGGAGTACATGGAACGGATGAAGTTCATGGAAGTATTGGAGTGGGCGCGATCTCAAGCACCTACAGTAAACCACCATACTCACATCTCCACGCTTACTCTCTTCTTTACACCACCACTCAAATAGAACACAGCGATACTATGACACCATTCGGTATAGCTGTTCTCATACCAACATCTGCCTCATACTCCCCATCACTCTAACTAAACACTGCTGGTTACACACCCCCCAGCCAGGCGTTCTCCTCAGGCGTAACGCAGCCATGATCGGTCTGGATAATTCTTGCCAGAACGAACACATACTATTGACCTCCCAACCACCACACCTACCGCTAAGAAGCAGCTATGACACGAATGCCACACCAGCTGCACACATATCCGGTGCTCACACGCACCTTTGACTCTCTCTACTGACTTGAACTTCGGTTCCCAAGGGCGTTCAACCTACCAGCGCCTTCAGACCATACCAATGGTATATAAGGCGCTATATAAATGCAAAGTAACATGACATAACATAACATCCAGATACCGTGTAGCAGGTAACTTGGAATACAAGTTAACGCCCAAATATGTGTATTCCTTAACTACTTAAAGGGCCTCCCCATCCAGGCGCCAACACTCCCCCTTCACTTTTTAGGTGATGGTGTAAAAACCATAATTTTTTTTAACTGGTGTTCACTGCCAAAGAACTCAATTCAAAGAACACTTGAAAAAAACAGAGGCAGGTCTGGAAGCCACCGGGTGTCGGATCTAACAAAACAATGTCATTGGCGTAACCCATCCATTGTAGGGGGACGTTGACTAGTTTCGGGGCAATTGAGGATGGAATAATAGTCTCGCTCTGGTTGGACATATACAGATTGAAAAGCAATGTTGCAAGAATGCAACCTTGTTTTAGTCCTCGCTCGGTTGAAATCCAACAGACGTCCCACGATGTTGGTCAAGCTGAATCTTGACCTGTGTGTGCTCATGAAGAGAAATTATTTTGATTAAACCTGGCAGAATGTTCCAGTTACGGAGCTTACGCCAGAGCCTACCTTGATCAACCGTGTCAAATGCGGCACTAAAATCAATGAATGTTGCATAGACCGGCCTCTTTCGTACTTTCCCTGCCTGCTGGCTAACAGTAACCCAGGCCAAGGCATTAACCAAAGTCCTGAATCCCTTTCGAAACCCTGTCTGAGGGGAATAAGGTTCTGCAGTTCAGCCCATTCCCCAAGCTCCTTTAAAAGCAGTCTGGCACGCATTTTAGCCAGGGTGTCTAACATCACCAGTAGACTATACTTGGCAGGATCTGCAGAACTTCCCTTTTTTTATTACTGGGACTATTATACTATTCCGCCATGATAAGGGGATTAATTGGGCCACGCTGATCCAATGAAACAACCAGCATAATGCAGACGCGCAATAATCCGGGTCCGCTTTAATCAAGGAACTGCAGATTCAATCCGGACCTGGAGCCATAGACTCTTTTCTGGCAGTAATTAAGGAGCAAATATTATGCAAATATGTAAAACGCCAACCAGTAGCTAACCTTGGTGGCCAGTCAATGCAGCCCCGGCACTCCCAAGAGGCTGAAGAAATGTAAGTGACCCAAGTCTGTTCCGGGACGCAATTGATGTCATTAATCAGAGGTTTATTACCCTTAATCTTCCAAAACAAGTTAGTCATTAATAAGAGATGAGTGCACAAGAGCTCTCCAGCGGGAACATTCCAGTTTATACTAGTGACTTTTCAGCCACTTATCATGCACAGATTTAATAGCCTTGGCCCGAGAGGCATAATCAATCATCTCAAATGCCAAATCAGCTAAACCACGCAATTCCCTCCGCATTTCCCTTTCCTTCACATTAGTCGGTTTATCAAAAATTTGCCGGTTTTAGGCCCAATACCCAGTCCTAGTTCCTTTCTTAGTAGAAGACCTAGATATGATGTTCACCATACAAGTTTCATATTCAGCAATAGCCTGTTTGGCAGAAGCCAAGGTGGCATTAGGTTCTGCCACTGCACAAGCAACTTTATATTCAACCATAGTTTTCCGCACCCATGATAACACTTCCCCCAACTTATTATCGCTCCGGAAAAGTCGTTTGAGGGATGAGTTGATGGACAATTCCCCTAATGGTTCATGGCAAATGGGGTTGATGTACAAATTAAAACAGGCAATAAGAGCATAATGATTGCTTTCCTTATGATGTACCACACACACATCTTAGATCAGTGTTGGTGCATTAGCAATAAAAATATTATCAATAATGCTACAGCAGTTGGCCCCAATTGTAGTTAATTGCGGTGGAGAATCAGAAGGAAAAGCACCATTAATCATGGAAAACCCATTGAGAAAAGCAAACTGGCCCAGTCCAGCCCACGCTTACAACCCTGGGCATTAATACCACCCTGAATCGAAGAATACGCCAGATCCCTACCCTCCATAACCCCACCATTCGGGATCCTGGAGTTGGAATCTCCACAGGCCAACACTGGGGTAGCCTTACTTAGGTTAAGGGTTAATGCCTCAACTTCCTTAATGACCTCAGCATGACAGGCCTTATAAGGTGGATCATAGATGTTAATAATAATGTCCTCCAAATCACAATATTGCGGTTCACGAGGAAACATAATTTTACCAAATGAGAACGTTGACTGATTCACAAGCTAATTCAACCGAACCAAGTGGCTTCTTCGCCCCAGTAATAATCCCTCCTTATGAGACGACCCTGGGGCTCCTGAACCACCAGTGAACAAAGAGTTTGCCATCCATCAATAAATAAGGAGAGTCACAAGCCAAGTTTCCTGGAGAGCTATAATAGGAAGGTTATCAATATGCTGTAGTAGGCCGCCATGATGAAGATGGCCAAAGGTGTTCCAACTGAGAAGCTAAAACGGGGGGCTGGAATTATCACTACGAGCAAGTGTTTCCACTCTGAGCAACCATTTGGGCTAACCATTCTCAGTGGGACTCCTCCCCGCGTGCCTCCTCCCCAACCGTTGACACTACGGTCCTAGACAATACACTCAGGTTAATTGGTCTCCTTGGATTATTCATATAAATTGGCTGCGGTGGATTAGGAAGCGAAGGAAACCATCCACCTGCTTCACCCGAACCTCCTAACTTAATGATCTGAGGATCATCCACTTCAACAGCTGAACAGTCGTAGCCCAATCTGCCGAGGTATATGCAATGATCCATAATATAAAAGTATTACCCGCAAAAAAGTAAACCATTGAAGTAGGATATCTAGCATTTTTACAAATATCCATAATCCTCATGTCACTACTTTGAATAAAACAAAGGCAAATATTGCTGTGTAACGTTTCCAAGAGCCGAGATCAATTTAAAAAAAGGTTTTTCATCATTACAAAACAAACAATTTGAAGAGCCTTTACTTTAAAAGGAGATTCCCACCAGTACCCAAAACCCTCCCCAGGCATGCTGCCCAAATCATGTGCCTTTACCACCAGTGGCTTCTGCCTTTTCTTTTTGGACATAATATCGTGATACATTTTAGCCTGCTAAATAACTTCTTGCTGTTTTGACAGTTTAATCTGTTTCCTATTTACCAGGCTGCAGACGCCGGGTCAACCCCCACACCATCGCAACTCGTCCCGTTATTAACGGTCATGCATGTCGGCAGCAGATCTTTTAGTGCAGAAATATTTGGAAGAATTGCATTTAAACTAGTCTCATGAGCTTAAGGTGTAAGAGTGAGTAAATCCAACTTGCTTAATGATTTAGAAATTAGGGAGTCTTGTTGCTCAACTTTGGTAGCAATGGCGTCACATTTGACTGAGGTCACTCGACATACATTCCCAGATCATAAACATAACCGCTAATGAACCACATATGTTAGCAGGTGACAATAAATCAACAGCACCCCCAACTAGATCCTCCTCAAACAGCTATGCATTAGAAGACAAGGATCCAGGCGGTGCTTGTAAAGGCAACACCCCACCTGTCGAATGGGCCAAAACCCCAGCCACCACCACCAGCGCTGCTGCTTTGCCAAGCTCCGTCCCACCTAATGAACATAAAGGGCTAACGGTGGGGCGGCTAAAGGAAACATTGTTCACCCATACCAGCTCATCATCGTCCATTGGCAAACAGGGCCCCGCAAGCACCACTGGTACCGCCACAACGTAAGGAAAACTTTCCCAAGACTTATCTGGCACCAATGGGGGCCTGTACACACTGCGTCAGCTGAGGTAAAGGTGTAATCAAGGCCTTAACCACTGATTCGATGGTTCTTGAACCAATACATGAAGGTGAGGATGTGAGCTCATCCGTCAATTCAATGGAGAGGTTAAAGTCACTACCTCTACTAACTGGCAAATGCCACTTGGCGAAATAAATCCGTAATTTGTTGGTTACAGTCCCCTAATTTAACAGTTCTTTGGAGGAACGTCGGACTGGCCTGTTTTTTGCAGGAGCAGAAACATATAAATAGGAGTCCTCTGTAACTAAGTCTTCATGTCCGACAGCACGGCAATCATGGCAAGCAGCAATGGCCCCTTCATGCTTCAATACTTCAGCTAGAAGTATTTAAGAAGAGGCACCAAACTTAATGCTGAACATAGTTTTATCAGAGAAATCGAAATTGCCATCCGTCATCTCTAATAGCGGTTCTTTGGAAGACTTTGTGAGTAGTCCAAGAAAGGGATCTTGCTGCATCTGCAAGTAGGAATATTCTCTCCTAAATTGCACACAACTTCTACAAACATTCTCACTTATTCTGCCTTTACGATTGTTTACCTCTTTGGATATAGATGTGGTTGAATGTCAAAATGAGTTATAAAATAATGTATTACTTTCATTCAAATAGCATAGCCTGCAAAATTTGAGACAAAATAGATTGCTTTAGACCAGTGGTCTTCAAACTTTTTTGGCCTGGGCCCCCCCTGATCAAAGTTTGGGCAGGCCGGGCCCCCCCAAATGTGCCAAATGGACAGTATGTAAAAATCGCTATGAACTTTTGCGTGCCGTCACCGCACCCTACTCCCAGTACAGACCCTGTGCTCTCCCCACCCTATTCCCACCACTATCCCAGTGCTGCCGCCCATCCTGCTCCCACCACAGTCCCATTACACAAGCATACACACATCCATACACATTTAAATAAAAAAATAAATTGCCACAAACGTACCTTCTGAAGGGGCCTGCGTTTGGTTGCTAAAATGCCCCACTCCAGGTTGCTCTGCCCGTAATGTGCGAGGAGGCACAAGAGCACCCCCTCGCACATACGTACATGCAGTGCCCCAGCCAGCATTTCCAATGAGCTACGCAAGGCTGGTGAAGCAAAACACCCCCAGCGTTGCATGGCTCAGTGATCATGTGCGGCTGAGGAAATGAACTATCAAAGGCAAACAGTGTTTCCCTTTGACAGTTCAGCCAGCCCAGGAGTACTCCCTCAGCTGGAAAAAGCAGCTGAGGGAGTGCTCAGTGTTTCACTGGGCTGGCTCTTCGGCTCCTCCATAATGGGTGAGGTGGCCAGTGGGCGGACGCACCCTCACCCATTATGGAGGAGCCGGCAGGCTTGGACTGGCCTATAGGGCAATAGGGCGATTACCGTACCGAAAATGCAAAATGCTAGTGTAGGCCAGTCAAAATGGGCCACTTTTTTGGCCCATGTGGGCCAGTTTGAGGAGTTCACTATGCAGCTAGTAGTTTTGACCATTTTTACTGAATTAAATATTCTTTAACTATCACAATTTGTTTACATTTGAACAAAAAACAACTGCTGGCCCTTTTCTCATTGGTGCCTAAGACCGTTTTATGGTCCAGTCAGACCATGTGAGCCTCTCCTTCACAGTTCCTCCAATCTAAAAAAAAAGTAAAACATTTTTTTTTGTTTTTACACATTTCATGCTGGGCTCTGGCGCCCCCCCCCTGGGATGCGGACGCGCCCCACAGTTTGAAGACCTCTGCTTTAGACTGTGGGTATTCACGTATAATCTAAATCTGATATGATTGGTCACTACGAGCGTAATCTAAATGCCATATCATAACCAATATATTAAAAGCAGAACAACATTCAAATGGATTGTTTTTAGCTGCTTCGGAAAAATAAATTCGGCAGAGGGTGCTGTGGATGCATGCGGTCGACTTGATATCTCTCGATTGCTTCCATCCCGGATTCTACGTCATCTTTGGTATATATTGCACGCGCAGCACCAGTTTACTTTAGTTCTGTTTTTCAGCGATACCTAATGCTTTGAAGAATTACGCCGTGCTTCATTTTTTCTGTGAGTTTGTTTGCATACGTAGGCCTCGTCTTCAGTACCTTCAACCACGAAGGGCAGTTAAAAAATGCTACAACTGTGGTGCCAAGATTCCCTAATGAATCACCATCAAGTGTGTCTCTGATGCCTTGGCGTCGAGCATAGGACAGCAGACTGAGAGTCTGGTCAGTCTATGACCGGTAAGGCCCTAAAAGAGCGCAAAGGGAAACTAGAGGTCGGTAGGCTCCCTACTGAATCACCTTCATTGACTCCATCGAAAAGACGATCATTCAACGAGTCGAGAGGTTAGACTCCTCAAAAGAAAAGGTAAAAAAAACACCCCCTCTCCAGGAGCGGTTCCCACCATTCCTCGTCATCTTCGAGCAAATCGAACAAAAGGCATTATAAACCGCCCTCTTTGAGTTCATGATATGATATGGCATTTGTAACGCGCCTATACACAAGTGTTTCATCTGATTCCACTCTGGAGAGAAGTATAACCTATCCAAATAAATCCTCTACTCCAGCTGAGTGGGAACATTTCGGACAGGAAATGTTGAAATTCTTTGAGAAAGATGCTCCGACCCCCTTGAAAGAGAAGGTAAAAAGCCATGCTGCTGTCAAGCACCTAAGACGGATAAGCGAAGGCCTACGGCTACATCCTGCGTGCCTTCTAGCCCGGGACATAAGCCGGAGACCCCTCGAGATACTTCGAGTTTTCAAGACGAGATCATCCAAGACTTTGAGTCGAGGGTCAAGCCCTTCGAGGGCTACGTTGAAGACCAAATCAATGGAAAAGTCGTTGACGGTCAACGCCTTTATCTGCGACAGTGTCGAAATCGACCTTTTGGTGAAACCATCAACACCTTTACCTTCTAGGCCTATGGAAATTCAGAAAACTCACAAACCTCTACCAAAAACAGATTTCATTACGGAAGGGCGACAAGTGTCTCTAGTTTTAAATTTGAAATGATTTTTACGCAACTATTTGGTTCTTTGGAAGAACTTATGAATTGAGATGCTTGGTTATTCCCCTTGGAAAAAATGTATACTACTGATATTTCTTTAATGTGGATTTTGAATTGATTAAATTGTTAAAAGTTTATTTGAAACCAAAACACAAGAAAATATATTTAGTGCAGTTTTTGGATGCATCCTTTATACAATGAACCAAATAGAAATGTGGTATTACTATGGAAAGTGGGGGTGAATTAAACATGGCTTCGTGCTCACATAATATATATATATATATATATATATATATATATATATATATATATATATATATATATATATTCAGGTTTCTCCCCTAACCCCAATAAATTGAGGAAATGAAGGTACTGTTTAATTATGCAACAAGTAGATAATTACATGGGATCAAGCTGGGTGGATGTGGGGCGAACTAAGACATTCCAGTGTCCATGTGCTGTGTCTTAATCCAGTTAGCAGTGTTCAGGTAGCAACAGCACGTGCATGTACATCATGAGAAATGGTTTACTTACACTGTATGTTTTATGACAGCCACAGCACACATGAAATGAAGCTGCTTTTGGGGCAGCAGCATGCAAGTCTTTTTTTTCATCTCAACCCTACTGGATAAATGGTTAATTTCCATAGCAACAAAAAGCCATCACAGCAACTGCCATCTTGTGCTTCTCACTTGAATCCTTTTAGTGAATTCTTAGCTATTAAGGTCAATTTAAAGACTGCAACAATATTCGGTAAAAAGCTTTACTAACCCACATCATGATCTTATATTTATTTTGGATTTTTTATTAGCGTTATCCAATATGGTGAATATTATTTAGATCCTTGTTCCTGTTTTTTTTGTTTTGTTGCTTATCATGCATGCTATTCTTCTAGGTTGACTTTGAAAATCCCGATTACAAGAGATTTCCAAACTTCCGGAATGTGGTTGCCTACGAGACAGTGGTGGGACCTGGAGATGTGCTTTACATCCCAATGTATTGGTAAGAATGCTATACTACTGTGTCGAGCTCTTCAATTATCTATTGTTCAGAGCTCTTTGCCTCATACACAAATATTTATTTATTTCACATTGACAACATATTGGGCTACCATCTATAGCAGGGGCCTTGCCCTAAGACCTGGTGAACGTCTTAAGAGACTGCATTGTTAATTATGTTATTTGTAATACATTGTGTGGGATGGTTTCTGTGTGCTTTTTTTGGGCATTTAATGACTATAGATTAACATGAGGAGGAAAGCATTCCTATAAAATTGGTCTTTTAAGTACATTTTACATCACTCCACTAACCATTCTAGGTCATATGCTTTTATTATTTCAAGCACATATACTTTTCAGTATAATTGATACTCTTTGTCCCTTCGTCTTCACACCCATACTAATGATCTCTGCACCTTTCGAATGAGAGTAGAGCTGCCCCTGCACAATATAATGTAATGCAGCGTATCACTTTGAGAGATCTGGAGTTCTTGATTGGTTTTAATGTTTGATGCCCTGGTACCACCCCTTTTCTGTGTAAGGGTCTGGCCATTTCTTTATCCCTTTCAGTTGTCTCCTGCTTTTTGTCTTGATCTTCCATATTTCCCAGACAGTTCATTGCTAGTATTGGCTTGTCTATCATCCCATATGATTGTACCATTCTTAGCTAATTAAGAAAAGGCTTATAAGATGAGCTCTGAATCTGCAAGCGTGGACAATTCAATTCCCGGTACTACCCGCTTGCCCCTACACAATTGTAGGATATGTGATGTGATGAATACAAAAATGCACCCCCCCCCCCATGCCCCACCCTTTGGAGGACCCCTTTAAGATACAAAGGTGAGCCCGCTATGGAACAGCCTCCCTAAAGGACAGGGCAAGTGGAATCACACTGGGGGTGACCCCCTCTGGGGACAAGAAATGCCCCAATACTAATCCCACCCCACCTCCCATAATGTCTAAGTCCTCAGTGTGTATTGGTTACATGGGGGTTGGACACAGTAAACGGGTACAGGACCCTTTAACGTGGATGGCTTGGTTTATGACCTGTACTTATTAACCCTTCTGATGAAGACCAGGACCAGTGGTCTAGTCGCTTGCCTTCAAGGGCAAGCGACTATACCACTCGAATACCAATGGATGCCAGCAACAGGAGAGATAAGCAGATGGAGTATGAGAAATGCTGAATTACGCGACTCTGTAGAGGAGGGAGCCCCTCCCTCGCAGGAAAAGAACCATGTTGTTGGCATGGTGGGCGGAGACTCGTAGCCTGCAGATTGCTGCTGCTTGGAGGCTGGCAGAGAGGCCAGTACCACAGCAGGCGAAGGAATTGAGGTCCCGACAGGAGTAGCAGGTTGACTTCCCTCAGAAGAGCCACCCGGGCCCGGCTGTCCAGAAACAGGGACACTGACTAGGGAGATGCAATTGCGCAGACTGGAGCCAGGCCTGAACCGTGGAGCTGCACTGACCAGAAACGTGGCTGCTGGAAGAGGTATGCAAAATTGTAATCGGAGCGGGCAGAGGGTGGTGAGGTCCCAGCAGAGCCCAAACTGTGCTATGATTCAGTGTACCAAACAAGGGGATGGAAGGACTGAGCAGGCCCATAGTACATGGAAGGCTGAATATAAGAATATCCAAGAAGGGTTTGAACAAAGCAAGTTACCGAGTAGGGCTGAACAGGCTCACAACCCAAGCAGGCTTGAGTATACAAGTAATTCAGGAAGAGTCTAGAGAAGCAAGCTGGCAAGCAGGACTGAGCAGGCCTGTAACCCACCAGAGGTTGAGAAACCACTTACCCCATGAGTGACTGAATGACGGGACACAAAATAGGGCTGACCAAGTCCAGGGGACCTACCTGAGGCTGAGAAGGTGAAACTTTCAGTCAAGGATTGAAGTTTTTTCTTTTTTAATTGCCAAGCAGTATAGATCTGGAAGAGATTTTCTAGGAGATGGGGATATAGACTGTCTGGAACATATGATGAGGGCATTGTCTTGACTTAAAAGAAAGCTAAGACATTTTCTTTTTGGAACCTTTTGGATATGTGATCCAGAGGTGGAAAAGATTTTGGGGTCAGAAAACCAGCCTGCACTAAATTACTACCAGGGGAAAGTAATGTGCTCGTCTGTCTCCTATGCCTGACTTTTCATAGTGCCTAATGACAAGTTGGTTTTGTTTTAAAAAACACTTGCAGTATTAGTATGCTGTCATGTCCAGTTTGGCCTCACATTTCCCTTGCTTATCATATGTCTGGCCTAGTCACAGTATGTGAAGATGTAACCCACATGTGCAGCTGCTTACCATCATGGGCCATGCCTAGCATTAAATGTCCCAATTATTGGCTATATAAAATCTACAAAAATATAAATGTGTGCCCTGTGAGAAACATGAAGGTGTCTCACTTGCTAGTCCCTGGGGACCTGTCATCCAGGTTGCCAGGGCACGGCCATCGCTATTGGATCCAGTTCCTAGGTGTGGACCAGTGCGGGAGGATGACCTGGATGAGGGGTCTTTGCGGAATGGAAGTGGGACACCGAAGGGTGAGACGCGGTATCCCCTTCCCTGTAACACTTGGTCCCCATCCTACCAGGTAGGATACCCAGAACCTCATACCCCCCCGACCCCCACCCTTCCTAAGACAAACACTTTCTCACAGACAGTTAATCTTGAGCAACAACAGACTAACACCAGAGCCTTATACCCGACCCAGAGCCATATACCCGACATGTTCCAACACAAGGGTCAGGCAGAGTCCGGCAATTACTGATAATTACACACACCTGACTTCCATCACACTTCTCCACACAGGTAAAAGGCGGAGCGCAAAACCACACTCTGAGCAAGACAAAAGGCACGAGGAAGCAGCAATTCCGAGATGGCAGTTTAAACCAAGGAAAGGCGGGAAGACCAGAGAGGGCCACAAGTAGGGAACTACCCTTGACCTTTTCGGAAAAGAACCGAGACTTTCAAGAGGCCTAGAGGAAAGGAAACACAAGACCGGGGATTGCAGCCGAAGAACGGTGTAGTGTTTGTTGAAGGCACACAAGGCCCTCTCGCATTGATAGCCAAGGCGGGTAGAAGCAATTGCCGCTGTGGTACTGTCCTTGGCTTCGACAACAAAGTAAAGACAGCAAATTCAGCACAGCCGGTGAGTCGGAGACACTAATGGCAGACCGGACTGTGTTATGCTCAAAGTTGCAAGCAGCAACATTGTATGAGGAAAAGAGGACTGACTCGTGTGATTGAACTTTATGAAACTGAAATGGGTACCAGATAGTGGTCCGGCGCCACCTGGGTGCTCACTCGAAGTTCTCTGTTGGTATCCAACTGAGCGTGTGAGAATTATTGAACTGTGAAATCAAAGTTGTCCTGCAATGGGCCAAGCTAAAATCCGTGCACATTTGAATGTCTTCGATAGCCTATGAACTGAAATTGGCTGAGGGAGGATAGTTGTATAAAAAGGATCTCAGCCCGGCTGAGGGGGATCCAGGCTGAAGTGACTCGCCCGACTTGAATATTTGGAAAGGATTTGTATCCGTTGTTTTTAGTACATCAGGCCCTCTGAATCAAGAGACTTTGAATTTAAGAGACTTGGGTACAGAAGGCCCTGATGTTGGTAAAAGGAACTGTCCTCATGCCGAAGAAGCCCAAGAGTGTGCTATGCTCGAGTGAACCACCTTGTCCTGTGCTAAAAACGTGGGCAAGGGAGACCCAATGGCCTGAACATCCTGATTTATCATTTTGTAAACACTTCTTTCTTTTTTCGTGAACATTACCCCCACACTATTTGTAACCTAGAGTAAGGATTGGCAATATGTTTTTTTTAGTATCTGAGACTCTACTAGGGCTGCATTATTATTACTTGATGGTCGTAGCTTTCTCCCATCACATAGGTGTTTTTCACACCCTTGATAAAGTTCAGTAAACACCCTTGAACTGTGGTCACTTGTCTCTTACTTTGATACCATTCTTCCTTAAAGCCCATACTTGTGTAAGTTCGAAGGTCCACTGTTGTATGTTTGCCCGACACAATAGTCTATGACCCCATCTACCCACTTATTTAATATTTTTTGATGAATCAATCTATTTTACCCGAGAAAGAGACAATACCTTAAAGGCAAAGTTCACTCAAAGATGTTATGCTTTTAAAAATGTTGGCCATAATGTCATGATGCATACCCCCGGGCATCCAGACCACATCCATCAGCCCCGGGAGCAGGCATCATGTTGCCTTGAGAAAACCCAGCAACCCCGGCTAGGGGCTGTCTGGGTTCAGTCCTGGCGCCTATGGCGCCAGGCTCATATGGGACACCAGTCCTGGCGCCATAGGCGCCAGGCTCATAGGTGCACACTTACCTGATACAGACCATGCTGCAAGAAGATCCAAGCCCATGTGAGGCCTGGAAGGGACTACTTTACCTTGGGGACTATTTTGTTACTCAGGTGTGGTCGGGGAGGAATACCTACCTGGGACTACTTTGGAGGCTATTTAAACCACGCCCGAAGAGCAGCACACACTTCGCGTTTTTCTGCATCCAGCAGCGTAACGTTCACTGTGCCAGCAGCAGCATCCAGCCTTCTGCCACGCCCGCCTCGAACCTGGAGCACCTAGAAAGAAGGAAAGAGGCAAAGGTTAGAACAAGAGTATTACCTGATTTCTTACCTGATCCCGGATTCATCGAATCTTCAAACCAGAGGAAAGACTTTGTTTTAAACACCAGCAGCAGCGCCGCGCCATACTCACCGTTCCACGTAGCATCTCCTCGATCCGGCGCTACCTCCATCTTTACATCGCCGAATCCCGGCACCTAAGGGGGACAGGAAACAACAAGGTGAGTAGAGAGAACAGACAGACGATCTCTTTAGCCGCCATATGCTTACCTGATTTTACCGCTGGAGGTATTATTCATCAGCACACCACATCTTCTTATGCCGCACCTGTAAGAAAGTTTAACCCTTGGCATTATTTACCGGACAGTGTTGGGTAACATAGACTTTTACCGGAGCGCTTTCAGCTGTCAATCTTCTTATTGGGTCAAAGCTGCAAGATAAAAAGAGGAATTGGACAGGAGTGAATTCCAGACATTTTGAACTCTTACGAACTATATACTTACGGCTCTTCGCCAGGACCTTTTGGAGTCGGGATTCGTCTACAACTCTTCCAATATCTTCAGGCCAGTGAAGTAACTGGGCATCAACGCGGCCCTGCGTTCTTCGCAGGAAGGAGGGCTCATCCTTCAAGAACATAAGGTGAGATTGCTGAGAGGACACTTCAGAGGTGATTAGTGGGGAGGACAGTGGGGGTGCTATCACTTGGATCCACAAGTGGCTAAATCCATCGCTCCACTTGTAGGAGAATATTTCTACGGGTCAAGCGGACAAGATTAGGAGGGCAGATCCAGTCAGTCATCGCTGCACTACGCATCACGTGGGTGGAGGCCGCAGCAGTCCGGGTCCGACCGACGCCCCTGTGGGAGCCAGGTGAGCGTAACACATAATGAGATACCTTGGCATCATTTTAAAAAAAAAAAAGTTCCTAATCATTTTTAAAATGACCCTTCAAGTCCTGATTTTCAAGGACTTGGAGGCAGCCATTTTCTAAGCAGCACTTTCATGTACCTCAGTTAATGCTGTGCTCTTGTGGAAACAATTGAGCAAAAGCCCCCACCTGGGAGTTTTTGTGTTTTGCTCCTGGAGAGTAGAGCAGTTTTGTACATGCAGGCAGCAGCAGTTACTCCAGTTTGTACAGTATACTCTAAAAACCTCTTCCACATTTTCCGAATGGTGCTTACAAATGCCCCCGCCTTTTCCAAGTGCCCACTGTTTGCAGCCATGCCAATGGCCAATACTTCTGCTTACGTTCAAGAGCTAAAGATCTTTTGAATTTGAAAATCAAGAGGTACCCCGGATTCCAGACACTTGCATTGGCAGATCCATTTGTTACTATGTTTTCATTCTATGGACATGTTGAAGAATATGTAGAGATGCAGATGTACATGTCGTCTATAGAGCCTGCCCCTCACCTGCATCATACTGGAAGAACAGCAAGAGAATACTGTGCATGATACCTGGTATCATCCCAATATAACATCAAAGGTATGAAAGACGTTATGCGCTCAGACAGCTGTAACAAATGTACCCTCAAATTGATGTGGTAGACACTGGACATGGAGTTAAGTACATTCGGACAGAAGAGAAGTGACGTGAAGAGAGAAGATGCATAGACTCACTAAATCTGATGAACAGATGTCTGAAGAATGAAGATGCAACTGAAGCAACGTAGTAAACATATATGCGAATATAAAGACAACCATGTACACATTGAAGATAAGTGACAAGAGATGTAGTAGATGTATATATGCAGAAATGCAAGGTAGATGAGACAACTTTGAGGCTTGCTAATGTAGGACATATAACGCGAGTAGAGCAACCGAATGGATGTCTACATCCTATATAGGCTGTAGAGTTGACAGGCACTGGAATGCAGATTCGTGCAAAGGTATTTGCTTGGCTCAAGATCAAGGATGCCACAGCAAGAATCAACTGCAAGGGACGAGGATAAGCCGTGTACATAAGACCTATTTCTCTTAGATTAAGTAAAGGAGTGACTAATTATGGGTGCCAAGTATTGAACAAGCAAAGATGCAGAAAGCATATGAAAAATGGAGCAACC
Source organism: Ambystoma mexicanum (assembly GCF_040938575.1). Classification (NCBI taxonomy): domain Eukaryota; kingdom Metazoa; phylum Chordata; class Amphibia; order Caudata; family Ambystomatidae; genus Ambystoma; species Ambystoma mexicanum. The sequence goes on along the minus strand of NC_090929.1, from coordinate 686,306,555 downwards.
AAGTTTCCAGAGGCCAAGAGGAGTAATAGCACCCAATATAATTGAATCAAATAACATTAAATAGAATGATAGAATGGACAAAATCATGGTCACGTCAAATGTGATGTAAAGCCAGGAGACCAGGCCTATTCATAAAGCTCCAGACGAAGATAAGCAATGTACCTTCACTTCCTTTAATGTTCAGAGGACGAGAACAGCCAGCAAGATCAACTACAAAGAAGCAGCCCTGGCTTAGGGCCTAATTGGTAAACTAAGAAAGGCAGTTGTCTGACGTTGTCCCCCTGCACTTGGCAGATTTACAAACAAGTTTTTCAATGTGGAAACCCTGTTGAAAACCGCTTTGTAAATCGGGCACATTATACAAAAATGTACTTTGCCATACAAATGAATTTTTTCTGGGTGGGGGTCTGAAACATTGGATATTTTGAAACGGCACAGGGTGCAAGCCTCACTCATTGAGTTAATCTTAATATTTTATTGGCAAAGTATGCATTTTTCTTTCTTTTTTTTTTTTTTTTTTTTTTTGCAGCCCATTCACACTCCTGTTTAGTGCCATACACAAGTTCCCCGCACACTGGAAGGCTCTAAGTATTAGAGAAAGATAGTTCAGCACACATTCAGGCCTCTTGGTCTTAACACAACTACATACTGCCTGCATGCAGAAAATTGCTCTTGGCAGCAATAAGCAAAAACTCCCAGTACAGGGTTTTTGCTTGATTGATTGTTGCCGTGAGAGCACAGAATTAACTGATGCACATGAAACTGCTTCTGCTTAGCAAATGGCTGCTTCCAAGTCCTTGAAAATGAAGACATGAAGGCTAATTTTTAAAATTATTTTCCATAGGAACCATTTAAAAAAAAAAAAGCCAATATATTCTTTTCTTATGGCCAACATTTTAAAGCAGAACATTTTTGAGTGCCCTTCACCCACCAACCTGTACACCAAATTGGTGGTGCGTTCCATCATCTTGATATTTATTTAATGTCGCTATTTTTACAATGTCACGGAGTGCTCCATAGCAGCTAAAAGGCAGCTGTGTGGCCAGATAGTTGGAGGTTGGTGCAGTGCTCAAGGAGGTAGAAAACGTACAACAATCTTTCTTCACAGCAGTTCAGGAGATGTACAAAACCCATGCTAGCACCTAGATTCAGTGGAAACCATTTTGAAATGGTTAACTAGGTTTTGTTCCTGTGCGTCCTGAAAAAGGTTAGACCACAAAGCTAATTAAAGGAAGTTTGGATATCTAATTTAGTTTCTTGACTGCCTCTACTAACTGTCACTTGGAATGCAAGATATTAGAATGCACCTGTTCAGGCTTAATGAAACTGGCGCTAATTATTTTGTGTGTATTTATTTTGTTATGAAATCAGTTTTGTCAAGTAAGGTTGTAATTGAATTATTTATTTATTCCATCCAAAAGGTATTGAATTTAATACAATTTCCGCAAGGATTTGCAAAACATAATTCACAACTTTCTGTGACAGATTTCACACTAAAGATCCCATCTTTCACTACAATGTAACGGATTAAAACCCAATAGTAATGATTCACTATTACAATAGTCACTTTAACTCCACACTGGTGGCTCGGCAAGACTTTGAATACTTAGTTTCTTTAGTCCATTAGAAAGACCTGAGTCAATATAAGATGAGCGGTCTGTTTCGATTAACGAGCTGAATTTCAGAAAAAAGTTTGCTTCAAAAGCTTGCACTTTGTAATTCTGAAAGACTGCATAAAAGAATAAATGGAATGTTCTGTTGCATTGTCGACCTTCAGTGCCTACACCCCATATGTGGAGAGGCTGGGAACATGGCCAAAGCTCTGGCCTAAATGTAGCCCTGTGCATGCCATGCTCCCGTCTTCTTACTACGTCGGTTTTTGACTACACAGTGTGGCATTGGGTAACCCATATGAGCCAAAACCAGAGATTAGGTAATCTTTGATTTCCTCTGGCACGCCCATATTTTTAATGCCTAGTTAAGCCTTTATATGCCTATGTAGTCCAGTTTTAAAAATTGCAATTCTTTCAAGCATTCTTTCACTAGTTCTTCTCATTTCTTATGTTTGAAGTTTTCAGGGTATTCTCTTTAGATATAATTGTTCAGAACTTGTACTATGTTAGGTACTAGAAGCAAATGGATATCTTTGCATAGGTTTATTAAGGGTTTTGGCAGAAAACCACCCGCAATGTTCTGAGTTTGCAGGGAGAAGCAGAAGGCGATTGAATCTTTTTTTTTTTTTTTTACCATCCTGTACCTTGTTCACAATCTGTGTGGTGAGGACTAAGATTCCTGGTAGTGTGTGTAGTCTCTAAAGGCTCAATCCAGTAAACTACCAGAGGTTTCTCAGCTGCGTAGTATGGTTATGTATGAACGTTTTTCCACAACCATGTCGGACCCTTTGAAACCTTTTATGGAATTTACATCAAATGTATTGGAGTTTCCATGCTATGACACACAAATCATTTTTACAACAGAAAAAATAGGCCTTTAGGTTTCTGGGCCTCAGAGGAAATCTTAATTGGATTTTTCAGCCGCAACCCTGTTTGGCAGATGAGGGCCTGGCTGTCGGATCAGTGGCTCACTGCCTCCGGCCAATGCAGTCTTCTACTTATCTCCTGTTAAAATCAGCACTGCTCTTAATACCTTAGGAAAGTGTGGTTCCATCTTGTTTGGGATCCTGTCTGAAAAACTGCAGGAGGCCTTCTGTATACGCTCAAGTAATCAAGTTGTCAGATATTGGTCTGGTATGTACGGTCAGGTTGCAGCAGGAGGAGACAGACACACAGGTGGCATAGTAATAGATATAAACTTTTATTAGCCAAGAAAATTGAGAAAACCTAACTTTCCTCACCTCTAAGAGGGGTTTCCCTGCCTCAAATTAAATACTAATGGGGATGTCAGAATGTGAGTTTCACACACAAAACCAGAGGAATTACTCCTTTTCCCCGCCTAAAGGTTCTGTGATCCGCTTTCTCAATTGTCAAGAGAATTACTCCTTTCTCTTGACTGTGGCTTTTCTTTAACCTGGGGGAATGACTTCATTCCTCGGGCTTCTCTGCCCTTTTTTTCTGATGTCGCACTACCCAGAGAATGACTCCCTTCTCCTGATATATTGGTTTCACAGTCCACATCACCCTCTACTGTACCCGGTGGGGATTGACATCCTTCCCCTGGTTTACTTTGTTTCTCCTGTAGGTTTCTCAGCAATACAGTTCATGCACCAGTAGGGTCCTCAACCCAGCCTTCCCCACTATGACCCACTTGGTTCTCTGGTTTGTCAAATGCTGCCACTATGGGCTACATTGACCCACTGAACAGAATTTCGCCAAATCCAAGCTGCATTTGCGCAGAAACAGCAAAATGGTTGCACTGGCTCCTGTGAGCACCATGGCCTTAAAACTGCTTTTCGCAGCCACAAAAAGATGACTTCACAGTCTTTCCAAGCATACATTGGGCAGGATGGAACAAGGGGACACACTGAGGGAGCGTGACAGTGTGTTCTGACACATACAAATGGAATAAAGTGAAAAACAGCACTGCTTTGCTGAAAGCCCAAAATCCCCATTAAAAAAAACTTTTTCACCTTTAAAAAATGCTGCTGACGTTATTTCCATCTGTTCTTCCTTAAACCATTGTGATTAATAAGGCCATGCCATGCCCCTCAGAAAAACTGACAGACAAGGTATTGGTTTCAACCACTGCGCATAGACCATTGATCAATCCTCTCCTTAATATACAATGTTATCAATAGGTGTCAGTATTATTTCCAATTTTTCGCAAATGAGTTTTCAACAGATTCTTTGTTCAAATTTAATTTCAATTGGTGATTAATATGCTCCTGCCAACACGTGTTTCGACCTTACAGAAAACCGGTCTTCCTCCGTGCCAATGGATCACCTTTTAATATTACAAGGATTAATAATAGTCAACATAAAATACACAAAATAGAAAATCCACATAATTTACCAAGCACAATCCAAGTACAGAACACATGTAAACAATATTATTCAAAAAGTGATCAGTGTTTGTTGTGAACAATATAAATGCTGCATAACAAGCGAATCGGGAAACGTTTTGCATCCAGGGGATGAGTTGTCATTATCAACCTTTGATATAAAAAGAAAGAAAAACAATACTACTGTAATATCTTTACATCAGCTAATAAAATTCCTCATGAGTATTTACTACACATTTCTCATTTTCTAATAAAAAACCTGTGAGTTCACATTACATCACCATGTCCAATGTGATTCATGTTATAAATGGGTATAACCTTGTTAATGTTACCCTTGGGCATTCCCCATGCCATTTTATTGAGACATACAAATTCTAGTTCAAAGCTATCTCACACCGCCATGCGCTCTACAAATGACCCCAAATGCCTCCTGCCTTGCTCTCACCCGTGAGCGCTAACAATTCATGGTGCACCAATTCCCTGATGTCTTTAAATAATCCCAAAGTGGGGTAATAATTTACCTTTCTCCTGTTTAAATATTCTAACGATTGAACAGCAGCATACATATAACCTATAATATAAAATATTGAACATCAGTTACCACCCTTCCATTCTTTCAAATTAATAGATTGTCTGAATAAAGCATATACTACCTTCCTGGCTGGACTAAGAGATCTAATCCCCTTTGTTTGTTCAGAAAAACAATTATTTCTCCTTGGATAGGAGTTGCACTTCTTAACCTAAAAATATTAGATATAGAAGCCCATTAGTATGCTAGATATTACTTGAAATCATTTTAACTTGTTTAAATAACATTACCCTTTAATTTCCCATGGTAAGAGTTTAACAGGTTTTAAGTTCCATTCTTTAACAAAGAAATTCAAAGAGCTCCTATTGAGCTACTTAAACTAGCCTCAAAATTATATTTCATGAGTGTAGCTATATTCTTACCTTTATAATGCTTCCAATAGCTTCAGAAAAACCAGGCATGATTGCTGAATGACAGGCCCTGTCAAAGCAACTTTGAGAAAAATCAACAAGGAACTCCACTTTTACCTGCACGGGAAAACACGTTCATTTTTTTTTTACAAAGTATCAAAGCTCAGTAGTTCAAAGAAACTCCAGCTATCTGAGCCATGTCAATTTCAAGGCATCTGTGCTTCAAACAAAACTCCTACATACAAGATATAACTATAGCTGCAAACCAGTGTGGCAATCCTGCAGGAGATGCAAAACCGAATTTAAAAAGAAATGCCAGCTCTTCACCACACATGTAAAATGGGCTTTGCAAACTCAAGGAGCGAAAGGCCCGTTTTAAAAGTAAACTATTGAATGAAAGCCTGCCATCATACAGCAATGTGAAGGTTTGTTGCCTGGGAATGTATGCACATGGGTTATTTTATTCAACTGGCCTGTTTAATTCAGGACCAGATATAAGAAAGTAAAACTGTTAAACTATATTGGCTGGATTTTGCAAGTTTTAAAAGGAAAATAAGTTTCTGCTGGGGGGGGGAATTCTACCAACTGAGGGGTCTCCCTCTCAGCAAATACTAACACCCCAGTGATAATTATTAGGTTGGATAGAATCTAGTCTAGGCTGAACCCACTAACAATGAAACTCCCAGGAGAAGCAAGTGTGACGAGGGGAAGGGGCAGTAAAGCTTCAATCAAGCTGTAACCCCGCCTTGCTCTGGAGGAAATGACAGTTGGTGGCAGCTGAAGAAAGAAAAAAATGGTCCAGTGACAAAGGACTGCCATTTGCTTCCAAAGACTATTTATGAATAAAAATGTAAAGCCTTTTATCTCTGCAGCAAGACTTTGTAAAAATGTAAACATTTTGCAGTTTAAAAGTGATTTTATGCGCTTTCATTGAAAACATGGTAGAATTCTCTGACTCCTTGGGAATCAAAATGGCAAAGAATCAGGGATTACAAGGAAAGTATCCATGATGCCAATGTGTACTTGCATCCCATATATTAATCCACACATGTGCATAAAGTTATGGAATTTTAGGCCTAATCGTTCATACTCAAAATTACCAAAAAGTATTAAAAGGGCTAAACAATGTCTCACGGATTGCAGAGTTGGAGTGCTAGGCTCTACATAAAATATGTAACCTGTGTATATAATTTGCTAAAATTTCAATTGTATAAATGTACCGTTTGTGGCAAAATCTGATTTTGGCTAAAATAACTGTTGGAGGTTTTGGACATTGTAAAACCTTCATCATAAATCTGACATCATTCCCTTGAAATCCAACCAGTTTAGAGTGAGGCGGGAACGAGCACTTCATACCAATCCAGTAGTTTACAGGCGTGCTTAGCTAAACCTACCCAGCCATATACTTTGGTGATGTCAGAATGCATTATAAATAAGAGTCCCTGACAAGACTCTAGAAACACTCTCTTCCTGAAGTTCCTGCCCTGCGTTCCTGATCTGCTCCATCCAGATTCCAGACCCCACTACAAGGCCAAAGCATTGCTGACCCTACTCCAGGCCTGACCTGCCCAGCTGTCTTTTGCCCAGATGTCCTTTGCCAGGTGCGCTGCCGGGTAGTGAGTGACCAGAACCATTAACGGTCCAAAATCCCAAACTAAAAATGGACTGAGTATAATCCCTACCCCATAGAAACCCATAACTTGTCTTGCGTTTGTCCTTATCCCACTCCCTTAGCCATCATATCCTTAGCCTGATAACTTGTTTAAAAGGGTTAGAATTATCTGTGCATCCTGCCCATGACTTTCTAAAGTGCTATCGCCGTCTCTTTTCAATTTTGTCTTGTGTAATCCTAAGCCATTAGTCTCAGACTGGTTTCCGCCAGGGTTGGGCGCTGGGGTGACCGGGTTCAATTCACGAATCAAACTTGGATCATACTGTGATCATCTTTGGTGGTCTAGTTTAGAGTAAAATTGTTCTTGTCACAACTGATTTACTTTCCTATTTCACGGCTTAATTTTGCTCAAAGCGCATCTTTTTATATCTTGCATAACTCATCCAGTTTCATAGCTAGAGACCTCTTTTCACTTCTATAATATCCCTGTGATATATATCTAACCCCTAACCCAAGGACCGCACTCCAAATCAGAGTATTTCACCTGTTTTTTTAAAAAACCGTTTGGGTAATTTAAAACGGGAATTAAGAAAATGCAACTTTTACACGTGCCATTTGGCTGGAAAATGTTTTAAATTTTCTTTCATTTTCGAATTATATGCTCTTGGTTATCCATTGCTTGTGATTGTTAGTGTCTATGCATTGTTGCTTTAGTGAGAAATTGTATTTACCTTAAAGTTTTAACCTTGCATTAATTATTTGTCCATTTCCGAGTGGATTACATAACATTGCAAGGGGTTTAAAATCAGTTTCCCACTCTTATTTGGTGAGGGAAGGTCAGATTTGTATTCCGTTTAATGCATCTTGTTCCTGATTACCTGCTGTGTCTTTCTATCCATTCAGAATTGATAATTTGTGAGTTGAGGGAACATTGCAGGGGGGAAAACCTAAATGGGGTGCCATCTAGCCTAAATAAAAAAATGCTCCTATTCCCGGCTGTTTTGTAGATGTTGCGCTAGAAGTTTAAATGAGGTGTATTGCTTACATCCTCATTGTAATCATCACACCATTGGTGATTGCTGCCCCTTATTAAAAATGTTATGATTTCTTTTGAATTTTAAAATAAATATAGCATTTTACCAACCAGCCTGGTCCATTGTGACCCGGGATATTTCAAAAGCGGGAGTGATACGAGTTGTTTACCATCTCAAATTGAGTCTGCATAAAATAAGGAGAAAAGCATCTCAGTTGTGCGCTACATACTAGGCCGAGACCAAGGTGTGTGTCGCCTGATTGAAATCCTTAACACCACGAGGAAGATGACTTTGCTTTCTATCTTGTTTTCTTTTGTTGTGGGTCCCAGACCTGTATTTCTGTATTAAATTTGCTGGACAGACTTGGTTCATTCGCCTGCCAGGTACTGCCATGACGAAGATGATGTGTGCCTGTTTCTTGATGATTTGTCTTAACGTTGGGGGTCTTGTGTGTACCCCTGTTGGGGAACCACTTCCCTTTATGGCTCCGACGACTTCTCTCTGGCCAGGGGTTATATCTCAGCACCTGAATTGTGGACTTGCTCCTCCGGCGTTGTTTTGCAGTAGCCAATACCTACTTGTTCCCCCACCGTCCAGCCTGTTCACTCCCGTACCTTCTGGGACTTTTGCGGGCTCTGGTGTGCCTCGAGTGTCTGTTTTTGGTCTCCTTGGGTGTCTCGAGACTTCCGCAGGCTTCTCCTGCACTTGCGGCCACTCCGCAGCCTCTGTCTCTTTGTAGCATCCGTACCGTTTCCAGACTTCACAGTTCACTTCTCTTGTGAGGTTGGGTTACTGTTTTGGCAAGTTTCCCGCCGTCGGACACAGTTCAAATTCCTCTTGCTCCTCGTTGGCGTCCCGTTCTGCAGCCGCCTGCGTCTCCCACACCAACCCGCTTCCTTGTCCTCGATTTCCTCATGAGACTGCTCGGCAAGTCCTTCATTACGTTTTATTGTATTTTGCCATGGATGACTAGAATGCTCAACCAAGTTCCACAGAGTAGTCTTCATTGTTCCGCACTTCCCAGTACCTGTACATATCTCAAGGGTAGTCAATGATCTTTTTCGTCTCAGTATGTACCTGACTTAAATTCTCACCGATGTACATTGGGAGTATTAGGTAAGGTATTGAGATCTATAGAGTATGGGGGTGTGTATGGTGCTGGGTATTCTACTGCGTTCTCCCTAGATGGTCGTCCTTCCCCCCCCCAGAGGGGGGAGTCGCCCCCCATGAGAGCCTCCCACTGTGTTCCACGCCTCGGGATACTCTTGGGTAGTAGCCTCACCTCCCTGGCATCATTTGAAGGGGATCCCACTTGGGTAGAAGTGTAGTATCACACCCAAAGGGGGAAAACATGGGCTAATTCTTTAACAGCGCAGCCTACAGGGCCACCAAAAGTTAACTTTAGATTAAGCTCATAGTACCGGAGCTGAAAAACAGATGAAGAAAATTAAACAGTTATGCAATGTAACAAAGCTTTTTCAGTAACCGGAGCATAATGCATCATTTCAAAAACACAGATCGGCGCAAATGCTAACATTTTGTTGGAAACTTCAGGGAAAAATGCCTGTGTTAAGCTAAGTACCTTTTTGAGTCATTTATGTAGCATTTTCCTTGGTGTGTAAAGGTCTCAGTAAGATGTAATTCAACAGTCTGCTACGGGAGAAAAATCGGATAAGTCTGAGTTTTACTACACAGATGGGAGAAGGCAGCATCCTACCCCAGGGGATGCCAGAGGAGACCCTCTTGATGAGCTCCAGTGCCAGATTCGAGACCCGGCAGCTCGAGGGTTTAGGCCAGTGTGAGTTGATGGTAAAACATGGTTTAAAGGGGCTTGCAGGAATCCATGATACATGGACCAAGAGGACTGTGGAGTATCTTGAATAATCCACCAGCACAGGGCCTGGAGATGATTACTCTGTGGCACCTCCCAAAAACATGGCTCTTGAACAGCAAAACACCTCGGAGTAAAAACCTTACTTTGGGGGGGTTGAGTTGCAAGACCTGGTCACCCATGGATTTGAACCCACAACTAATGATGGACCCACAAGAACAATCTGCCTTCACAGCTGTGGGACCCACAGGCAGCGAGTAGAAAACAATGCCAAAGATGGCTCAAGGAAGATTGAGGAACATTACGAATGAAACAATGGTGAAGCCAAACCTGGTCAGCCCAGATGAACATAGTGGTGGTATTGGTGTCCCACTACCCTTCTGGACAATGGCAGCTTCCTACCGGTAGGCACAAAACCAAGGTAGCAATTTGGGAAGACTGGAGTAAGTCCAGTCTAGCCACATGACAACACTTTGAATGGATTGTGTCCTCCCACGTATTCCTCATGTTAGATCATCGTTTCTTCAGGTTTGCTGCTTCAGAAAAAGTCTTTCCATCAGGGGGCGCTGTGCTCGAGGTCACAGTGACTATGTCCCTCGATGGCTGCCGTCGAACATCGTCTTTCACAGTATAAAGGGCTCGAGCCACGACCATTGGCTTCAGTTCCGTTTTTCCGATAGCTTTCGTTTCATGTCACTAAAACGGCGCTTCAGTTCTTCGAACTGTCTTCCTCATCGAATCCTTCCACGTGAAAAACTGGCTTTAAAAAGTGTCTGAAATGCATCTGGTGTTTGGGCCTGGACCATCGGGTCGACTAATGCAGTTCCTGTCAGGAAATGACCAACAAAGCTTTTAAGGAACGAAGAGGTAAACTGGCGGTGTGGAAGGAATCCTCAAAGTCTTCTTTGAGAAGAAAGAAAGACTAAACATTGAGGGGTCGGTAAAGGAAATGGTCCTCTACGTCAAAAAAATTGAAGAAAGAAGTCACTGATCTCCCTCTTCCTCGTCTTTGTCGTCTGAGACAGGGGTTATCACCTGCCCTTCAAAACATGATTCCGCCAGAAAATGGGAGGCTTTTAGAGCCTCGGTGAACATTTTCGAGAATGCGGCCCAGACCCCCTCAAAAAAGGCGTATGAAGACCGGGCCCCAGCTCACTCTAGAAGTGACAGAGGGAAGTCAGAGACCAAACGTGCTAATTCCGCCGAAAAGTCATTGAGGGTATTGCCAGAAGAAATTTCTGTCACCTTAAAAAAAAAAAAATAAAAAAATAAGCCTACTGATGCATAAATGGAGGGTCACACCTGACAAAATGGCGTTGAGTGTTCATCCGCCATCGAAGTCGGTGTCGAAGGTCTCATCAACGCCACTATCGAAGGCTTACTCGATACCGGCATCGAAGGTAGCGTCGACAACTTATACGACTACGCTTTTGTCGAAGACTTCTTCAACAGTGTCGAAGCCTGCGTCTATGACATTGGCGCCTTTGTCGAGGCCAATGTTAATTCCGGCGCTCAAATTGACCCCCTTGTCAAAGCCGAGGTCTATATCTATTAGATCATCGGATAAAATGTTCCATCTTGAGCCTAGGCAAGATCTTTTCAAATCTATGGCTTCCATTTATGAGGAGCCATCCTCTGAAGAGGACGTTTCCCCTGCTGGGGTAAAATTTGGAACAAGAGATGTCCCTGAGGCATTAATAGATCCTCATTCTAAAATGGCTGATCTACATGAATGCCTGCAAACAGCCAGTGGACTGCATACTTCTCGTCAAGTGGATTTTGACAGACCCGACCCTGCTGATCATTGGGTGACACAATTTATGGGGTGGAACAGGAATTCCCCTAGTTATGAGCTTGATGACATGACAGACATCCTCAGTGAAGGCCCCCAAAAGGACCCTGTCCTTCCCTTTCACACAGCACTACAAAAAAGGGTTATGACCTCATGAGGAAACTCCAGATTTAGGACCAGCTGTCAATAAGAAATTTGTTGGGAAATAGAGGCCTTCCTTGTCTGATCCAGAATATTTATCAAAACATCCGTCGCCGGAGAGCTTGGTGGTCCAGGCGGCCACATCCACTAGGCATTCAGCTTATCCTTCAATTCCCCCAGATAGAGACGCAATTGTGAGATATGGAAAAGAGGCTATGGGGGAATTCCTCCAATCAGGACTGTGTTAAAGATTTCAATCCGGCGACGCACACCTTAATCTCAGCCCAGTATGTAGTGCGCAATTGAAATGCTTGTTAGATTAGATTCAATATTGAGATGATACACCACTCATATCACACCCCCTTTTCAAATAGCCCGGGTCACAATGGACCCTGAACCAGGCTGGTTAATAAAATGTAATATTTATTTTAAAATTCAAAAGAAATCCTACCATTTTTAATATGGGGCAGCAATCACCAGTGGGGTGATGATACCAATATGAATGTAAGCAATGCACTTAGTTTAAACTTCTATTGACATAACTACAAAACACCAGGGAAGAGGAGCACTTTTTGATTTTAGGTAAAAGAGCACTTGAGTTAGAATTTCCCCCTGCAAGGTTCCCTCAACCCACAAATATTACATTTTAAGTGGATAAACAGAAGCAGCAGGTAATCAGGAATGACAAATGGAAAACAGAATTAAAATCTGACTTTCCCTCCCCAAACAAGAGAGAAAAACAGATTTTAAACACTGGCAATGCCAAAATGACAATCGGAAACGGATGGATGAATGAGTGAATGAATGAATGTGTATAACTCTTGAAACAAAAAACAATTCTTTACTGGAGCCATACTAGAAAGATTCTAGCAATGGATTGAGCAAAAGCATACAATTTGAAATTGAATGGAAGATTAAAAACAGTTCATAATCAAAATGACACGTCGTAACATTAACACACTTTTTCAATTCCTGCGTGAATTTACCAAAACTGTTTTTAATAAACGGGTGAATTATTGTATTATGCAGTGTTTGTTGGGGTGTAGCTATGGATCATATGTACAATATGAAAGTGAAATGAGGTCTCTAGCTGTTAAATTGAGTGAGTTATGCAAGATCTAGTGAGGTGTGTTTTTGAGAAAATTAAGGTGCAAAAAGGAAGAGAAATCAGTTTTGACTAGACAGTTTTACTCTACACTAGAGCATTCAGACTAGGCTACCAGATTGAAACACAGTAAGCTCCAGGGTTGACTCGTGAGTTCAACCCTACACCTCTGTGCCTGCCCTGGCGGCCCCATTCCGAACACTCAAAACAGAATTAATAGCTTAGAATTTTACAAGTCAGCATTATTAAATATGTTGGCGCTAGCACCAGGAATCCAAGACAGGGTTTCAAGAATGATTTTGACAATATTACAAGTTATCAGGATAAGTATAGGATGACTTGTAGATTGGAGCTAAGGACACGGCAAGTATACTTTGATTTTCTATGGTTCCTATTGATACTCACAGTCCACTTTTAATTTGGTTTTGGACAGTCAGCGGTTCTGGTCTAACACAGGACAGCCGGACAAAATCAGTGGGACAGGGTCAGCTGGGCATGGACTGGATGCCACAGGCTAGTTCTTCTGGTTACTGGATAAGATAGGGCATCAGGATAGCAGGATGGCAGCAACATGCAGTGAGTGGCAAGCCAGGTTAATCCAGGATGCCCCCCAAAACACCACAGCTTTTTCCTTGGTTATGAGGATTATTTTAGAATTGAGGCCTAGCTGAAGCAGAATCAGCAATGCTTGCCCTTGTGGTTGGGATCTGGAGTTTAGATGGATTGATGTAAGATGGCAGGAACAGGACCCCGGCGTACGAAATCAGAAATCGGTGTGTTTTGTGTGTTGTCAGGGGTTCTTATTTATAATGCCAGGTGACATCATCACAGTATGACTGGGGCAGGCTTTACTACACACACCTCTCACAATAGGATTGGGCAAGTGTAGAAGTGTCTGCCTAACTCTTTGCTGGTTGGATCACAGAAAAATGTCATCTTTGTGGGGTGATTTTTAGAGTGTCCAGAAACCTCCCAGAGTTACTGGAACTAATATTTAATTTTGCCACAAGCACATATTTACACAATGGCAACCTTTTAGTAAATCAGATGCACAGGTTACATATTTTTGTTCATCACATACCAATCCAAACCCCCAGTCCGTGAGGCCTTGTTTCGGTTATCTACCAGTTTTTCGCACTTTTCACTGGGATTTACATTTCACCAAATTCTACAACTTTACACGTGAGTGGGGATTGTCATAAGGAAGATATGTAAACCATTTTACATTTGCAACATGGATGCCTTTCTTGTAATTCCACATATATCACCATTTCTGTCCCCTTGGTGTCACTACATTCTACCATGTTTTAAACCAAAGGCCACAAATTTACTTTTACACTGTAAACATTCTATATTTTTACCAATTTTGGTTGCGGATTTAATAGTCTTTAAAGTTTCCTTATGGAATAGTCTTCAGAACAAATGGGAGTCACTCTGTCATTTTTTTTTCTTTCCAGCTGACACCAACTGGCATTTCCTTTCAAGCAGGATAGGGAGTTCCTTCAGCCTGATTGAAGTTTTAGGGTCTTTCACAACTCCGGCTTCCTTCACTGAGAACTGCATTGCCCTGGGTTCCACCCTATAATTATCAGTGGCAGAGCTGCTGGGGGAGAGAGCCCTTTTGGCAGAAAACCTGTTTTTCAACTTTGTAACTCAAGCCACCCTGGGTTTAACATCTTTCACTTTTGATCTTAAATCCAGAATTAAATAAGCCTGTTACATCAAATAACACGTGATATATTCTCCCCAGTAACAAACACCTTTATATTTCTAAAGACAAGTAAAACTTTTATTTACCAGTGTACTGTTTTGGCATTAGTTTTTCCTTATTTTGTAAGCAGCCTATTTTCACGCGTGGTGCAAACTGACATTTCTTTCTTTAATTCGGTTTTGGGCAGCTCACTCAGATTTCCACAATGTCCTTGCAGCTCAAGTCATTTTTCTTTGAGTGCAGGAGTTTTATCTGAACACTGGTATATGAAACTGACCAGGCTCAGATAGTTCTTTTGAAGACAGCTGATGTTTGCTACATTGTAAAGAAAATAAACCCGTGTTCCTGTGTTATTGAAAATCAAGATCCTTGTTAATTTCTTTCAGGGCTACCTTGACTGGGCCTTTCATTCAGGAATGATGCCCGGTTTTACAGACGTACAGACTTCTTCTGGGCATGGCAGGGCCTTTTCAATCACAGTAGTTTCATAAGGAATGGATACATTTAGCGTCCAGCAGAATTTTGAAAGGTGAAAGTTTTCATTTTGAAGGAGATTTTTAGCTTTTGCAGCAAAGCACTGCTGCCTCTTTCACTTAAGTTGTTAAATGTCTCAGAGCACACTGGCACGCTCCTGCAGTGTGTCCCCAGTTTCACCCCGCCTGAAATGTGTGTGGCAGGATGATGCATCCATCTTTTTGGTTGTTTAAAAACATAGTTTTGAGATACTGGTGCGCACAGGAGCCAGCACAGCCATTTTGCTGTGTCTTGCACAAATGCAGCAAAGTCATGTGGTAAAGCCCAGCGGAGTGTGTCAATATATCCCACAACTGGACACTGCTGATAGCATCAGCAGGTCCCTGGCATCTAGCACAGTGCTATGCAGATTTGCGTGGCTGAGAAAGTCGGGCTTTGCACCAGATGTGCAGGCCAGGCTGCTCGATATGCCATTTGACTGCCTGAGGTGGTTGGCTGGCAGCAAGGCGGACAAACGTATAGAAAAACTACCTTTTGGAGCTGAGGGCAATCAGTCTAGCGCTGAAGGCCTTTCTGCCCTCTGTACGGGGAAAGAATGTCCCGATAATGACGTACAACACAGTGGCCATGTACTACCTCAACAAAAGAGGGGGTATAGGGTCACTGCCTCTGTGCAGAGGCAATGCAGCTGTGTTTCTGGGCAAATCAAGAAGGAATCTCTGTCAGCAGTTCACCTAGCTGGGGAGAAGAACAAAAAATTGGATGCTCTGAGCAGGCAGAGCACAGTCTCCCATGAGTGGGAGATAGCTCAGAAAGTCCTGCAAGAGATCTTCACCCTTTGGGGAACCCCTCAAGTGGATCTGTTCGCGACCAGTGTCAACCGGAAGTGCCATCAGTACTGCTCAAGGGAATTTCCTCCAAGAGGAACTCTAGGGGACAGGTTTGTGGTGGACTGGGAATTTCCACTTCTGTACGCGTTTCCTCTAGTCCCCGTGATTCCTCACATAATCTAGCGGTTGAGAAAGTTCAGGAAAACCATGATCCTAATTGCCCCAGATTGGGCCAGGAAAAAGTGGGACCCGGACCTTCTGGACATGTCCATCTGCCCTCAAACGTTTTCCACAAAGAGAGACACTGTCTTCACGCATGGTTTCTGAGAGGCTGAGCTATAAGGATTGGGACCTCCCGGACGATGTAATGGAGATTTTGCTTTCGGCCAGAAGGCCAGCAACAAAGTCCTTATACCGGTGGTGTTGGAACAAGCTGAGTAACTGGTGCAAGGACAAGAGTGTGGATCCATTCCTATGTAATACTCCTTTGTACCTGTCTGGGATTTAAATTTAGTTTTAAAACTCTTCACATGTATTCCATTTGAGGCCTTACACTCTTGCCCGCTGAGGCTCCTTACTTTAAAGACAATACTTCTTCTCCAGCATGGGGTCTGGCATGGTTTCAGATGCTCATGAATAGTCCCCGTCGTCAGGCTGGGAATCCTCAGTAAAGAAAAAAATTGTTTCAGTTTCGTTTCTGAACTGTCTTTCTACTAATAACCAATCACTGGTCTCTGGGTCATACTGCCCCCAGCCAATGACTGCCCTCTACCTAAGCCCCTCCTCTGGCAGCCATGTTCAGATTTTTACCGCACGTTGAAGTGTTGGGAGTCCTTGTGCTTAGCTCTCGCGCTTTTACTGCGTTTTGCGTTTTTTCTAAGTTTACTTATATTTTCGGTCAATCGAGACTCAAGCTCCACCGATTCTACTTCCGATCAACGGGGACCCGTTTTCGGAATTTTCTACGCCTCTTATGGGCATATTTTCATTGAGTTTTTTCACTTCTCAGATGATTCCAGAAGATCTTTGAGGCCTACCCCGTGTGGAGATGGCCCAGGACAAAGGAATTATGATGCCTGTTGGATCCAAGCTGTTCAGGAGCTGCCCTGGATGCGGACTACAGAATGTCTTTGAGGATCAGCACTCTGTGCCTCTACTGACTTCACGACAACAAATCGCACGTGGAAAAGGACTGTGCGTTTTGTAAGAACATGTCCGAACGGACAATGAGGGATCGTCTTACTCGACTCAACAACTGGCTGGAGGAGAAGAGCCCAGCAGCAGGTGAGAACAAGTCCGAGCGGTCTTCTACGACCTTTGAGGGCGCTCCGGCGATGGGGGCCCATCAAAAGGCAAAGCACTGCGAGTCGGCGGGCACTGGGAGCGCCGTTCGGTTGGGCTCCTCGGCTGCCAGGCAGGGCGCAGTATCACCAACGCTATCAACCATGAACCAATGTTCTGGCTCGGTGAAAAGGAAGTCGGAGAACCCGGAAAAGCTTTGGGAGAAGCCCCGGTTGAACCCGACAGACAGCCGAGGGGGAGCGAGGCGGCGACTCCCCCACCCCCCAAGGTGAAGGCCTCAGGCAAGGTCGTAAATGCCTTGATTCACCCGGCTAAGGCCTCGATTGAAGGAGTCGTGGCGGCCCTGGCGAAACCTATGGAGGCTTCCCCAGTGGAGACAGCTTCAGGGGCTAGAGATTCCCTGCCACCCCGGAGGGAATCTTTTCTGCCTATCGAAGACCCCTGTGAAACCCCAGCAGGAAAAAGGGGGGGGGCACGGTAGCCATAACGGACACAGATATCAACTCTGAGGATGAGTTGGCTAGCATCCAAAGGATCCATGGCCAAGAAGTCTGAGGAATCCAGGGCCCACGGGAAGGATCCCGACGAGGCCAACGAAGAGAGTAACGGGTGTGCCGACAAGGAAGATCGGGCTGCGGAGGGCCCCACGCCCCAGCCGTCGGGCCCGTTGCAGCCGGTGCCTATACCAGGGGACCATTCAGGAGCTATCTTGATGGCCATACAGGCCCAGTGTATGGAGATAAGGACAAGGATGCCCTTACCCCCGTCGACGACCCAGCAGAGCCTGGACCGTCGGGGAGCTCACCTAACAAGCGGAGACAAGTCCATCCTCCTCCCCCCTTCCAGCCTTCACCCCCCATCCCCTCCTGCGAGGGATGAGACTGGAATGGATACAGCAACAGCAGGGACGGACGACGATGGTGGCGACGACGGTATGGACCTCCCTTCACCACCCCCTCGTGCCTCCCCATGACGAAATTCGCTCCTTCCACGCCATGATCGCCAGGCCATCGGAGCTCTTTCAGCTCTGCCCCGAAGAACAGAAGGAGGGCTTCCTCTACCAACGACGGGAGGCCAAGAGGAAGACTGTCCTTTCAGTCCCTTTACTGGACGTCATCTAGGACGAGGGGCTGGCGCTTCTCAAGAACCCGTCCACGGCTCCTGCTAAGAGACCGGTACGAGAAGAAGTACTGGGTCCCGGACTCCGCCCCTATGTGCCTCAGAACACAGCCATCCCCGGATTCTGTGGTCTCCCCGGCGGCCAAAAAGAAACCAGCGGGGTAGACGGCCTCAACTTCCACTCCTGGATACCCCCCCACCCCCCCCCCAGACGGCAAGGAAAAGAAACTGGACTCCATGGGACGACTGGTCATCTCGACGGCGACGACTACAATTAAAGCGGCCAAAGCCCTCGCGATTGTGGCTCGCTACGACAGGGAGCTGTGGTTCAAGATCACTCTCCTCCTGGACTTCCTCCCGGGCGACAAGAGGGCTGAAGCCCTGGAAATCCTACAGGAAGGCGAGGTGGCTTCAGACCATACCATCACGGTGGCCACGGACCTCGCCGACACTGGTTTTCGCCAGATGGGCAACGGCGTTTGCCTTCGCCGGCATGGTTAGCTCAAGGCCACAGATTTCCGCCAGGACGTGCAGACCAGGGTTCTGGACATGCCCTTCGACGGGAACAACCTGTTCGGCAAGACAGTGGACGAGTCACTGCAGGCCATCAAGGTGGACACCGAGACGGCTCGGGCCTTGGGTGTTCTACAACATCGACGGCCGTCCTTTCGGAGCTCCGGAGGCAAGCAAGGTGCCTCCAAATGATTTGGCGCCGGCTCCCCGTCGTACCGCCAAGTGGCCCGCTCCTCGTCACAGGAAGCCTACAGAGGACGCGGTAAGACGAGAGGATCCGGTCGCCGCCAAGGAGGCAAGGCCGTTGCGAAACAGGAATGAACCGGCCGTGGCGTCGGTCCCCCACCCGAGCACCCCAGTGGGAGGCCGGATGGCGAATTTAATCAGCGTGTGGAAATCCATCTCCACCGACCGTTGGGGTGCTAGATGCCCTGGCCCGCGGGCACACTCTGGAGTTTCATAGGTGTCCCTGTATTCCACCCGTGACCAGGAAGGAAAATCGCGTCCCACAACTACTTCTGGAGGTACGAGTGATGCTAAGAAAGGGGGCCATAGAACATCCTCCCAAAGAGGCTCCGGGGCTCCGAGTGTACTCGTGGTACTTCCTCGTCAAGAAGACCGGTAGTTGGCGACCCACCCTGGACCTTCGTCGTCTAAACAAGTACATCAAGTCCCAGAAATTCCAGATAGTCACCCTCCAGCACATGCTGGGAAGGCTGGAGGAAGGTGACTTCCTGTCGTCGCTGGACTTGGAGGATGCCTACATCCACATCCCCATTTTAAAAGGTCATTGGAAATTCCTACGATTTGTGGTCCAAGGGCGACACTATCAATATCAGGCCCTTCCCTTCGGATTGAAGTCGGCACCCAGGGTGTTCACCAAGTGCCTAGCGCCAGTGGCAGCGCGGCTGCGCCTGCAGGGGATCCACATCTACCCCTACCTGAACGATTGGCTCATCCGAGCAAAATCAAGGGAACTCGCCGTCGATCACACGGCGAAGACCATCCAACTGCTCACGGATCTGGGATTCTCGATCAACTTCGCGAAATCCTACCTGGTACCGTCGCAAAACGCCCTGTTACTGGGAGCCAGACTCGACACAGTGGTGCGAATGGCTTTGCATTCAGAGGAAAGGACGAAGGCCATCCTGGGCAAGGTACAATGACTGTTGACCATGGACATGGCCAGGGTGAGATCCATCAATTCCGTACTCAACATGCCATTGTGCATCTACCTTGTGTGCCTATGCAGCTTGTGGATGAGACCACTGCAGGAGTTCCTTGACGCCCATTGGATGCAAGCGGCGGGCAGCTTCGAAGACAGGATCTCACTCAACAAGACTTTCCACCAAGCGATGCGCGCGGGTGCCCCACCACCGGATCTAGCGGCGGGCATGGACTTCCAGACCCCGGCACATCGGGAAACTGTGACGACAGATGCCTCCCTGGAGTGATGGTGAGCAAACACCGGAGATCTCCACGCAAGAGGCCTTTGGCTCCCGGAGGAGAAATGGCTACACATCTATGTCCTGGAGCTCCGAGCCGTGTTCTGGGCCCTCAGGTCGTTCCTTCCGTTCCTCAAGAGCAAAGTGGCAAGGATCTTCACCGACACCACCACGTTCTACATCCGGAAGCAGGTGGCACCGATCCCCAGCCCTATCCAAGGAAGCGCAGGCTCTGTGGCACTGGGCCGTCACCCAAGGGATGTTCCTGGTACCCTTCCATCTGGCAGGAATAAAGAAAACCATTGCCGACTCACTCAGCAGGGAACTGCGCTCGTGCCACGAGTGGGAGCTGCGGCAGGATCAAGTGGATCTCCTATTCAGACGATGGGGCTATCCCCAGATCAACCTATTTGCGATGCCGACGAACGCAAAGTGCCAGAGGTTCGCCAGCGGTTTCCCCAGCCGGGGAGCATGGGCAATGCCTTCTCATTCCCCTGGTATGGCCTAGTTCTGTATGCGTTCCCGCCATTGCTCTTGCTGCTGCAACTCATCAGTCAACTCAGACGGTCCCAGTGCAGGATGATCCTCGTCACACCGGCGTGGCCGAGGCAGATCTGGTTCCCGGGCCTTTTAGACATGTCAGCATCCCCCCCGGTCAAACTACCGACGGATGCAGATCTTCTCGCCAGGGAAGGAGGTGCCATCCTCCACCACGACCCAGGATCGCTGAACCTGCAGGCCTGGCTCCTGCAGCACTAGAGTTCGGAGGGTACAATATCCCGGCGGACTGCAAGGAGGATCTTCCAAAGGCCAGGGCATCCTTGACTCTCAGGTGCTATGGACACAAATGGAAGAGGTTCTGTGTCTGGTGCTGTGCACAGAAGATTAACCCTCTGCGGATTACGGCCCCTCAAGTGCTGCCGTACCTACTGTCGCTGGCCAAGGTGGGGCTAGTTCATGCTTCCATCAAAATCCACCTAGCGGCGATTTCCCACTACACCAGAACTCCGGGGCGATCATCTCTGTGGTTCCATTGCCTGGTGAATGAGTTCATGAAAGGAATGTTCCGGTCATTCCCGCCAGTGAAGGCTCTGGCCCCGGCGTGGGAGATCAAAGTGGTTCTTAGCAGGCTCATGGGGCTGCCATTCGAGCCTTTACGTTCAGCACCGTTGAAGTTCCTGTCGTGGAAGACAGCGTTTCTTGTGGCCATCACCTCTGCTCGACGAGTGGGAGAGATCCAGGCCCTCTCCTGTAAACCTCCATACCTGACATTCCACGAGACAAGGGTAGTGCTGAGGACGCACCCCTCCTTCATGCCCAAGGTGCCGTCGGACTTCCATCTCAACGAGCCCTTGGTGTTACCTGTTTTCTTCCTGTCACCTTAGTCGCCGGCCGAGAGGACTTTGCACTTGCTGGATGTGGCTAGAGCGCTGAAGTTCTACGTGAACCGCACAAAAAGACCCTTTGGAAGACATTACAGCTATTTGTGAAGTTTGGACCTGTGAACCAAGGGAAGGCCCTCTCGAAGGCTTCCATTTCCAGATGGCTCTCTGGCTGCATCATGCACTGTCACCGGTTGGCAAACCAACCGTTGCCCGGGCCGTCCGAGAGCCCATTCAACCAGAGCGATTGCTGCTACCATTTCTGGTGTCCCCCTGCTGGACATTTGCAGGGCTGCTACGTGGAGGTTGACCCACACCTTCACAAGATTCTACTGCGTCGACTGGGATTCCAGGGAGGAGCCCAGAGTCGGGCAGGCAGTGCTGCGCAACCTGTTCGCCTGAGGTGGACCTGGTGAGGAGGTAAGAGATGCTTATTGTTGAGTTGTTGAAATGCTTTGTTGAGCTTTGCCACCTCCCGTGGTTGTTCATGTGTGTACTGCTATGTATTCTTGTATTCATGAGCATGTGAATCCATGCTGGAGAAGGAACAAGTTACTTAACTGTAACTGTTGTTCTCTAGCATGGGTCTGGCATGGATTCACATGCGAACACTCCCTCCTACCCCTCTGTGGCTCTTCTCTTGGTCCTACTGCCACTTTACGTGCTACCAAATCCGAAGATAGCTCCCAGAGGAGGGGCTTAGGTAGAGGGCAGTCATTGGCTGGGGGCAGTATGAACCAGAGCCCAGTGATTGGTTATTATTGGAAAGACAGTTCAGAAACGAAACAGATTTTTTCTTTACCGAGGATTACCAGCCTGACGGGAAATATTCAGGAGCATGTGAATCCATGCCAGACCCATGCTGGAGAACAACAGTTACAGGTAAGTAACTTGTTCCTTAAAGATAACTGGGCTCCCCTTGGCTATAAGCAGGAGCTAAATGGCTCCCAGCTCCTGGAAATTTCGAACACTGCCATTGGAACTTATCCACTCTGCAGTCTTTGTTATATGGAAGACCACTTTTCTAGTCTCCATCTGGTTGTAAAGTAAGAAAGATCCAGGATTTTTCAGTATCAAAGCTAAACTTGAAATTTCACTTGGTTACGTTGCTGATGTACCCGTGAATGTAGCTGGAAGTGGTTTCGGAATATCTGAATCGGGTGTGTTTCCTATTTCTAAAATCGCAGTGTAATAAAGTGGAGCAGGCTTGTGGACGTTAAATGCAAGCATTATTTTATAGTCTACACATTACTTTTTTCAATTTACTCTTCTCGAGTTGTCATTTTAAGTAGCATTTTCTTTGTTCTGAAAATAAGTTTGTTGGTGACCATGTCTAAGGATTTTAGGAAACTGCTGAGAATCACAAGGATGCTCAAATTTGGCCGTATAATTTATTGTAATAATTTTTCCTCATAGCAATATTTTAATGCATTCCATTTCTGCAAACCACTGTGATTAAAGTGTTTCATCTATCTATTACAGGTGGCATCATATTGAGTCCTTGATGGATGGTGGAACGACGATCACTGTCAATTTCTGGTACAAGGTGGGTACAACGGCAGTCAGCAGCTATCTTTTAAAATATGGCTCTGAGAATTGGCAAAGAACCAATCGAACTGAATGCTGTGCGTTGCCTGACCGTGCATTCCCATTGATAAATACAGGAGAACAGAATGCTTGAAAGTGCAATTCTAATATGGCAGGATAGCATTACAGAAGCCCTGACAGCTGCAAGACAAAGTAACACTTAAGACTAGGAGTGGTGGAAATGTTATTCCACAATAACACACATGGTGCAGACGAGATTGTATTTGTTCATTGGTAAAGCGGTTTTACACAAGTGAAGTGCTTCAAAGCACTTCAAGATGGGAAAGGAACAAAGGAATACAGTCTTATTTCTTAGGCTTTAAAGATTCCGAATGATCCAACAGCAATGACTAGCATACTAGGCCAGAGGCATGTCTACTAGTGAAGTGTTTGACAAAACGTGAGGTGAGAAAAACAGGGGAGTGGGAAGAGGGAAAGGAACATACAGATGAATAAACTACAGTACTGGTCTGGCGAACATTAGTCAAGTGCGGGGGGAGGGGGAAAAGTGCCCCCAGCCCAGCGGGGCCACGGATAAGTGCAGACTGGATGTCCCCATCATGCAGCATTTTGCAGTAGTGCCAGGCAGAGTGCAGGGCCCGGAGGCAATGCAGGACTGGCGGGGGAACCTGGAACCTGTGAGGCTCTGGAGGTGCACCAGGCGACCAGTCTGCTAACTGAGCAGGTTGGGTAAGCGAAGGAGGGAGCGAAGCAGACCAAGAAAGAGAAGGTGGTTAGCAGGGAAGAGGAAGAGAAGAGGAAGGTCTTGAGGAGTTTCTGGAACTTGAGGAAGCCCAGCTCAAGACAGAGAGGGGTAGGTAGGCTGTTCCAGAGGGGGACACCTGCAGAGGATAGCGATCTACCCCTAAACCTCTGTTTGGAGAAACGGCTCACCCACAGAGTTGGAGGACGACGAGCAGAGGGCTCTAGAAGGAGTGTATTTAGGAAGAAAGTAATCTATATAGTAAGGGCCCTGGCCCGGAAAGCCTTGTGGAATATGCAGAGGGTCTTGAACTTGATCCTTGCAGCCACGGGGAGCCAGTGGAAAGATTTCAGCGCTGGTGAGATGCGGTCCCTGGGCTTGAGGGCACGGACAAGTCTTCCAGTTCTATTTTAGATCAGTTGAAAAGGTCGGGAAAGTAGAAGTAGGAAGATTGATAAAGAGACTGTTGCAGTAGTCCAGCCTGGAAAGAACCCAGGGATCTGGAGAAAATTAGCCTCTGGGGGAATTTGAGAAACGGTAGAATACCTCTGCGGTATAGCTGGTAGTGGGACTTTTTGGACGTGTCGAATATGCGAGATGAGAAGGAAACAGTGGAGTCGAAAAATGTGTCTCACTGGTGGGTGGTGGTGCAGGACCAAGTGAGGCTAGCCAGAGTGAGTTGGAAAGAGGATGATCTATCTTGCTGGCATTAAGGCAGAGGTCGTTAGCAGCACACCAAAACTGAATTGCAGAAAGACAGGAATATAGCTCTGAAAGTTGGAGATAAAGGCAGAGATATTGTGGGCCAACGGGGCCATGTTGACATTGAAGAACCAGGGGGATAGATTAGGTCTCTGAGGGACACCACAAGTAGAGAGAGTAATAGCGGAGAGAAAGGACACATGTTCCACCTGGATAGGACGGTCAGAAAGGGAGGACGTGAGCCACGCCAGGGCCTGATCTGTGATGCCCTGGGTGGGTGCAATACAGTATGATGTTGCCGCAGGGTTGGCCAACTCCTTACAGATTCAGAAGAATTTGGCCATATTGTTCGAAGCCGCGCAGATGCAGGCTTGAATATGGACTCTTTTTATTGCGCTGTTTGCAGAGTCTATATTGCCTTTGCAGAAGGCGGCAGGCCAGCTTATCGGAGGGTGCACCTGAAGATCCCCATTTTCTTTCGGCTGCCCTGCACTTGCTGTTAAGGTCAGCTAGGACAGAGTTGTACCAAGAGTTACACTTTTTTGGGAGCCTTCCATCGGTCCCTCATGACAGGGGCAAGGATGTTGAGTATTGGAGATGGTTAGGGGAAAATTAGATGGGGCTGTGTCAAGGTGGGATTCCGCCTCAAGAGTAGGACGACGGTAGTAGGTGGAGGCAAAGGCAGCCACTAACACTTGTTTCATGTGTCGGAAGACCTTGTAGGTGGGAGGCAGTGGAGGGTGTGTCGGCGCTAACTGAGAAGAGAGCTTCAAGTGAGTGGAGAGAAGGGAGTGATCAGTCCATGAGCGTGGAGTAGTCGGGGGATCGAGAGAGAGATGTCTGAGCATCCAAGGTGCGGCCATCAGTGTGTGTTGGACCACATGGTAGAATGGAGAGAGAGAACGAGTTGCCTAGGTTGTGGAAAGCTCCTGAAGAGTCAGGAAATTCGAGATGGATGTTGAGATCCCCCAGCAGGAGGAGTTGAGAGGCAGAGGACAGGAGAGAGGATGCCAAGTCGGCCCATTCTGAGAAGAGGAGGGAGGAGTGGCCAAGCGGCCAATGTAAGGTGGCCAGAGTATATGAGGAGACGGGGGGGGGGGGGGGGGGAGAGAGCCTGCAGACCAGGCATTTGGAATGGGAATGGTAAAAACGGGGATCCACTCTGGAAAGATCAGGGCAACTCCCCCTCTTGACCTGTTGAGCCTGGGACCTTGTAACCTTCAGGGAAGTGGCAAAACTTGTGACAGAGCTGTCCTTTATCCAGGTCTCAGTGAGACCAAGAACATCAAGGTCCAGGTGTTCAAGGAGGTGGCAGATGTCAGAGTAGTGCTTGATTGCGGAACAAGAGTGTGGCGGCATGGATCAGATGCTATTTTTGTGGATTTACCGGGTGGGGTGGGGGGTGTGTGCACAGGTCCCCACCGCACCGTAAGCGGCACGCTTGTCAGAGGTGGAGACAAGAGCAGGCAGAGAGCCGAAGGGAGTGCAGGCAAGGGAGCAGGGACAGTTGTAGATGTCAGGGGAGCCTGTGGAGGAGGGGGACGCCAAGGGCAAGGGAGTCCCAGAAGTGTTGGCAGTGGGTGGCAAGGGCACCAGCGTGGAAGAGGCGGACAAGGTCCGTGCTGGTTGAGTGGGCGAGGGAGCCAGGATAGTGGAAGACTTCAAAGGAGCCATAGTGATAGAGGCAGTGTGGCCACGTGGAGGCAAGGAAGCCAAGGTGTACCCCACTAGCAAGGGAGCCAGAGAGGCCGTAGGTGCAGTTGGCAAGGCAGTCAATGAGGAGGAAGGTGGAAAGTTGAGATCGAGGGAGGAGCCTATCAAAAAGGAGGTTGGGTTGAAGCCCTTGTACTAAGACGGTACCATTTCGATAGACTTTAATGATTACCCTGGAGGGCGAGGAGGCGCCAAGAAGGACCTCCCAACGGGTGCCATTGATGTGAGGAAGAGTAGGGAGAGAACAGATCTACTATATGAAGAGTCCATAGGTCAGGGGAAGGAATGCCGAAGAGGATGTTGGTGAGAGTCTCTCTGGTGGAAGCACTGAGGGAGGTGTCAGTGGTAGGAAGGCCAGGGCTGGAGCCAGGTGTGTCCTCCTTAAGTTTCTTCCTGCCAGATGTGGTGAGCGGTAAAGGGTAGGAGATGGAGAAACAGTTGGAGAAGATTGGAGAGATGGAGAGCGCCATGAAGGGAAACATGGCATGCTACACTTAACCAGACTGAGCAGCTGAGGCACCCGGGAGGAGTTGACAGGAGGGTGTACATGCGCAAGGAAACGCAATGGGAATGGCAAGAAACAGTGGGAGTTGAAAGGTGAGGGAGTGGCAGGGATCAAGGGATAGACAAGACAGGGCAAGGGATTATATAGGATTTTAACTAGCAGGACAAACCATGCAGGATGGGAGGACACCTAAATTCCATTTTTAAACAAACCATCACAATCCATGCATGAGGAGAGCCACCGAAATTAGATTTTTAAACAGTCATAATCGATGCATGAAGGAAGCAAACCTAAAAACGAATGACAGGTGTTACAGCACAGCAGTACAGAAGTGTGGGCAGTGTGGTGGAAGCTACATAGAGGAAGGAATCAAAATAAGAGATAGGTCTTCCGTGTGAGGGTACATAAGTCAGAGATAGTGCAGCGAGAAGGGCCTGGAAGGCAGGTACAAGTCAAGGAGAGATGAGGCCGCCCTTCGACCAACAGTCAGTACTCACGTGATGGCAGGAGGGATGCCACAGTCCCAGGGGGCTAGGATGCCGTGCCCAGCAAGTCCATGTCATAGCCAGCACTTACATGGATTGGGGCCACATGCCCAGCCAGGGCCTTGGATGAGGGCCTTGGATGAGGGCCTTGGATGAGGGCCTTGGATGAGGGCCTTGGATGAGGGCCTTGGATGAGGGCCTTGGATGGGGGCCTTGGATGGAAGGGGCCGGCTAAAGCCTGCCGGTCCTGCGATTGGCTCTAGGAAGGCAGCCCAGCGAATGAGCGAGCAGAGGGCAGCATAGCAAACAGTTGGTGGAGGATCAATGCTGGAGGAAGCCAGCCATCTTGGAGCGCCACGAGGGAAATGGGACTTTGTCCACCTGGTGAGGATCACAAGTCTTCATATACAAAATGAGCTGCTTCCAGGACAGCATGTTATGGGAAATGCAGGGATTAGCTCCTGCAGTGAACCCATGCAACCATCCGATATTTTTTTAATTTATTTTTTCAAATTTATAAAAAATGTATAGAAATTTGATTTCTGCATTCAATCGCCTCATATAAGTGTTGGCACCGTCGGATGTGCTCCCAAAGTGTTGCAGGCGATGGTGTTAGCATGTTCAGAGCTTCAGACAAGAAGTAATGGAGAGGATAAATGGAGCCCACTCTTCTGTGGCTCAGAGGAGAGGGAAGTAGCAGTGGGGTAAAACAGTGGGGTTTATATTGCCATCAAAATTAAGGTGCCTGACTTAGCCCAAGAATTCTCAGAACTGGAGCGAAAGGAGAACCTATCGCCTGAAAATGAAACTGGAAACTGAAACCATACAAAGAAAATAATCATTTTTTCTACTTAAAGCAGAGCTTGCAAAATCTACTGCCCTCTAGCATAGTCAAGATGTTATGTTTGTTTATTTATTTGTATAGCGCTCCAGACCCAGGAGTAAAGGGGCGCTTAAGGACAGGTTACAGAATACAATATATATATATATATATATATATATATATATATAGAATTTGCAGTTATACATTTTGTGGAAATAATATACAATATATACAGTCAGAGGTGATTAGAGCATACAGTTAAACATGTGAGTGGTATGTACAGTATATACAGAAGTCATGGTCTTAGTCCTACTTAGGATTGGTTTTGTCGAGTAGACAACCAATGACTACTTTCCTGAACAATTGGAAGGATTCAGTCGATTTGATTAACGGTAGGGTGTTCCAAAGTTGAAGGGCGAGGACCGTGAAACTTGAGCCTCGGCTCTTTTAGAGGGGAATCTGGGCACAGTAAGGCAAAGAGTGTTGGAGGATCTAATGATTCTGGTGTTCGGCTTCAAAGTGAATTTGTTGGTGAGATGGAGGGGGGCTAGCTGGTTTAATGCTTTGTAGGTGAGGCACAGTTTTTAGGTCATTTTTTTGTTGAATGGAGAGCCATTTACAAGAAATTCTGATGGGGGAGATGTGCTCTCTCCTGGGAATATTTAATGCTGCTCACAGCGCATTGTTTTGGAGAACTTGAAGTTTATTGATTATACCTTGGTTGGCGCCTAGATAAAGGCTATTACAATAGTCAAGCTTCGATTGTATGAGAGCCCTGGCCAGTGTGAGGCAGCTGTTAGTGGATAAAAAAAGGTCTGCAGGCTCGAATTAGGTTCCTTGTGTAGGCGGTAGTTGAGGCGGTCATGTTGACTTGTTTAGAGAGGTTGGTATTGGCATCAAGTTAGAAGCCTAGGATTTTCACATTTTTAACGACGGGGATGGTGTTACCATCGATGATGATGATGGTGGTGTATTCAGGACTGAGTTTCTGTAAGTTGGGTGATCTGACTAGGAGGAGCTCAGTCTTCTCATCATTCAGGCAGAGGGCGTGTGTGGCCAGCCATGCCTGGATTATGGAGAAGATTTCGTTAATCTTGGTGACGTCGACCTTATATTTGTCAGAGATGGTGAGGAGTATCTGGGTGTCATCCGGGTAGTTGATGTAGGTGACACCCAGATGGTCCAGTTTGTCAGAGAGGTTTTGTGAAAATATTGTATAGGGTGGGGGAAACGCAAGAACCTTGTGGGACACTACAGGTAATGGGAATGGGGTCTGCTGCAGCTGCAGAAGAAAAGACCTTCATGGTTCTGTTTGCTAAGAAGGATTGTATCCACATTGCGGCTGAAGAGAAGTGGGCAGCGGATGAGAGGTGGTTGCAGAGTATTTGGTGGTCTACCAGGTCGAAGGCTGCTGAGGGATCTAGAAGGAGCAGGATGGCAGCTTTACCTTTGTCTTTGATGTCATCAATCTGACTTTTGAGGTCAAAAAGGGCAGTTTCTGTTCCATGTTGAGGTCGAAAGCCAGACTGACGCAATCCTAACAGTTGGTTGGATTCTAAGTAATCCTGAATTTGCAAGTAGGCAACTCCATCAAGGATTTTTAGCAGGAAGGGGACCGTAGTGATGGGCCTGCAATTGGTGGGAATGGCTGGGTCTAAGGATTGTTTTTTTTTTTTAGGAGAGCGAGAACTCATGAATGTTTCAGGTTGTTGGGTATAGAGTTGGTGGAGAAGGATAGGTTTATAAGTTTGGAGATGAAGGGGGATAGGTCTCTCGCTGCATCTTTGATGATCTGGGCCAGGCAGCTGTCCCCTTTGCGATTAGAAGGTTTGAGGGATGCTATCATTTTTGGACTTCCAGTATAGTGACCTTTTTGAAGGTGAAGCCCGAAGTGGTATTGGTCGGGGTGGAAATGCTGGGGGTGGAGGAGTTGCTGTTGGAGAGTTGTAGTTGTTTAGCCTACATTTCTATTGAGGGCCGATGATTTTATTGGCAAGGGCATTTTGGATGCTAGTGCACCAAGGTTTATCTTTCACACAGGTGTCCGTCGGTGGGTTAGGATTTTCTAATTCTTTCAGAATGGTGAAGAGTTCTTTTGCAGAGGAACCTGCCTTGTCAATTCTCACATTGTAAGCTTCCTTCTTAGTGCGGATGATCTCTTTTTTGTAAACGGAGGAGATGGTCGTGAGATTAGTTTTATTTTCGGCTGTTGGGGTTGTTTTCCATAGGGTTTCCATCCTGGCTTTCTTTTTTCTAAGAGTTTTGAGTTCAGGAGTGTACTAAGAGTTCAGATGCGCTCTAGGTTTACCTTTGCGTAACTTAAGTGGGGCCACGGCATCAATTGCGTTTGTCATGGCGTCATTGTAGGTGCTGACTAGGAGGTTGAGGTCAGCAGTGGCTGGAAGCGAGTTTAGGAAGGGGAGAACCAGTGGTGTGAGGGTATCCGCCGTAATGCTGCGCTTGTTTCTAGTTAAGCAAGCTGGCGCATGGGGGCATTGTTTGGGAGTAGGGTTATTAATGTTCATGTCTAATGGTATGAGGAAGTGGTCCGTCCATGCAAGAGGTTGGGGGGCTTTGCAGGTGATATTGCAATTATGAGCTGCGACCCAGTCAATGGTTCTACCTTTCTGATGGGTGGGGTAGTGTGTTGATTTGAGTATAGTCATGCTCCGACAGGGCGTTGGTGAGGGAGAAGGCAGGAGTGTCATTAGGGTCGTTGTACCCTAGATTAAAGTCTCCTAGAATGATATTTTGTGAAAGAGGCTTAGAGTTCTCGGCTATTAGAGAAGTAATGTCTTCCTCGAAGGTGCCTGTGGGACCTCTGGGTCTGTATATTAGTTGCAAGGGAATTGTACTCTTGGGGGTGGTTTGTATTTTGATGGTGAGATGCTTGCATGATTCTAATGGATGGGAGGCGATAAATCTAAGGTCGAGTGAGGATTTGAAGATGAATGTTACACCTCCTCCGTGAGCATTAGGTCTATCTGCTCTGAGGATAGAGTCATTGTTGGGAACAGCAAGGGTTAGATAGGGTCCTGCTGCCTCATGTAACCATATTTCTTTAGTAGCAAGGAAGTCGAGGTCTGCTGAGAGGATGATGTCGGCGATTTCAGTGGGATGAGCAACAAGGGATCTGACATTAAGGCTCCTTTTAGAGTTGCTGTGTTACTAGTGTCAGTGTTGTTCTTATTGGTGCCCTTAGTCAAAGGTATTGCAGGCAACTTGCTGGGTGTGGTGTGAGTCTAGAGCCAAGTCTGTTATTGCAGGTAGAAAGATCAGGGTTGGCTTTGGGCCGGTATCTTGGTAGTTTGGGCTGGTTACAGTTAGTGTTGGTGTAGTCATTTTTAATAGGGTTGGGAATGTTGGGTGAGGTGTTAACTGGTGTGGCGCTGGCTTTAGTAGTATGGTGTTTGTGGACAGGGTGGGGGATAGGTGGTAGGGTGGGCAGAAAAGGTTTGGGACAGGGGATGGGGTGGTGTCTTGGACAGCCGAGTTTGGCTAGTCCATTGCTGAATGATATGTAGCTGTTTCCGCTTATGAAGGTCAAGTAGCATTTTCATGCTACTCGACCTTGCGGCGAGCATGGGGAAGTTTGAAACTTGTGCTTGATGTTTAGTGTAGACAAACCTCGTTTGCAGTGAATGGCAAATGCATTTCACTGTGCATGGTTGGTCTTGTGGTGGCAGCATTGCACCAAGTATGAAGCCTGCTTATGGTGATATGCACCATTTTATAGAAAGCACTGGTATATTTTTGGCACCCATCACCGAGGAGAGTGCATTTTTCTTAGAGTATGTAAGCGAAAGATCTCAACCTGAAGATCAGTGGGATTTAAAACAATTTGCAAGGCCTGTTAAAGTTAGTCTGATGTCATTATTTGTGAAAAACATCCATGCACCAAAGGACAGATCTGCAAGGAGGCAAATTAAATCTGGTCATTGTTTCAAATGATTACCATGCTCAAAGGACAATGTATCTTGTAGTGTTGGTTTCCCATTAGGTGAAATCCAAATTAAGGGGGGATGGGGTCATATCAATGAGTTTTATAAAAAATATTTCAGTGTTGACATTGCCATGAAATATATTTTTCAAAAGGTGCTGTTTTTTAGCAATCTACATTGCCAAACAAATCTTACCGGTAACATTCTTTCTGGTGCTTGTATCCGTTTTAGTAGTATGCTGTAGATATTCGATAATCTAGTGTTGTTTTCAAGGCGTTAAAACTGCTTTCTGAAAACTGAAAGTTGCGTATAAACCGCTGTGTTCCAGTAACATTACCTGTGTGTGAAGTAGATGGGCTCCACCTACTCAATTCGTTGACCTAGATTGTTTTCTATGTGTGTTCAATATGCCTACGGTTTTATTGATTTTTGTTTAAATTCTGTTGCTAATCACTCTAGACTTGTTTGACGTAATTGCATGAAATTTTAAATAGATGTTTTCTAGCCTGTGCCCCCCCCCCCCAAAATTGGAAATCCTGCTATAAAATCGGTGCAACTGGGTCAAAATATAAAGCTTAAAAAGGTGGGCGTCCATTGAACTGGTACATAGACTCCACCACTGAAACTAAGTACTTGCTTAGTAAGTTGGGCACAAAGTGTTGTAGATGTGGCTTTTT
Source organism: Ambystoma mexicanum (assembly GCF_040938575.1). NCBI lineage: Eukaryota > Metazoa > Chordata > Amphibia > Caudata > Ambystomatidae > Ambystoma > Ambystoma mexicanum. The sequence goes on along the minus strand of NC_090929.1, from coordinate 686,274,231 downwards.
GTGGTTTGGTACACATCTTCCAGTAGATTATTTTTCTTTTTGTTATCAGGCAGAAAACGCTGTGCTCAAATCTTTTATATATCTGCCAGTAGAAACACCATTTTAAAAGGGCTTCCAGCTAGGCATATGGCCCACCTTAAGACTGTCCACTACGCTGCAGTCTGCCTCATTACAAGCGCCTGTAAATTCAGAAGAAAAACTATTTACTTCTAGTTGTTGTAAAACATTCAGCCTTATAATATCCTTAAAAAAAATCAATTTTTGCTCTCTTTTTAAAAGCAAGTTAGCCATGTCTCCACCTCTTCTCGGACAAATCACTTTCTCTATGATCGTCCATGAAATTTCATTGGTCTTATGTTTGTGTAATTTAAAATGCTCCACCAATGGGGCATTTTCCCGTTCAGTTCTTATGCACGACATATGTTCTTGTATTCGCTTTTTTTCTGATCTGGTGGTCATGCCTATGTATTTTTTGTTACACAGGCAATTGATCATGTAGATAACATTTGAAGTGTGTGTTAGTCAACGACTGTTTTCGCCACAGTGTTAAGCACAATCCCTGGGTCATTAAAGCCATGTATAACCCAGTGGATGTTTGTATACTTAACCACTAAAGCACCAATCTTTTCACTGGCTATTTGTCTCTTCAATACAGACACATAGTGGAAGAGAGTGGTTGATGGGCATGATTTAAACAAGGCTGAATGTTTTACAACAACTAGAAGTAAATAGTTTTTCTTCTTATCCTATCCCGTTTGTAGGCGATACACCAGCGCTACATAGGGACAGATGAGGGTAGGAGGAAGGGATATTTAGAATTCAACTCTATCCTTTTCTGTCCTCCTCCACAGCCTTGTTACTGCTGGTGGCAATATTCACAGCAGTTGTCTGTCTTCTTCAAAAATAACCCTGCTCTCAACCACAGTAGTTTTATCCAAAAAAACAGGTTGTTTGCCTGGTTTTGGAAAACACTGTTTTGGTTTTCACTAAATCACACCACAGTTGGCACTTGCCCCATTTTCTCGTGTTACCCAGTACATAAAGTAAGGGCATTTCCCTGTTAACTTACTGCTTTGCTCCCCTATCTTTTGTGAATGCCTGTAAATTCAACCACATCTCTCCCTACCTGCACATGATTCATTGTCTCCCGCCACTAATCTATTCAAACATTTTTGCATCATCATAGCAGTCTTGAACCGCACACCAACATACTTGGCAGCATACATTTGGAGGAGTTTAAATGTCATATTTGCATGAATCGTCTGTGTCAATCACTTTTTCCCAGCTGTGATTTCTAGTTATAACGTCAAAATTGCATTCTTGCAAGAAAATGATTTTAAATTATCGTAGTGCGATTCTGCACAAGGTTCTTGCGAAAACCCTTTACAAATGTATGCTAAAATGTTGCAAATAGCGCATACATATTTTTTTTGGTTCCTCATTATTGCAAAGTGGTCAGTGTTCATAGACTGTTATTTGGGAGAACAACATCCCATGGTGCATAGCTTAGGAAGATACTGATATTGATTATGACTTCTGTGATATAAAAAAAAATTTCAGATCTACAGGTGGTGTGAGATGTAGCATATCCAAACCCTTGAAATTCAGGGAGTTACTTTAGTTGAAGAGGCTTTATGGTGAACGTTTAAAATTGGGCAAGTGACAAACCTGTTCTAATGTATATGCAGTGCATTATAAAAGAGAAGTAATATACCGCTGGACCCTTTATGGGGCTGGGCACAAGTGGCTACTTTGGATGGTGTGCAGGAGCACTGGACATTTCTTTGGGTCATGTTTATGCATCGTGTGCCCCTGCATATGTTTTGGACAATAATTTACATGATTCACCATTAATTCACCAGTCACTAAGCTGGATAAGCAATCATGGGAGTTGAAATCTCCAAAAATCTGAAGGGCCACATAATGAATAACCATGTTTCATGTTTTGGCCTAAGGTCCTCTGACCCACTAGGGAGGTATAGTGGCCAGGCCCAGTGGATACTTTGAGTGGCCTGGCAAGGCCTTGGCAATGTGGCAACAGGCCAAATATGTCATGGGTAGTTACCATTGATGTCATGTAACCCCACGCACAACACAGAAACAAGGATAATAAAGATTTTCCATAATAACTTACTAGAAAGTCTTGATTCTATTAAAGACACGGAGGCGAGCATTATGCTTCTCTTTCTTTATTTACATATTTAAAGAAAGGCTCAGCAGCAAGGTATTTTTGTGCACCAAGTGTCGTATGAGTAAACATAGAAAAAGGGGGGTGCACTAAATATACAATATAACAAGTAAACATAATATAACAGTAGTATTTCCAGAGTTCTGAATGAAACAAACTCCATTTCCCAGAGTTCCCTAGTGTCACCAAAGAAACATCAACATGTGACTTAGTCCTCCAATGGGTGTCCTGATCCCTTCATAAACAGTCCTAAACATGATGCGACTTCCTCTTTCGAAGCTGCGAACTTGGCTGTCCATGATAAGGTAGTACTTGTAGTTGGTAGATCTGTTGAACAGCTGATCAAGCGGATTTGTCGGCAGGCGCTGTCGAAAAAGGAGATTGAAAGTAAAATTACTTCATGTATATAACCACCCTAGTTCCCTTATCGGGGTGGGAGAAAATGTCATTGGGTTATTTATTTATTTATTTCTTATAAAATGCAATCATTTCTTTTGTGAGTTTTAGTAACTTATAACAATACATTGTCACAATTAGGAGAGAGGTACAGTATTATTTTCTCTTTGGGTGGCATAATGCTCGCCTCCGTGTCTTTAATAGAATCAAGACTTTCTAGTAAGTTATTATGGAAAATCTTTATTCTATGTCAAGACCGGAGGCTCCCATTATGCTTGTTTAAAGCTTACTCACCACAATAGATGCCGGTTGATCTACTGGTTTCAAGTAGAATTGTTTAAATACTGATTCGCTTGCCCAGTCTGCCATTCTCATGATGTCTTCTAGTCGAACTCCGGCCTGAAAGGCTTTGGAGGCCATAGCTCCTCTCACAGAGTGAGCTCCGAAGTGCTGGGTATCTATCCCGGCTTGAGTTGGTGTCCAGCGCACCCAGCGCGCTAAAGTGGGAGCGGAAACCGGTTTGTGTGGTTTACGCAGAGCTATCAGTAGTTGCCCGTTGGGGGAGGCCCTAAGGGGGGCTGTCTTTTCTTCATAAACTTTCAGGCATTTCACCAGACAAAGTTTAGGCTGGTCCTTGAAGGCGGGGTAAGAAATTACCCTAGAGTTACATTTCGTCCTTCTGTGTATGTGAAATACAATACCGTCGGGAGAAAAAGTTCTGCCCGCTAGGTCAAGGGCTCTGACATCAGAGACTCTCCTGCAGGAGACTAAGCAGAGTAAAGTAGTAAGCTTGCCCGAGAGGGCTGTACGTGATAGCTCCTCATTATGATGCCATGAAAGGAAAAGATTCAATACTTTGTTAACGTCCCAAAGTTTGTCATAGCGGGAAAGGGGCGGGACTGTAAGTCTGACTCCTTTTAATAATCTGCAGACGAGGTGGTGTTCACCAGCTGGTATTCCTTCAATGAGGTCGTGACCAGCTGAGATCGCTGAACGATATGCGTTCACTGTCCTGTAGGCGACCCCTCTTTCTACTAGAGATGCTAAGAAATTCAAGATTTCCTCTACAGGTGCTGAAATTGGGTGTAAGCCTTTTCTCTGGCACCAGGTGCTCCAGGCGCCCCAAGAGTTGGAATATCTCTTAAGGGTGGTAGGAGCCCAGCTTTCCTCGATGAGACTGATCGCCCTGCGTGACATGCCTGGAGTTCTCCATCTTGATCTGAAATCCTCCATGCTGCCAGGGTCAGAGAACCGTTGAGAAGAAGGGGATGCCTCTGCCCCGATGGATCTAGAAGAAGATCCGGAAATTGGGGTAGTAGGATTGGAAAATCCGAGGAAAGTTCCAGAAGAACTGGATACCAGGTCTGAGATGTCCAGACCGGTGCTATGAGGACTAAGTCTGAATGTTCCAGACGGGCCTTCGCCAGGGTCCTCGCTATCATGGTGAATGGGGGAAAGGCATAGAGTACCCCTTGGGACCATTGTTGGAGAAAAGCGTCTGTTGCTGTTGCTGCTGGATCCGGTCTCCAGCTGTAAAACATTGGTAGCTGTGTATTGAGTCTGGAGGCGAAAAGATCTATGGACATTGGGCCCCAAATCTCCTGGAGGCGGAGGAAGACTCCTCTGTCGAGCTTCCAGTCGCTGTAGTCTGTGGAGTGGCGGGAGTACCAGTCCGTTACCACATTTGATAGGCCGGGAAGGTATTCTGCTGTAACTGAGATTCGATGTGTCAGACAGAAGTGCCAGAAGTCCTTGGCTAATTCTGCTAGAGGTCTTGATTTGGTGCCACCTAGATGGTTGATGTATCTTACCGTGGAAATGTTGTCCATTTTTAGCAAGATACAGCAACTCGCTCTGCCTCTGGCAAAGGAGCGTACTGCAAAGGAACCTGCCAGAAGTTCTAGGCAGTTGATATGCAGGTCTAGCTCTTGATAAGACCAGGTCCCTCCTGTGGCTATGGAGCCGCATCTCGCTCCCCATCCGGAGCGGCTGGCGTCTGACTCGATGATGATATCTGGAGCAGATCCGAAAATGGCTCTGCCGTTCCAGGCCTCCATGTGAGTGAGCCACCAGTTGAGTTCTGTCCTCGCTTGGGAGATAATGTTAGGAGTTGAGAGTATGAAAGACTGTGTCTTAAGTGTTGGCCTTTCAGTCTTTGCAATTCGCGATAGTGAAGAGGGCCGGGAAATATCGCCTGAATGGAGGAGGATAGTAACCCTATCACTCTTGCCAGTTCTCGAAGAGAGAACAGGTCCTTCTGCAAGATCCTGCGTATCTCCCTTTTGGTAGAATGGATCTTGGCTGATGGGAGTCGGAGCTGACAATTCTGGGTGTCCACAACAAAGCCCAGAAATTCCATGCTCTTGGATGGAAGAAGAACTGACTTTTCCCAATTTATAAGGAAACCGAGACTGTGTAGCAAGTTTATGGCTAGTTTGGTCTGTTTCTGAACTAGTTCTTGCGACTGTGCCATGAAAATTATGTCGTCTAGATAAATAATAAGACGAACACCTTGCTCTCTTAGATGAGCTACTACAGGCCTTAGAAGCTTGGTGAAAACCCTAGGCGCTGAAGAGAGCCCGAAAGGTAGGCTTGTGAACTCCCAATCTCGATTTTTCCAGGAAAATCTCAGGTAATTTATATGTGCCTGATGAATTGGTATTGTTAAGTAGGCGTCTTTCAGGTCTAGACGCATGAGCCAATCGTTCGGTCTCAGAAGATCTCTGAGCATATGTATACCTTCCGTTTTGAAATGGCGGTAAATGATGTATTCGTTGAGAGCTTTGAGGTTTATGACTGGTCGTACTTTTTCTTTCCTGCGAACTAGGAATATGGGACTGAAAAACCCTCCCTGGCTTTGACAGGGGCGAATTGCTCTCTTCAGACAAAGATTGTGTATTTCGCTGTCTAAGGCGATTTGATCTGTCTGAGACATTACTATTGGAGTAGGGCGACATGTCTGGATGGGCTGCCCGAAAAACTCTAGGCGCAGGCCCCGAGCTGTGTCCCTGACCCAGGCGTCTCCTGATAAGGTATCCCAAGCATTTATAAACATCATTAACCTCCCACCTATAGGAGTCAGTGGCGCTGGCGCTGCTATAAGTACACTGACCTGTAGATTGTTGTTGGGCTGGGTATCTGGCCGCTCTTCTCCAGGGGCGCCCTCTTCCACGACCTCTTGAGGGAAAGAAAGTGTCGGAGCGCTCTTGCCAGGAGTTATGCTGGCCTCTGGAGTGTTGAGATCTTTTGTCGAAAAAGTAACGGCCGGAGGAGCGACCTCTGCCTCGTCCGGCCCTGGTGAAAACCTTGGACGCGAAGACTCTTTTTATGGAGGCCTGTGCTTTGTCCAATGCTGTAAATGTTCCCACGAATTTCGCCATTTCCTTCATAAAAGGATCTCCAAAAAGCAGGCCTTGTGCTGTTGGACCCGACTCTGTGTCTGCCAGTTCGCTCAGTTTGGCGTCTATTTTATATAGGATGCCTTTTCGGCGTTCTGTCGAAATAGCACAACTGGCGTTACCTAACAGGCAAATTACCCGTTGAACCCAACCAGAGAGTATTACCGGGTCAATGGGATTAGAAGAGTTTATTGCTTCTTCCGCTAGATCTGAAATCTTGGCTAGTGGCCCCGCCACGTCTAGTACTTTGTCCTGACAGGACTTCCAGGCACGGTCTATGCCTTTCCTTGGGTCTTTTACGTTTTTACCTAGGAAGGTAATCATCTTTGAATCTAGCTCTGGTGTTAGAGCCACTTTGTCCGCAATATCTGGACGTGGACATTCCGCTCGAAGTCTAGCTCTGACTTCTTTATCCAGTGGCTTACGTAGTCTGAAATGAATGTATTTTGATGTCTTTGAAGACGGTTCCCGGTCTGTGGATCTGGGGTGCATAAGGTCTTCCGGAGTGTACATCCCCTCTGCAGGAGGCTTGTTTCCGGTTGTGTTCTTGGGGATTGGGTCTGCCGCAGTCCCAGAACCTGAGGGCTTTGAACCCTCTATTTGAATTTCCTCTTCAGATGAGGATTGAGAAGGATCAGCGTCGTAGACGCTCTTGTTTTGGTCGTCCTCTGTGCCCTGTCCATATCTCTCCGGGCTTGAGGGTACATTTTCCCTCATTTCTTCCTCTGGGTAAGAGGGTTCATGGGAAGAGGTTACCTTCCTGTTCATAAAGGCTTGTTTCAGCCTGGAGAAGGCGTCCGAAACGGCAGCTGTGGCATCTGTTGGCTGGCTCGGGGGGGTCGTAGAGCTTCTGCTCTTGCGAGCCGGTATACATCCCCCTTCCGTAAGGTGCTTCCTCTTTTGCGTTCTCTTCCTCCCAGGAGGGGAGGTCCCTCTTAAATGCTCTTCCATAGTTTCTAGGCGTTGTTGAATGGGAAAGAGCATGTCTGTTACTGCTTTCCTAATACTGGTCTTCACAGAGGATCCCAGTACCTTTTGTAAGCTGGTAGCCATCGCCACCTCATCTATATAGCAGTGATCTTCCTCAGTCTCAGACCAGGCCTGATCTGATTGAGGTGAGTACTGCGCTGCCATAATAAAGTTTAAAGCACCTTACTCACTTTTTTTTTTTTTTGTCTTCTGGGTTTTAGAACGCCTTCTCTCACTGCCCAGTAAAATCAGTTCAGCTTAGTGTTATAGTCTTTAGAGAATGCTGAACGGGAGATTTTCTCTCCTCTTTTTTTTTTCTTTTAATTTATGTAGATTATGTATTTAAATATATATTCAAGCACTCGCGTGCGAATTCTTGTTGATCCGCGATGAAATAAAGTGTGTATTTGCTGTCGCCTGAGGAGAGATTCCGGCGCTCGAGTTCGCAAAGACCGTTATAACTTAACGGTCATGCGCACTCGAGCGCCGGAATACAGAGGAAAGGACCAGGAAGAGCAGGAGCTCCCCTGGTGGTTAGTGGGCGGCGTTGTGGGCTGTAGTAATGCCGCGCCGGCCTCCCCGTGCCCGAGGAGAGTACCGATGGGTCGGGGAAGCCGACGCGAGCCCGCCGAGAGGTCTGCTTGTGAAGCGGAAGAAACAGTTGATAAATTGTATTAGCGCGAAGCAAAGCTTCGAATCACGCAGTCTCCGACGCCAGCAGAAGGCAGCTGGCGTCGGAGTTAATAACGAAGGTAATGATTAAAAGGAAATCAATTCAATTTGAGGCAGAGTGCACTCTTAATAACAATTAAACATATATAGCAATGTCAATTACTATGAAAATGAAATAACGTGTCATAAACAGTGGTAAACATGAAGGTACTTATCTCTTGCTGTGAGCAGCAAAGAAAGAGGAAGTCGCATCATGTTTAGGACTGTTTATGAAGGGATCAGGACACCCATTGGAGGACTAAGTCACATGTTGATGTTTCTTTGGTGACACTAGGGAACTCTGGGAAATGGAGTTTGTTTCATTCAGAACTCTGGAAATACTACTGTTATATTATATTTACTTGTTATATTGTATATTTAGTGCACCCCCCTTTTTCTATGTTTACTCATACGACACTTGGTGCACAAAAATACCTTGCTGCTGAGCCTTTCTTTAAATATGTAAATAAAGAAAGAGAAGCATAATGGGAGCCTCCGGTCTTGACATAGAATCTGACAAGGGAGTTTCTAAAGATTACTACCACACCCACCAACAGCCTGCGGATAAAGACTCTTACACCGAGGAAAGAACACTCACTTCCAGTATGCAGCTGAAGGGCTGAGTTAACTTTTCAGAGTCTGAGGAGGATTAGGTAGAGGAGGTAGAAGGTATCAAACATGTCGAGGTAGACGACCCATGTTAGTCCAAAACCCCTATTTGGATTAGGACTGAGTCCACTCTTTGACCCTGAAAGAAATGTTCTAAGGGATTCTATGTACACCATAAGTAGGATGTGTCGGTCAAGGAAGAACATGAACATGGGGGGGACAGTAAGGCAGTTGGAGGAATTACATGTTGAATCGCACAAGAAAACAACAACTGACGTACAAGACCTGGGGAGGATGATGTAGACATGCATAACTTATGGTCAAACAGAATTGGCAATGGCCGATTTCAAGATGGCCAGGCCTGGAGGGATTTATTACTCTGAACTATCTGCCTATTAAGCCTAATTGGGAGTGTGAATCCTACATCTCACGGCTGACTGACTCCTGAAAGAGAGAGCTTTAGGGCAAACCTATTTCCTATTTCAACATACAGTGCAAGGTGGTTCCCATATTCCTCAAATAAATGTCCTCACTGTTAAACCATTGTGGAAACTGAGAGACTTTTTTTTTTTTTTGCTCTCCTCAGTGTATCTTTGAGTCAGGAAAAACTTTATTTTACATTATATAGTACAGCATAGGATTTTAAGTTCCACCAACCTTCTGGTCTTTTTTTAAACTAGGGACTTAACCACTTCCGAGAATTGCTGTCTCTTACTATCTTGATTCCTCATGGCATATCGGAACAAAGTTCCTTAATTTGTCTGGCTAACGTTTAATCTATTTATTATGAAGTTTGCCATGTTCTGATTAGGCTCAGCAAATTGCTTGCTGCTGTTACAGCTACTGTATATTTTGTCATTAGCACAGTCTGTTCTTGTTTATGCTTCCTTTTTATTCTTAACGTATTTTTTTGTGTGATATGTGCTTTGTAGAAATGTTAGTTCTGAATAAAGCCATCAATAATATCATGATCACACCTGATGAGGGAGATTATCCAGTTACCTCCTCTCCAACTGAGGATTGTTACCAATTTGCAGCATTAAAAGGGCGCAGCTCAGCGTTTTGGCATACAGGCTCAGGAATCTGACAGACACTGACTTTATAGAGGATAAGTATTCCATTGCTAAGCTCAGTGAAATAAACTTATTGCTCCATTTTTTACTCATGCCGTCTGTACTAAACTAGTGAACCAACATATAGCTTTTAACTATAGACCATCTTCTACAGACAAATGTATATTCGAGGCCCTCCGCACCCAGATTCACTAGTCATGACTACTGCATAAAGCAAACTAATGCCCTCTATTTTTTTAGAGTATATGCATTTACTCTTTTCGCATAAAGTGGCAACATCTTAAGCTTTTAATGTACATATAGCCACTAGGCTTATGGCCAGGCATAGGGCTGGGCCATATGGACCAAAAGTCATAACTCAATATTTTGGGCCTGAATTATGATATATATCTCGATATTGTTTGTTGGTTAAATGCTCAGTTGTAAGACAACTGCACGTGAGATTTCGCCATCACCTTTATTAATAAAACCTTGATCAAAATAAAGTGAAGATAACAGGGTTCCTCTTGCTGTTTGAGACTGAACACAGCTATTTAAATATCAAAATGTAAATAAAAAATTGTAGTATATGTAATGTATATTTCGAATGGATTGTGTACTCCCACGTATTCCTTATCTTTGATATTTCCTAATATCCAGCTTGCTGCTTCAGAATTATTTTCCCAGTAGATGGTGCTGTGCGTTGATGCCTGGTCGAGTCGCTGTCCCTCTGAGGTCTCTGTCCTGACTTTGACGTCATCACTGGTATAAGAAACGCGCGCAGCACCCGTTGCTCAGCTCCGTTTTTCCGCGTTTCACAGCTTTGGTAACGCAACACTTGGTTCTGTGATTCTTCAAATTTGTTCGAGTTTCTTGAGAAAATTCAGTTTTTTGATGAGATGGCTTCCTCGTCGGCTCCGTTGACTCCTCGATCCAGTTTTAAAAAAAAATGCAGCAACTGTGGTGTTAAAATGTCTGACAGACCCACACTGGGTCTGTCTGTGGTGTCTAGGTGCGGAACACCCGTGTTCGAAGTGCGACAAATGCATGCCGATGAAAGCCAAAGCCTTGAGGGAAGTTGGAGAGAGGTAGGCCTCTAAAATCTATTACCCCGTCCAAATGTAAATCGTCAGACAAGTCGAGACCTTCGTCTCCCCGTCATAAAAAAACGTTCCCGGTCGAGAAATGGGTCACATCCTTCTTCGAGGCATGGCAAAAAAGAGGCGCCATAGATGGCCATCCACTTCCTCATCCAATTAATCCAAAAGGGTTGTTTGTCCCTCTAAACATAGTACCCCAGCCCAATGGGAGGAATTTAGAACGAGTATGATAGTGTTTGAGAACGCAGCCTTGCCCCTCTCAAAAATACCTAGAGGCGCTACCCCAGACAAACCTGGGAAGCACAAAAACCGGGAGTCCTAGACCCCAGAAGGTTTTCTCAGCCAGTAGTATGGCGTTAAAATCTGCTAATGCGACGTGCATGCTGGCGAGGTTTACCCACACCCTTTGGGACTATATTTTTATTGGCGGCTGACCACATCCCTGAAGGGGAGGAACGGTACAGTTTCTTGAACATTGTCAAGGATGGGAAGGACTCTATGTGCAAATCCCTCCAGAGCGGACTCAACTCTGTTAACCGCATCAGCAGAGCCATGGCAGCTAGTACGGTAATCCGCAGATTTGCTTTGTTGCGAAAGTCAGGATTTGCCCCAGACATTCACTCCAGGCTTCTCAACATGTCCTTTGACGGCACACATCTATTTGGGAACAAAGTTTGGAGAAGCTGCAAACTTTCAAGGTGAAGGCCAAATCCGTTGGAGCTGCAATAAGGCAAACTCCGAACCGCCCCCACAGGTGCGCCCTGGATGGGTAGGTCCTTTCGCTATAATTCCGCATTCGTAAAAGGCAGAGGACAGCCAGCTCAAAGACGTGGTGGTGGGACGGGGTAGAGGTAATAAGACTGCAACAGCAGGGGCTGATTTACCCTCAGCCTCTGCGTCAGCCACTCCAAAACCTCTCTGAGGTCTTACATCACAAGACGGCAGTAGGAGGCAGGTTATTGCAGCATCTGATAGACTGGCAGGCTATAACATCAGATGTTTGGGCATTGGAAACAGTTGCCCAATGTTACTGCCTTCCTTTCCTGCTAAAATCTCAGAGCCATCCACCGGGAGACAACTCTTTGAAGATTCCGGATTTGCTCCTTATGCAGGAGATTTTGATCCTACTGGAGAAAGGTGCTATAGAACCAGTACGTGTAGCGGAAAAGTACAAGGGTTGGTACTCACCTTATTTTCTAATTCCAAAGGACGACGGAGGAGTGAAACCCATCTCGGACTTAAGAGATTTGAACAAGTTCCTCAGGAAGCACAAGTTCAGGATGGTAAACCTTTCTCAGATCCTTCAGGCCCTCCATCTTCAGGATTAGTTGGTGGTATTAGACCTCCAGGATGCTTACTTTCATGTGCCGATCCATCACAAGCACAGACAGTACCTGAGGTTCGCCATTGGCAACTATCACTTTCCGCCATTTGGGCTAACCGCCGTGCGAGGGTTTTCACCAAGCTAATGGCGGTAGTGGCAGCAAGTCTCAGGAGAGGGGGGATTTCCGTTTATCCCTACCTAGACGACTGGCTGATCAGGGCCAGTTACCCAGAACAAGCCCTGGATCACCTCAGCTATACTTGCCACTCCCTCCACAGGCTGGGCCTCTCCCTACACTTCAAGAAGTCCCAAATTATTCCTTGACAAAGACTCCAATTCATCAGAGCAATCCTGGATGCTTCCCTGGGAAAAGCCTCGCCACCAGAGGTGAGGGCTTGAGACATTCTGTATATGGTGAGAAAATTCCAGAATGCCCAATATCTTCCGTCCTCCGATTTTCTGAGGTTGCTCTGTGTCATAGCATCCTGCATTTTCCTGGTGCAGAAGCTTGCCTGAGGATGAGATCTCACCAGTGGGCTCTCAGGACTCGGTGGTCACAATTCTCAGGAAGGATGACAGATTGCCTACAAATGCCAGACCGTCTCACTGGATCTTCAGTGGTGGGGCTGTTGGGAAAACATCTTGAAAGGAGAACCTTTTTGGCAACTATGGCCGGAGATAACAATAGTGAAGGACACTTCACTCACAGGGTGAGGAGCCCATATCAACGATTTGACCATCATCGGTCGTTGGTCTCCATCAGTGTCCAAACTACATATCAACCTTTTAGAGCTGAGGGCAATCAGACTAGCACTGAAGGCCTTCCTGCCATCTGTGGGGGGGAGGGGCGGAGGGGCGGAGGGAGAGTGTCCTGATAATGGACAATACAGTGGCCATGTACCAACTCAACAAGAGAGGTGGTGTAGGGTCACTACCACTGTGCAGGGAGGCAATGCATCTTTGTTTCTGGCCATTACAAGAGGGAATCTCTCTATTGGCAGTTCACCTAGCCGGAGAGAAGAAAATGACGGCGGATGCACTGAGCAGGCAGAGCACAGGCTCCCACAAGTGGGAACTAGCTCAGGAAGTCCATCAAGAGATCTTCACCCTTTGGGGAACCCCCCAAATGGATCTTTTTGCGACCGGTGCCAACCGGAAATGCGCACTGTACTGCTGAAGGGAATTTCCCTCAAGAGGAGCTCTAGGAGATGCGTTCATGGTGGACTGGGAATTTCCACTTTATGCGTTTTTTCCAGTCCCTGTCATTCCTCATGTAATGAGGTCCAGATGGTTCAAGAAATCCATGATCCTAATTGCCCCGGATTGGGCCAGGAGGATCTTTTTCTCTTTCCCTCATTCTCTCCTTCTCTTTCTCTCTTTCTCTGGAGAGCGAGATGTCCAGTTCTCCATATGGATATCTGATTTCTCAGCCTTCACGCATGGTTTCTGAAAGGCTGAGCTACAAGGATTGGGACCTCCCGAACGATGTAATGGAGGTGTTGCTTTCTGCCAGAAGACCAGCAACCAAATCTTTATACCACTGCCGTTGGAATAAGTTCTGCAGCTGGTGTAGAGAGAAGAATGTTGACCCTTTCTCATGCAATATACGAATGGTGTGATCTTTTCTTGTACACTTGGCAAATCTGGGGCTCCAGATTGGAACAATCAAAGGATATCTAGCAGCGCTACCCATATTCAAGCGCACTGCAGAGGAAGTCTCCTATTTTAAGATTCCTCTGGTAATCCAATTCTTAAAAGGAATAACTAATGTTTATCTGACTCCTTTCCAAATCCCACTGTGGGGTCTCAATTTGGTTTTGCACTAACTAATGGGTGCTCCTTTTGAGCCTCTTCATTCTTGCCCATTACGACTTCTCACCTTGAAAACCGTTTTCTTAATGGCTATAACATCTGCCTGAAGGGGGAGTGAGCTACAAGCTTCCTCATACTGTTTTTCATAAAGACCGAGTGGTATTGAAAGTGAAGCCTACATGTCTCCCTAAGGTTGTTTCTGAATTTCACATCACTCAGAAATTGACTTTACCATCCTTTTATCCTCCGCCACACCCGGGAAAAGAGGAAGAAATGCTTCACAGACTCAAACCTAAGCGTGCACAGAGTTTCTACATTACCAGATTGGCAAGACTGAGACAGAATGATCAGTTTGTGGGCTTTACAGGTCATAAACTAGGTCTAGCCCTCACTAAACAAACCATCTCCAGATGGATTATTTTTACAATTTCAGAGTGTTCCACACTGGCCGGTTAAGACCACCACCTGAGCATCTAACGGCTCACTCCCCCAGTGGTATCGCAACTTTGTCTGTTTTGCAGAGGTGAGTTCCAATAAAGGATGCACCTGCCACATCGTCGTCTGCACACACCTTTACGAAATGCTACAGCCTGGATTCCTCCACTAGTCAACAGTCTGTTTTTGGAAAGGCAGTACTGCACTCTGTGCATTCTTGATCACTTCAATTGTACTCCCTTCTCCCAATAAAGTAACTGCTTTGGGAGTGTATCAAAGATGAGTAATATGTTTATGGACACAATCCATACAAACTTTCTTTCGACTGGATGTTCCTCCCACGCATTCCATATAGCCCCTCCCAGCCAATCCCACAGTAAAACTTCTTTTGTGGCTATATTCTGCTCTCAAGGGGAGTAACGGTCTAACTCAAGACAGTGCTTTGCTCTTCAAAACGGAACTGAGCAACGGACGCTGCGTGCTTCTTATACCAGTGATGTCGACGTCGGGACGGAGACCTCTGAGGGACATTGATTCAACCAGGCATCGACACACAGCGCCCTCTAGTGGGAACACATTTTTCCAAAGCAGCAAGCTGGATATAAGAACATATCAAAGATGAGGAATACGTGGGAGGAACATCCAGTTGAAAAAACTTTACCATGGGTAAGTAACTTGTTGATCACAATGTTAATGATCTTGTCTCATGAGACTTGTGGAATCTGCTTAGATAACATGCCGTGTATAGGCCGACATCTAGTGGAAGCTGCGGAGTATTAGTTTGTTTTTCAAAACTCGAAAAGGGGTGTCGAACCAGGGCGTGCCAGTAATACTATCCCTAGCGTGACGTCCCCTGTACCCATGATGCCTCACGCGTGTAGGATCCTCAGATTGTTTTTTTCCGGCATACTAGTCAGATGCATGTTGCTGAGTTCCCTTGACATTAGCCAATTCTACCAAAAATATCATTAAAAAACGTCCCCATTCTCTTCCACCCTAAGCCGAAGATCGACATCAACGAAGATCGAGGAAACCAGCCGTCGAAAACTGCACAACGGACTTTGGGCCTTGGAAGGCCTCTGGCCTGGGCCCGGGCCTTGGAAGGACTCTGCCCGAGCCTTGGAAGGCCTCTGGCCTCGGCCCTGTAAAAGTAGGGAGTGTGGGGGTGGTCATAACTTTCCCACATTTATTTTCTACATATACCAGCCCGCTGCCAATTTCAGATATATGGAGAGTACTCCTTTCAAATTCTGCCCCAAGTGTAACGGGAAGTTTCCCTGGGTAGACAAGCACAATACTTTCAATCTGTGTCTCCCACGAGACCATCCCAAGGCTACCTGTCGAGCTTGCAAGCTCTTCAAGCCAAAAACACTGAAGGATCGCTCCACTAAACGCTGGGCCTACTACGCCGGGCAACTAGAGACCATGGACGCGAAGGGTCATTTAGCGATGGCAGCAACACCGCTTTATCGGATGGCGAGGGCAGAGGGGTGACTTCAGACACCCACGCGCAAGCCCCTGACCCTGGAGGACTGGCCGGTGTCGGTAATAGGGACAACACCCGGCGGCATAAGCGTGACACACACCACTTCCACTAAACACATCGGCCCCGGCAGTGACTCGACACGCGTGTCAAGTGATCGGCAAATGAAAACACTGAGAGCGGTCCAACAGTTCTGTGTCCTCTGACCGTTCCCGTTCGCCTCATGACAAAGACCAACCGTCTGCGGTTGGTAAAGGTGTCACAATCCCAATACTCCCAGAGGCCCGATCGTCAGAAGATGATTCTGACCTCTATCCTCAGGCAAGGCGCGTAGCGTCTACTCCCGAGATTCGACATCCTTCCTCCAAGACCACCTCCGAATCTTAGACCACCTCCGATTCTCAACACTAGGTGTCAGATACCACCTCTGAATCTCGATGCAAGGCGTCGGATCCCTCTGAAACCCCTAAAACCACTGGGAAACATTCCTCTAGCCATTGGACGGGGGATAAACACAAAAAGCCTTCAGAACAACATGTTCATAAGGAGAAACAGAAGGCCCCTAAATCAGTAGGAAAGTCCAAGGTCCCTGACCCTCACACTGAGGGTAAAATCATCCCTCCCACTGCTCAAGATATGGGCATGGAAGAGGAAACTGAAGATGTTGTGGTTATCCCTAGCTCCAGAGAATGGAATTCAGCTGACATCAATAAGGTTATGAGAATGTCATTTTTTGCAGACTATGAAAAAGACCCTAATTATTTTCATAGTTATGCCAATACACCATCTACCTCTGCCCCTTGGGGTCCAAAGCCTCTCAGCCCCCTGCTAAAAGACTCTGTTCTGATGCCCCGGCGCAGGGCTTGGTCACAGATCCTTTGGTCATTGAACCGTACCATCCCGAGTCATATTGTAAGTAAACAGAACCACAAATGGTAGAAGACCAGACAGGGGTCTCTTATTATGGGGATGACGAGGACCAGGAGGCGGAGGCGGAGGCTGAAGCCTACAATCTTAACTCCCCAATTCCTAAAGACCCCCCCAGTGAATGACTCACTGGTAGATAATCAACCACTCCTCAATGAGGTACTGGCTAAAGCAGCAGCCCATTTTCATATTGACACACAAGGTGTCCAAGAGGACAGGGATTTTGCGGAGGAGATCCTAGGTGACAAAAGAGCCATTACTCAGGCTATCCTATATTGAAATCTATCCAGCATAGAATTGACCCATCGCTGGTAACTCCAAATCTTACTCATGCAGTTAATCCACAAGTTGAAAAACTATTCCGTGCCACACTTTCTGATCCCCTGTACATTAGGGGACAGGTAAAACCTGACGCCCTGGTCGTAACAACCACCAGAAAGAGGGCAGGTACTCCACTTACTTCTTCTGAAGCACCCCCCGATAAAGAGAGCAAGAGACTATATTCTCTGGGCAGTAAAGTTGCCTCCACTTCCACCCATCAGGCACAAATTGCTAACATTGCCACTCTTTGGCAAGCTACAATTGCCTTCAGTGAGAAGAAGTAGCTGCTTTAGTATCATCGGCACCTGAACCACTGAAGAGCTAGTTGGCTCAGCTGGCAGCAGATGGTAGGTCCGTATCGGGATGCATACTGAAAACAAACTTTGATGCAGCAGATAATGCTGGAAGATTCATTGCAGAAGGAACTGTAATAAAACGTCACGCATTAAGACAGTCAGGGTTCAAAGCTGAGGCCCAAACCACCCTTATAGACATGCCGGTATAGCCGAAAGTACTATTCGGCAAGGCAGTGGAGGAAGCCTTAAAAACAGCTAACGATGAGTACGAGACCCTAAACTCTCTCGGACAACTCACAAATAAACCCTCGGGACAGAAGGGAAACACCAATTTTCATTGCTTTCGGGGCCAAAGCTCCCAGAGGGGTTCAAACTATCAGAATCAAGGAACCTCATGGGGCAACTATCAGTCAT
Organism: Ambystoma mexicanum; assembly: GCF_040938575.1. Lineage (NCBI taxonomy): Eukaryota > Metazoa > Chordata > Amphibia > Caudata > Ambystomatidae > Ambystoma > Ambystoma mexicanum. The sequence goes on along the minus strand of NC_090929.1, from coordinate 686,256,796 downwards.
CACAAAGCTTCCCCATAGGGCAGCGCAGAGGCCGCATAAGAGGTAGAGGCAGCCCTGCCAGAGGTGGTACGCCACACAGTAAACGGTGACATTCCTCTTCGGGTCCCCTCCCATGCATCCCCAGTAGGGGGCCGCATTTACACCTTCACCCACGCATGGGAGGGTATCACTTCGGACAGATGGGTGCTGTCCACAGTGTCCGCAGGGTAGTGTATAGAGTTACTAGGGCGCCCCCACGACCATCCTCCGACAGAAGGTACACTCTTTGGACCACCAGAAAATCCTTGAGGAGATCGCCATTCGGCTGGCAAAGGACGCCATAGAACTCGTCCTGGGCAGCCAGGTAAACAGGGGTATTTATTCAACCTACTTCCTTGTGCCAAAAAAAATTTAACAATGCGCCCAGTATTAGATTTGCGCCCTGCAAACAAGTATGTCAAGCCACAAAAATTCTGCATGACTACACTACAAGAGGTAATCCCCCCACTAGAAAAGGGGATTACATGGCAACATTGGATATGAAAGATGCCTATTTTCATATTTCAATGTTCCCAGCACACACAAGATTCTTGCATTTCAAAATAGACAGCCAGCACTACCAGTTCAAGGTGCTGCCTTTCGGTATAGCCTCGGCTCCAAGGGTATTCACCAAGGTACTGGCGGTGGTGGTGGCGCACCTATGCAGGGAGGCAATCCCAGTGTAGCCTATCCTAGACGACCGGCTCATTACAGGGCCTCTTCCAGTTGGGCTTCTCGATCAACGAGAAAAAATGAAGCCTGGTTCCAGGCACCTCAAAACAGTTCCTAGGAGCTGTCCTAAACACCCAAGAGGGGTTGGCCTTTCCATCGGAGGAAAGAATTCGAAATCTGTTGCTGCAAATTTCTCTATCAGGCCGGTCGCCAAATAAGGGTGCGCAAAGCGATGCGTTTGCTAGACATGGCATCTTGCACTTACCTGGTTCCCCACGCGCGCCTGTGCATGCGACGCATGCAGGAATGGTTGGCGAAACAGTGGTTTCAAGCAAATGGTTAATAGGACGATCTAGTGGTCGTTTCGCCAACACTAGTACAGAGTCTTCATTGGTGGATAAGAGAATCTTACGAAGGGGAAACCCTTCTACAATCCAGAGATGCAGGCCGTTGTCACAACAGACGCCTCCCTTGCAGGGTGGGGAGCCCACTACCTGCACCGTACTGCTCAGGGTCTCTGGTCTTGCACAGTGTCTCAGAACCCCATCAATCTGCTAGAACATCTGGCAATCTTCCGAGCGCTTCGGGCATTCGAACCCCTCCTGTCCAACCAGTCAATGTAGATCCTAACAGAGAGCATGACTGCAAGGTTTTACCTAAACAAACAAGGGGGCATTAGTTCGCCAAATCTGTCCAAGCGTGCCCAGAAAATTAGGAAATGGGAAACACAAGATTTTTTTTTTGTTTTTAAAAAAACCTTTACAAAATTAATTCCAATGTCAATATAAGCATCGCATCTTCACAATTTTTACAATTAAAATAGTTACATTTAAACATAAAAACAAAAATGACATCAAAAAAGTTACTAGTTAACAACTTTTAAAATTTCAAACTGGTTCCATTAAACAGTACCCAAATGTGAGGTTATAGGTTAAAAAGATCTTAAAGTAAGCCTAGCATGAGTTATATAATTCTAACTCGTGTTCAGTTACTTTCAAGAGACCATCCAACGCAAAAATCAAAGTGGTATGAGTTTCAGACATTAACCTATTCCTCAGAAAATGCAGTGCATCAAACTGAAGATTTACCTGTCATCCCAACATGTTCCAGGGGATCTCAACTCGCTAGCAGATGCTCTGAGCAGGGATCCCCTCCCAGAAGAACACGAGTGACGACTATACGAAGAGGTCGTATGAGACCTCTTCTCTCAGTGGGGTTTCCCCACTATAGACCTATTTGTCACAAGCGAAAACAGGCAATGCCCAGACTTCGCATCCAGGTTCCCCCAGCTAGGCTCCAGGGGAAACGCCCTATGGATGAATTGGTCAGGGATATTTGCCTATGCTATTCCTCCAAGCCCTCTGATAAGAAAAGTGGTGAACAAGATCCACAGGGAACCGATGACGCTCATCCTGGTTGCTCCTATGTGGGTGAGACAACCATGGTATCCACACCTACGCAAACTGGCGGTGTCCGACCCCATTAAACTCCCGTGTCAGTACAACCTACTATCCCAGCACGAGGGGTTAACAGTGCATCCTCAGCCCAACTTGATGAACTTGGCAGCATGGCTCCTGAAGTCAGTTCGGACATCTCAATTTACGCCAGAGATGTATGGATAGCTTGAAAGAGTCAAGAAAACCTAACACGAGGCACTGTTACTATGACAAATGGAAACGATTTGTTATTTGGTGCCAGAATAAGAAGATAAACCCAGTTGATTGTACTCCTTCTAATGTTATCACCTACATGATCCACCTACTGGATACAGGGTTAGTGTTTAACTCAGTTAAAGTGCACCTGGCAGCTTTATCAGCCTACACCACTTCTCATAACAAGGTGTCATGGTGTAAAGTGCCAGTCATCAAAGCATTTATGAAAGGGGTAAAGCGACTCCACCCTCCATTTTCTAACCCACCACCAGGTTGGGACCTTAATGTGGTACTTGCTAAGCTCATGGGACCTCCCTTTGTGCCCATGCACATATCTAGTTTCAAACATCTGACTTATAAAATTGCCTTCTTAGTAGCCATTACCTCCATAAGAAGGGTCAGTGAAATTCATGCTCCGTCAGTGCAGGATCATTTCTTTACTATTCATAAGGATAAACTGATTTTACGCACTCACCCTAGGTTCTCACCCAAGTTCATTTCCAAATTCCATGTTAACCAGTCTATTGAGCTACCGGCCTTGTTTCAAGAACCCAAGAGCTCTGCTGAGGTGAAACTCCACACTCTAGATGTGAGGAGGGCGGTCCTTTACTATGTAAATAAAACCAGACCACTAAGAAAAACAGATCAGCTGTTCGTCTCCATAGCTCCAGGCAGAGATGGAGATAGCGTCTCCAAGAATGCCATCTCTAAGTGGATTGCCAGACGTATCCAACTGTGCTACTCCCTTTCAGATAAACTGCCTTTTATGCCAAGGGCCCACTCTACAAGAGATACTGGAGCCACTCTGGCTTTCATTGTAAATGTACCCCTTGACAGCATTTGCAAAGTAGCTACATGGAGCTCTATTCACACCTTTACTCAGCACTACTGCATTGACGCTCATTCCAAGACAGATACTCAAGTGGGACAGGTGGTTCTAAGACACTTGTTCGCTCGTGAACCTTCTCACATCCCACCTCCTTCTAACACTGCTCCCTAATCTATGCACAGCATGTGATCTAAGCAGATTCCACAAGCCTCAGAAGGGATACATTACTCACCGTAATCGTATTTCTTATGCTTGTATCTGCTTAGATTCACAAGCGCCCGCCCTTCCTCCCCTCTGAGAGAAGGCGCATGGATGCTTGTAGTCTTATCTATCTTATCTGCTTGGATACTCTGTACTTGCGCTACTCCTCATGCTACCTCATGTTAGAAAAAATACAATCTGAGGGTCCTTCACGCGTGAGGGATCATGGGTACAGGGGACGTCACACCAGGGATAGTATTATTGGCACGCCCTGGTTCGCCCCTTTTTGAGTTTTGAAAAACAAACTGTAATACTCCGCAGCTTCCACTAGATGTCGGCCTATGCACAGCATGTGAATCTAAGCAGATACAAGCATCAGAAATACTAAATGGTGAGTAATGTATCCCATATATCTACAAAAATCAATAAGTCGCCTAGCCAGGTATAATGGGTGCTAATGGAATGACCGGAGACCATGGGGAAAGAAATCGCAGCAGAGCTACGACTAGCTTTTCAAAAGGTCTATAGGAGGGCAAGCAAATGGCCAATGCAGTAATTCAAAATGCACTGGACATGGCTGAAACAACGGGTCACCGAGGGGGGTCAGCAGTGATAAAACATTGCACCCCTCTTTGGGGAACAGATATAAGGTTGAGACTCAAGCTACCCTCTCTGACAAACTTATTGAAGGCCCATCCTCCTCGGAAAGAACGTTGATGATGCCCTATAAAGGGCAAAGCAAGAGAAAGATTGTAGGACCCTCAAGGCCCAGGTCACATTGTGGTTGTTGGTAGGACTTACCAATAGAGGGGTTCTTCTGTTAATGGGAGATCCTTTAGGAGCAATGCAGCCTTTACAGTGCGCAGCCCACCTTAGCCAGACACCATGTAGGGGGTGGTTTACAGCACCATGGACACAAACTTACAACTATCCCTCTGTTTTTAGATCAACAATGAAGAGGACCAATCCCAGAATGGGACCTTTTCAACATTGACATTGACTGGAAGGTCCGGGTCCCCACTCATGCCTCCGTAGTAGAGAAGGCGAATAACCACATTCACCCATGCCTGCATGCATTAGAGAGGATCACATCAGGTAAGGGGCTGTTCGATAGTGTCTCAAGGTTATTCCGTCAAACTTGTGGACAAACCACAAAATCTGTCATGAGAGAGGAAAATGCCATCACACATATAGAGCACCGTCAAGATGTCATTGAGGCGCTGCTTTTTAAGGGATGCCACTAAATCAATTACATGCCACCCGGTAAATATGGTAATTTAATCTTTCCTAGTATGCAAAAAAGACAAATCCAAAAAGCAGGTTTAGGGCCTGCGGCCGGCAAACAAATATGTCCAGTTGCAAAAACTCAGGATGACCACCCTCCAGGAGGTAATCCCGTTCTTAAAGAAGGGTGATTATATGGCAACAATGGACAAAACATATTCATTATTGCATACTTTCATATTTCAATGTTCCTAGGTCACAATATTTCTGCAACAGATGTTTGCCACGAGACCATGCCGAAAGTAGAATACAAACAGCATGGGTATTCAGTACTATGCAGCAAATGCTATGGAGGCCGATCAATCTGCGTCCACCAATGCCGAGCTCAAGTGATGTTGTTGAGCTCCTTTCTCTGTGGGAAGGGTTTGAATTGGTCTCTGAGCAGCGCCATCCTCCACAAGATGCGGCCTTGTAAGGTTCAAAGTAAGTTGGACACAATCTCTATAGAGCCGTGAGGCCATCTTTTTTTTTTTTTTATTGTATATGGTTTACAAAAGAAACCTTTATAAAGAACCAAAAAAGAAGGAAAAGAAAAAGAGAAAAAAAAAACATTCATTGCAACTAAATTTCATTTATACACAGTTTTTTAGAACAATACCTTAAAAACATAGATCCAATTTCCAAATTTTAAGACTCATAATACAAGCAACACATTTTAAAAGATTCAGTGCAATTAGAAATGTAGAATTTAAAATACATTTTCAGATAACTAATAAACAGCTTTTACCAAAGATATCACAGAAGTTTGAAATTTCATGTAAACAAACAAAATCAGGCAAGGGGGGGCGTACAAATCTAAAGCTTTAATAAAACCCGCCACAGCCGTGAGGCCATCTAAGGAGCCAACCCATGGGTTCAAAAAAACTAGGTGGTTTGGGGGGGTGACTTACATACTCGCAGTACTGACGCAGGTCTTGCCACAAAGCCAGTGGCTAAAGCAAGTGCTAAACCCCCTATTGGTAAGGCCCATATAAAGACGGAAGATACCTTGTCAAAAAAAAGCACAATCAGCACAGATACTAATAAACATGGCACCAGAAAGTTGGTGGCGTAAAATCTACCTACAAACACAGCACTGAAAAATCAACTGCCAAAAAAGAGCAGCACTAAAACACACATGTAAACATGGGGCTGAAAACAGGACTAGGCTTAAGCAAATATAAATTGGTTAAGTAGGAGGAAAGCCAAGAAAAGAAAATAACACATGCATGCCAAAAGAACCCAACCTCAGCGTTGTCACTGGTAGAATAGCTTGCATATGACAAAACTCTGGAAGACATATTACAGAGGAGGATACTGTCTCCAAGTATCGCATGCTAGATCTTGAGAGGAGAGCAACGTCACACCCAATAGATTCACTAGAGGAAACAGAACCTCTCATTTTGAATCCCCAACCATATTGCGCTCTACTCGGAGAGTAGCCACACGTTTTAACATAATCGTGTAGCAAAAGGTAGAAGAAAAGTATTTTATTGCGAATAGTCTTGAGGTGCCAAAGCCACCTACTCCATATTTTCCCCTCATGTCATGACACCCTCGGGCCACAAACTGAAAAGTCGCAACCTTCAACATGATCCTAGTTGTAGAGCAACTACTCTGACTCTGGTGATGACAACCACATGGAAATAATTCAGTGTGCGAACTGCTGCTAGAGAATTTGCCACAAACCAGAGTAAGCGGTTATACGACATTGGGAAATGATGGCAACTGGTATATAATGTATGTATGCGACATGTGAACTCTTTGGTCACCAAGTACAGCCTATCACAGTGAGACTCTATAAGACTTGGTAAAAGCAATGCCAGAGAACACCCAGGAAAAGGGTTATCCAGGAGGACCACTTTGCATCAGACACTGTAATCAAGAGTAGCCTTGGCACAGTGGAAATGACTGGGTCATCAGACGGTAAACACTGCATTGCTCAATCGCTACTTTTGGCTGATTTATAAAAGGAAAGAAGGCATAAAGAAGGGACTTGAAGAAATACTTTATAAACCTTTGGACCAGGATCTCCTTTTCGGGAAGGTGGTGGATGAGTGTCTTGAAAAGTCAATCAAGGAGAAACCGAAGTCCATGGGCAGCTGGGTGTCCGCTTGAAGGAGCAGGCAATAATAGATCTTTTAACCCACATCAGACATTTGGGTTTAATTAATCCTTTTAACAGCATTTTATTGTTATACAGTTTTATAAAAAACTTAACACATCACGTCACAATAATTACTAATTACCTGTATGGTGCCCCCATATGGGGCTTCACAAAGGTTGGGGGCATCCAAGTAAAGGAAAATACATTTTTCAGACAGCTATTGGGGCTCCCGAACTCTGCAGCGTGCATCTCGATTCATAGAGAACTGGGGATGGAGTTATGGGAGGATCTTTGGGCGTTGGGTCCAATCTTATTTTGGATCCGATTGTGGGCCAATGAATTTGCATCCCTGTGCCACTTAATTATTTGAACCATGGTGGGCAAAGTGGGCTGGCAACAAATTCCTCTGCTTGCATATATATCCAATGCTCTCGGGGAGGCCAACCTTAGGGATCTTTTTCCACCAGTCTCACTCATAATTAAGAGTGAGGCATCTAGTTATAAAACTGTGGTCCGAGAGGCCATAGTAAGGAAAAGAACACTTCGGGAACACGGCAACAAATGTGATGAATATCACACTATGATTAGTAGGCCCTCGGGGATCCAACCCTTTTTAATATGGAGCCCTTATGAAAAGGATAGGTGGCTTATCACAAGGGCACGTTTTGACTCCCTTCTCCTGCAAGCAACTTTAGCTAGGTGGAAGGGAACCAAAGACTGGGCCGGCTGTCCGGTTTGCGGGTATCAGCTGGAAGATCTGGCTCATTTTATGATCTTTTGCCCGGGGTACGCAGGCATCCGAAGGGCAACTTTGCTACCCGCCCTAAGGAAAACCAAGATGCGCCATTATAAAGCTGCACTTATTTATTTACTTAGTGCTGACTGTGTTTTTACAGCATGGGCATTGCTTACATTCCTAAAGAGCATTGTACTTTAGGAAAAATTTGCTCAGGCTTTAGGAGGACGAATGCAAACTATGAACCATCTTTACAATGGATATACCTCGCATATTGACTTTTATTGTGCCCCTGTTCAAATTGGATCCCACGATGTAATGAATGTGAACTTGCTATTGTTTAATTTCTGTATGTCTCATTTTTACCCCAAGCACTAGTTTTTAGGAATTGTGAATTTTTTAATGGATTGTATGTACTTGTGTATCAATTGATCGTTTGATGATTTTTTTTTTAAATTCGAATAAACATGTTTGACTTGAATTGCTAATTAAAACACAGTATTCCTAATATTACAGTTCACAACAGTTTTAGAGTGCAAGACACATACTTAAAACTAATACATTCAAACTAAATCATCCCACTTGTAAAGATTTTTTAAATCCTGTAACTACCAACAATACAGAAGTGGTTCTAACTGCCAAACAGAGTTGCATAAAATAGACGTATATGTTATTCGATAAAATAGGTTAAAGTCAAAGATGCTGTTCTCTAAAACCCTGTAAAGATGGACATGTTATCAAATGGTCGAGTGTTTCAACAGTATTCGCTAGACCACAAAACCGACATATGCATTGATCGGTCGTTATGTTGTAGCGTATCAGAATCTCTTTAGTCAAAATTTGATTCATCCAGAATCTGAAAAATAGTCACCTAATTGCCCTTTTTCGATAGACTGCTAGATACGGGTCAACTGTTTCAACAGTGTTAAAATCAGACCGTAAATGTACAAGTGACTCTTGTGTGTGAAAGGAGTCCATTGTTTTGGTCCAGTCTTTTTATAGAGGAGATTCTTTACTCTTACTGGGTTCAGTTTGAGGTCTTCTACTGTAAGACCCAAGTCAACAAGCAATTAGTCACATGATTCTGAAAATTCCTCCATACATATGTTCCTTCCGCTCAACATCACCTTGTTAATTTCCTCATATGAGGGAGTACAGGTTGGACTAAAACTTAAAATGGAGCGCAACGCATTTCCACTGGCCATGACCTCTGAGTGATAATAAGCCAAGTTCATATGGCATAGCAGCTAATGCATTGCCCTGAGATAATTGAAGTACTCTTCTCCACATTCTGCCTTCTACGCCAGAAAGTAAATTTAATGCCCAGAATGGAAGAATTTCAAATCCTTAGAGTACCGTGGGAACAGTTTTCCCTTCATAGAACTTCAATGCGGGAAAACTGAGAACCTCCCATATTTATTGTCCACTCTAACTGATTACCTAATGCTGTTCCCAGTGATGACAACCAATCTTTTATAAAAAGATATATATTTGGTTTTTGATTGAATTGGGAACCCCAAATATACCATACACTTCACTTTTCCCAGCATCACGTGTTCAATTTGCCACGAAAAGATTTAACCCTCTGTTTATTAGTAAAGTGCATTACTTTTGATTTGTTTGGATTCATTTTCTATTTGTGTACATTTGCATATTTCGAAAAAGCCGACAAATGCTGTAGCCCTGCGGGGGGGTCTGATTGAATATCAGAAAATCATCAGCAAATGCTAACCATAATTATTTCAAATTATCGATCTTGGGGGTTGCAAGAGCAGCAGGTTCAAGATAGTCCCCAACGTCACTCAGATTTATAGATTGGACAAGGTTGGGGCCAGTACAGAGCCCTGTGTACACCTCTATGGGTTGGTATTCTCTTTGACAAGTTGCCTTTGTGATCCAACACAATTTGTATATTAGTGTCAGTGTACAGTCCAATGATAAGACGAAGCAAGCCCTGTGGGATCCCCAATTCAAAAGCTTCTTGCACAAAATAGATCGATCTACAGTGTCAAAAGCAGTAGCAAGGTCTATAGTAGCCACATATGATTCATATTTGTTGTTCGTGTCTTACTTGGTGAGTATGGTCTGAAGAAACCCATTTAATGAAGTTGCATGATTGCAGACGCCAGTTTGCCATATTAGAATTCTATGTATCGACTTCTGCCATGATTCTAGATGCTACAATATTAATGTAGCAAATAGCTTGCTGTCAGTGTCAACAATTGCTATCGGGTGAAAATTTAAGGTGTCGTACCAATCCATTTTTGTAGATTGAAAGAATATAAGCACATGACCATGATTTGGGAAATAAATGTTAAAACAATATTATTAAACTAAATCCACATTATCGATGCCCACGTTTCTGGATTCCCCTTAAACAATATATTAGACAAGCTGTTCGGTTCACTAGCTCTTGAGGAGCTTATTTTATGTATGGCCTCAACAGTTTGAAACTTTCTTATATTCATTTCCCAAGAGTCACTGCAATGGTCATTGAACCTTAATTCCACACCCCTACTTCTGAGCAACTGCCAAAACCCCTTCCAAAACGGGACACCCATTGCTCCTCAGAGACGGAGGAAATTCTGTGTTCAGGTTGTCTACAGAAAAGATCATTCATAAGAGGCCAAAATTCACATACGTTTTTGTTCCTCAACACCAAGAGATTTTTTTCTGCATCTCTCCGATATGACAAGATGCGATTACTGTTCACCCAATTCTTGTAAGCTTGTTTTGTCTTTTTGATGTTTTGAATTTTAGTGGTTTGTGGAAGGGTGACATCCTGACATACTTTTAATTTCTTGGCGTAACGCCTTCTTACAGCAAGACATGTTTGGGTAAAAAGCATGCAGATGTTTCCTAAGGGGGCATCCTCTCCCAAAACACTTGGGGAGGCTAGCAGATAGCAATTCATTCAAAACGCCCCCCATAGTTATTGACAATAAAAGTATCATATTGCCAGTCCAACAATGTAGTTGACAAACCAGTTTCAGCGGTTTGATTGACTCTACCAACGGCAGTTAAATTCCAATTCACTAGTGTTACTGAAGGGTTAACGCTCAACTTAATACTATTTGTGAATGGACTTAACTGGGAAACATATGCCATGTTGAACGCAGTGGTCAGATAACTGAGGCCACTCTGGTCCTTTGGGACCTTCGATAAGTGCATACATCTGTAATGCAGCCCACTACTAACAAAACTTTAATCTATAATAGATTTCGAGTGACCATTTGTCCATGTATGTTTAGCCGGCATATGTCTGCCAATGGAACCATTCAACATGGATAAACAAGACCTTCCAAAACCCTTAACCATTCCTGGCCTTGCCGAGCTTTTCCAGAAGAGTGCAGGGGGGGGTCTTGCAGTGTGTAGAGAAACAGTATGAATTGAAGTCCCCCAAGATAAATATTTCCCGACCAGGAAAGTTTGAGTTCCAATCATTGATGGTATTCGACATAAATGATAGTCTGAGCAGCACCACAGCAATAACTAGAAATGTGGTGTGGCGTAAATCGCTCAGTACTGTGACTGGTTGACAGACATTTGTGAAAACATAAGGCTGTGAAGCCGTGACTATAGTCTGACTGGGATTCAGTCAAGCCAGTGATGCATGCTACGTCGCACATGAAGTCTAGTTATAATGCCTGAGAACTGGAACAGGGGTCATGTGGGTGCAAGTCACCCCAAAGGGGCCTATACATTTGGAGGGACTCGCTGCAGGTAGAGATTTTCATGTGGGTAGGCAAAGTGAAATTCTACAGACCAAGCATGGTGCTGTTAAGCCATGCCCTTCAAAGCCAGCAAATGTTCTTTAAGCAAGGTCATTGTTAATGTAACAGTTGATCATGCTGATTATCTGCACGAACCTCAGTGTAAACACCTATAAAAGCCCAGAGTATTCTGTGCTCAGTTGTGTTTTTCTGCGACTGGGATATTCTGCCAGTGTTTTACTGTTTCACTACAGCACAAACCTGCTTTCTGGTTGCCTTTATTGGATTTTTATTGGCAGGTTTTTAAATCGGGCACTTAGTGGACTGAATAAAGCACTTGGCCCATGAATGGGAGCGATAATGACAGAAGTGGGCATTAAGTACGGTAAATAGGGTTACTATGTGGAAGTTGACACATACCTGTACAACATACCAGCAAGTAAAATGCTGCTACATCCTAAAGTAGACTATGTTGCAAAAGGAAATCATACAAGAGGCACTCTCAACTAGAGAGCAATACTGAAATGTACTGAACCTACTTTCTTGTCCCCAAGTACTACCGAGAGATGCCATCTGTTCACAAACTGCTTCCTACAAACAAGTCTGTCGGGTGCAGATGTTCCAAATGACTATTACAAACCCATTACTCAACAAGGTCCATTAAATGGCTACTCTAGACATGAAAGATGCATACATTCTATATGGCCAAGATGTGGAAGGATTAACCTTCTGTCCCACAAGAATGATAATTGGTAGGGCAGGTGTGGAGGCCCTGGCTGGAGAACCAGTGTATGGTATAAGGTACTGGTATGGCAGAGCATTGAGGTTGAAGCAAGAGTACTGACACTTTGCCATGACTGAGTGTGATCACACACTCAGTGCAGCACACTTAGGCAGCCCAAGCTTATGGTCAGTTCCCCATCATAGTAAAGAACCGCCACACCAAAGTCCACTAGTGAGTATATTGGGATCAAAAAGCAATGGGCGCCAGTTGATTACCTTTGAGGCCCCCAAGAAATATCACATATGAGTGCATGTTAAATTTGCAATTTGACTTCCCCAGTGGCAGTTTGGATTGAGGAGTGCGCAATGCAAGCGCAAAGGGCCAAATTGCCTGGGACAAAACTGTGTCAAAGCTATGATATATATTTCTCTACTGTGAAGACATCATGAAGTAAGACACAGACAACAGATTCACTTTTTCTAAAATCAAGGATTTATTTCTTAATTGTCAGGATGGCGTAAGGCCTAACTGCTAAGGTGGGATTTCCCTACCTAACGGAACTAAGGATAGTCTGTGTCATGAAGTTCAACTTGAAGTCAGTCTCTGCCCAAAACCTATACTTACACTCACAACTAAAGATGTACAATGTCTAGGGATGTCCGCAACCAAAGAAGGTATGTTCAAAATAATGTTCTGAGCTTCTTCCAGCTCTTTGGCTTGCGTTTCAGCCCTTTCCCAAAGTTCTAAACCATTCCACACAAAAGACATCCGGGTTCCCTTCCCCAAGATCAACACAGTTCCAAAAAAGGCCTTGGATTTTCTTCCCCAAGAAAGCAGCTCTTTTAGCTTCAAAACTACAATCACTTCTTTTGGCTTTTGATAAGTATTCCAAACCAACATTGCAACCTTTCAGGCTTTTCAAGAGTTAACTTTGCTTGATCTTTTCTTGTATCACTTTAATACTTGATAGGCACAACAGATTCAGTATCTTAACTTTCCTTGGTTCATTCCAATTAGGGGTTACTCAGTCCAACCACTGCAGGTCACGCAACCGATAACCCTTGGCACTTGTTTATATTCACTTGTTCTCATGAGACTTCCTTGCCAGCGCAGAGGCTCCCTCTTTGAACCTGTGTCAATTGTCCACTTGCAGTTCTATTTCTCCTTGGCAGTTTCTTACCTCTGCCACAACGTGACTTTCACACCATTCATTTCGTGGGTGTTTTCCTTGTCACCACCTTGCTTTCCCACTTCACAACTTTTCCTATTTGCTTTTCACTTGCTTGCTAAGTGCTCGTTACTGGCTTGCATTTGGTTCATACTTTTACATTATCCATCAATGCTTTTTACCTGCTTTCACTGTATTCGAAAATGCACATCACTTTCATTTAATTTGTGCAGTACTTTTGCGTACTTTGCTTAACTTTTTTTAGTTCGGTATTTAATAATGCATAAACAGCTTTGCAGCTCGTTCACTATTCACAAATCTTTCCTTCGTTCCCCTGACACGTTTATCATAAGGCCTTACCTGATCGGCATCTCCTTGTGCCCAAACCCCGCCCCAGAAGTGCCCCGGTGTGACTGTTCCCTCTCCGTCACTCACTGGTAGACGGCAGCCCCTCTAAGTGCTTTCGGTTTTCTCCTCTGCGGTCTCTTCCCTTTCACTTCCCGGGAGCTCCGAGTAGCGCTCGTCTCTTCCAAGCCTTTCTACTGCTTTTGGCGGCTACCTGGAGTCTTCAGTGTCCCCCAGCTCCAGCGGCGGACACGCAGCACTGGATTTTGCAGGGCTCCCGACCTTCTCACAGCCTGTTTGGGCTGCAGCGTCTTTCTGGCTCTGCTGTAGCGATCATGGTCCATTTCACTGGGCCCTCTCCAACATGCTCTGTACCGGGTTGACTCGTCTCACCCCCCCACCCCCCTCAAGTGGGTTTCTCCCCCTTCAGGAAGGCAGAGCTCTCCCCTCCAGCTGGGCGGGGCTCTGTCCTCCAGTCTGGCGGTTCTCTCCCCTCCAGGAGGGTCTCCCTCGGCTACTTGCTTGTTTCTCCTTATATACCCATGTAGTCCTTTGCCTGACCTCAATTAGTGAGACATGCCTGACCATTGTAGTGGTGTTTCACAGTCCTCTTCTTAGTCTCAGTACTAGAGTGGTGTGCACACATGGAAGTCTGCATTTCTCCTAGTTTCCTCTTCATCCCAGTCTTAAAGACACATGAATATGGGACAGTGTGTGAAAGAGGGCAGACTGATAATAACTAACAAAGGTAGGGGGAGGGCAGGGCGCAGGTGTTTCAGATTGTGTTCACATTTGCACATCACATATTCATGAGGTACTTTAATAGATTGTGTAGCTTTGTCTCCTTCATGACAGCCAGTTTGCATGCATTGCGTGCTTTTGTCGTCTCATCGGGGGGACAGTATTATTTCCTTTATCGCTTTTTTCACACTGCATAGACCTCATTGTATCAACAGCGGTTATAAAAACCTAAATTTTATCCATTTTTGAACATAAGTGATGCAAGATCGCCTTGGTGTCTTTTAATTCCAAATGTGTGAGTTCATGGCCCTTGTCGAGAAGGTCAAGTATTTTGGTAATAACAGGAAGGGGACTAGTGGATTGATGTATTATTCCACATGGATCAAATGTGCCCCAGTCATATTCATCTTGTAACAATCTACTATAGGCTTCAACTTGTTCAGGAGAATACACTAAGGAATGCGGAATTACTTCCAACTTTCCATCACCTATTACTCCACTCAAATTTGCACTTAGTTGATCGGAGTACAAGTGGAGTCATCATGCTGATAGACCGATTAACTTGCGTGTCAAGTGCAGCCATTTTCTTCATGGTGGTAACAAAGGGATCATCTTTGGAGTTACATGATACAGATGGAGTGGTGCAATCACTCAGGTTCTCCATAAAACACTCTTTTCTAGTAGATTGTATATTGTCGGTCGTACAGCTGACAAGATCGGTTTGGATCCCAAGTTCTGGGGTATCCGACATTGGCAATTCATTATGAGGTACTGCCTTTACACACCTAAGAATCAATATTATGTGCTGTGAGAACTTTCATTCATACCTCAACACATCGCCCACTCCGCAGGCCATTAGCCATCTTAGTAAAACTAGTTTTGTAAGAGTAAAAAAAAATCAAAGAAGGGGAAAGAAAAACCACCAGCCCTCAGGCCACCAATCTACGGACAACAATTTTTTAAACGTCCATCACTGTACGGCAAACGTACTATGCAAATTAAAAATATTATTTACCCAGACTTTCAACACAGCCTGGTGATTGATAAAACAGGCAAAAAGTACCTTGGAGCGGATAACGGAATGCCACAGCGCCAACAGCCGCACAACAGCCAGCGCCCTTTACACCGCCGGGCTTAACGCCGCAAGGGTGGTTGGCTCAGCGTTATGTAGTTGATGTAGGTCACGCGACTTCTCACGTGAATTGAATCTGGCCCCGCCTCCACCAGGAAGCGGCTGTTGTTGGCAAGAGCCCCTCTCAGCTCGCAATGCCGTGCAGTACTTATCAGATGCCAACGATCGTCTTGACATAAAAATGCAACGCTCCTCAGTCCTCAAACGCACCTACTGTTGCTTTATGCCCACCCTTCATACAATGATGCCCATAGCCACCAGAGAACTCTCCGTCCATCCCACCACATTGCTCACACTTATCGCACACTCTGCTCTTTCCTCACCGCATCCCCCCATCCTAAACCAACACCACTCAACCCTGCCTCCATTCCCTCTCAATTTACGGTCATGAATACCTCATCAAAAACCGACACATGCCTTCCACCACCTTGCATCACAACTATATGCAGACTGGAAAGTCTGAGCTTGCACGCTGACTGCAGAACTCGGCACTCAACCCATCTCCACAGCAATCAGAAACAATAGAAAAGGCTCCTGCACCACCCATAAGCACACCCCTCGCCCTGAACACATGCAAACAATCGCCCACCAACCACAACAGGCCCCTCACTGCCACTACACAAGCATCCGCAGACGTCACCGACACCACCACGAAAAAATCGCGCACACACCCCACATCAAATGTGCGCTCATCAATGCACGCTCCCTCCCAGCCCATGCAACTGAGATTCACGACCTTATAACCGACAACATTATTGACCTACTAGCCATAACAGAAACCTGGCTCCATGAAGCCTCTGGCCCCGCCGTCGCACTTGTACTACCACCAGGTTTCACCATCCTTAGACCAGATAGACTAGCCCGAGTGGGAGGCGGAGTAGCCCTCATCCACAAAGAAAGCCTCCACCTTCGACTCATAAGTCACCCATGGACCAGCAACTCTGACCGATCTGCTAAACTCACACTGTCCCCCCAACAGCACAATCAACATTCACGTAATGTACTGCCCCCCCCCACCCATAGACTCCCAGGAACACCTCACCCACATACTCAGTAATAACATCAAAAGCTCCACCAAGACCCTCCTGTTAGGAGACCTCAATTTAGGATTTAATGATAAAAAAGAAAAAAACGCTGATACCTTCTCCAAGGAACTTAATGACTTAGGATTCACCCAAAAAGTATTAAGCCCCACTCACTCCAAAGGCCGCATCCTAGATTGGAATCGCGGACCATAACTGCCCCTCTACCATCACCTCCAATACCATCTTGTCATGGATAACTATCGAATTCACTATACCATCACTAAAAACGCCAAAACTCTCACCCCTGCTACCACAGCGCAAGTGAGAAGCTCCAAAAAACTCAATGAGGACAACCTGCGCCCTTACCTCAACATCCCTGAACTAGCTCTCCCCTTCGCCAATGACCCAAACACCCTAGCCAACATCTATAAGAATATTATCACCAAAGCGATAAATGAGAAAGCACCTCTCGAATCCAAAAAAGATAAGAAATCGCAACACACCAATTCCTGGTTCACTGAAGAACTTCAGTCACTGCGCACATGCAAAAGAGCAGCACTGAAAAATTGGCAAACCAACCCAAGTGTCAGCGCTAAAAAACACGACTTCAACTTAATCTCCCACAAATACAAAGCGGCCATCCCCTCAGCCAATGCTAACGCCTTCAACAAAACACACGCATCTCCAATCCTAAATCGCACTCTAGAGAGATCTTCTCCATATTCATTGAGCTCATCTCCCCACCCATCTCCCCCGATGAAATAGTCAAAGATGAAGCTTGGTGTGCAAGCATCCAATCGGCCATGCTACACAAAATGGACTACCTCCAAAAGAAAATTAAGGACCATTGCAAAGCCCTACCCCTGCAGACTGGGACTAAACCAACCCAACTCATGACTCTACTAACTCTACCAAACCTGAGTTCTCTTTCAGGGACATCACACTGAAAAACAAGTTCTAAACCTCCTCAAAAACCTCAAACCCTCTCCTTGCAAAGGGGACATATGCCCACCTAAGTTCATTAAGTACTGTGCAGACAGCTTTGCTCCGCTCTTCATGGCCTTCATCAATGTGTCTTTCAAATCGGGCATCATTCCAGCCAGTAACAAAGAGGGCTGGGTCCACCCATTCCTAAAAAAAAAAAAACAACTCTAGACCCTCTACAACCTAATTACCATAGACCAGTAACCACAGTGCCTTTCCTCCTGAAAATACTGGACAAAGTTGCCCACTGCCAAATCCAACACTTTTTGGAAACCCACTCCATCCTAGGGACCAGGCAATCTGGATTTCCGGAAAGGACACAGGACTGGAACAGCTCTGGGTGGACCTTCAGAACCAGATCACCCAAATCATGGACAAAGGTAAGCCAGCCTTGCTGCTCCTCCTAGATCTCTCAGCCGCCTTCGGTTTGGTTGACCACAAGACTCTCACATCACACCTCACACACTCGGCCAACTTTTCCAAAGAAGCAGCTCTCTGGGTCACCTCCTTCCTCGAAGGAAGAGCCATGAAAGTCTTCTCAGATATAGCTAATGCTACACCTACCACAATCCACTGCGGAGTCCCGCAGGGATCCTGCACAGCACCTACATTATACAACCTGTTTACGAAGCCCCTCTTCGACAAGCTTGACTCACTTGGTATTGTGTATACAAACTATGCTGACGACACACAAGTATTTTACCCCTCTCAGGATCCTACTACGACGATGCCAAAGCACTCCATACAATCTACTCTACCATCCAGGCCTGGATGGCGGTAAATGCCCTCTGCCTCAATGGGGACAAGACAGAAATTATTATACTAGGCCAAAAAAACACTTTAGCCAAGCTTGACAAACTGTATGCCAACTTCACCATTGACAATTCCACCATCCCTGTATCTACAGCAGTCAAGGCGCTGGGAGTATACCTAGACTCCTCACTAACCATGACTAGGCTGGTCAGCGTTATCTCTGCACATACCACCAAACTAATAAACGCCATAAAACCTTACCTATCCAAACCCAACTGCCTATCAATAGCTAGAGCAACCATTAGAGAAAAACTAGACTATTGCAATGCCCTTCTGGCAGGCACAGCCGCTGAAAACCTAAACAGGCTTCAGGTCACGCAGAACAATGCTCTGTGCTGCCCTTAGCATCCCAAGAAGGGAACAGATCTCCCAGGCTAGACATTCAGCTCATTGGCTCCCGGTCAAAGATCGCATCACATTCAAAATCCTCACCCTCACACATAAATGCCTCGCCCTCTCTGCACCCTCATACCTATCTGAGACCATCTCCAAATCCTCATCTACACGTCCCACCAGGACACAATACATGAACCAACTCCACATCCCACGTATCAATAGAGTCAAAGCCGGTGGCTTAGGCTTCCCCTATATTGCGGCCAAAGCCTGGAACGCACTACGTACAGACATCCGAGCAGCAATTTCACTCCCTGCATTTCGTAAGAAACTCCAGATCCCACACCTTGCGCAGTAAAATGTAACCATCTCCTGTAAACATGTAAAATATAACACTGCCTGTAACCTTCATGTATGATCATAAATAATAAAAAATAATTTCGCATTTATATAGCGCTACAAACCCTCAGGTATCTGAGCGCTGCTTATTACCCACGGTGTTCATGTATATGTAACTAAGCTATGTATGGAACAAGCGCCACGATGCCCCAGGGCTGTTGTGCGCTTTACAAATCCGAATAAACGTGATACAGAATAATGGCTTTTTCAGCATCCAGAGAGGCTGCTGCCAACACCGTGGCATTGGGATTAATTTGTGATAAAGCCTGATTGATACTGGTGGACTGATACTGGTGGACTAATTGCAACATGTGTTGAAGGAGCCTGTTTGCCAAACCCCTTGGCAAAAACCTTGGCATCCGCGTAAATTAATAACTGTCGATAAGAGGCCATCTCACACGGGGGCAGCAGCACTGAGATAACAGCCTCCGAGAGTGAGGGTGGAAGCTGTCTGGTCTCAAACCATTCCTCTCAAACCAATCGCGGGGCCAGGATCCCACTATGACTTATAGAGCTCTATTCCTAGGCCGTCACATAGCATTGCCGGAAGCCAGTGAGGTGATTGCCTCAGCTATTTCCTCTGTCATCACAAATCTATTGATTGCCTCACGACTCTTTGCTGGGAGACTCAAGGAAGGCGATCTCTCCTAGGTACCGGTCCACCCCCTCCTCCATACAGGTGTCAGCATTTGCATACAACACCATGTAGTAATTCAGGAATTCCCCATTAATTGCCTCAAACTGTGCCGCTGACCCTTCAATACCAGTGATGAGCTCTGCTCCTCTCTAGCCCCCTACTGCACCGGTCGGTTTCCCTCTCTGTATCTGCGAGCTTGGGTAGGCTTAGCCAAATAACGCACCCCTTGATCCGCTAGCTTGCAGAACCTTAACAAGTTCTCTTTAATAGCCCCCAAAAGTGCCTTATTCTGTATTCATTCTCAAGCCTACGCAGTTCCCGTTCTACCTCCCATATCACCCACCTGGTATCTTTCAGTACCCCAGTAGTCCCTGAGATCAATGTGCCACATAGCCATACTTTAAACGTTTCCCAGACCGTGCCGTATCAGGGCACATGCCTTCATTTTCTCCTGCAAGGACGGCGGGCATCCTCCATATGGCACGGGGTCTAGGCGAGTGCCCCGTTTTCTCAGCGCCCATACAGCAGGAACCATCCACAAGTTGATCTAGGACATCGCATCATGGATTGTCGTGTAATAAGTGTACTCAGCAGCCCTCGGTTGGTCATCCCTCCATACATCAATCAACCCCAGCTGATCCATTATCTGCCTAACCATTTGAGCCGATGTGCGTTAATCCGAGCTGTGTAGTTCTTGACCGGTTCCTGAGCACGTCCAGGATCGTATTCGTGTCCACCCCATATAATGAGGGTGTCCGCTGCCTCACTAAAATCTCGGATATGTGGCTGTAAAAACTTGTGCATTTGGTCATAAGTGTACCAATATAACCTTCTTACCTGACATTTCCCCTCTGGCGACAACATATTTCCCTTTGGGGTCCACTTGAACCTCCTCAGCTTGAAAAGTGCACCAGGGTAAGCACTCCCCTCGCCTGAGATGAGTAGGACGTATAGGATCTTTGCCGCCCACCTTTAGGTGCAATCCTGTCATGTAGTGGCCCCAGAGCGTGTGTTTCTTGTAACATTACAATGTTGGGGAAATGGCGATCATGGTACGCCCGAATCTTCCTAGCCTTGACGGAGTTGTTAAGGCCCTGAACATTCCATGATATCAATACTATTGGTTCACCCATTTGCCATTGTCAACAAATACATTGTACGAGCATGTTTCCCCGAACTCAAATGGTTTTCATGTAATGCAGCCCCCTTCTGCCAACTTTTATAACCTAACATCCCTTTGACCCGACCACCCCCCCACCCGACCAGCCTTTCCAAACTGCCCATTCAGGGCCAATACCCCAATCCACAAACATTTTTTTATGCACTCCCCATTTTGTCCCCCAGCCCTCACCATCTACCCCAACTCGATTTAACCCTTGTGCAGCTGTGGGAAGTTCCTGGGGTAGGCTGCGAGCAGTCACAGCGTTCATCAGAGAGCCAGGTGGCTGCACAACCCGGCTTCAATTTAAGTTTCTCGTGCTTGAACGTTACACTATGTTAATATGTCAGTATTGGAAGCTCCTGCTCAATCTCCCACATCGTTCTGCCTGACATCTGCCCCCAGGTCATGATTTTGATCATTCCTTCGCTCCCGTGTTGGAAGCGGAATTGATGCCGCCACATAGGCTATGGTGTCTACAGGATTCTCGAAGAAATTTGCCCTGCCCCCATGTTGAATGCACAGTTTTGCGGTAAACATAAAGGCATATGGGACGTGCCGGGCCCTCAGCAGTCTCTTCACCTGGTCATACGATCTTATCAGAACCTGGACTCCGGCTATGAAATCCTGGTAAATAAGGATATTGTTGGCTTCATAACCGAGTGTCCCCCTCCTCAGCATAACTGCAGGATGAGAGCTCTGTCCCTATAGTTGAGCATTTTCGCGATGCTAATGCAGAGTCTACGTACCGGGGCAGAGTGTGATGTGCACACTGTACCAGAAAATGTGTAGAAAACGTAGCTGCTCCAAACAACATTTTTAGAAGATCTTCAATGAACAGTTCCATGGGCCCCTTCCATGTCGCTTTTGGCACTCTTTCAATGCGCATGTTTTGCTGCGAGCGTGACTCAAGATCATCACATTTACCTCAGATTTTATCCAGTTCTGCCCTCAGTTCCGCAACATCACGGTCATGTTGGCACGCCTTGTCTACCACCTCCCCTATCCTGGTCTTGGCTTCATTTATGCAACCACTTTCTTATTGGAGTTTAGATTTCAACGAGCCAATGTTTGCCACAATATCGTCCAGTTTAACATTAAAGGCCATGAAGCCACTCTCCATGGCCACCAGCAGCCGGTCCTGGTGGGCATCCCCAGGCTGGGTGCTTGGGCCTCCTTGTCCTGGGTCGCCCGGCCCAGGGGCATGGGTGCTGGTGAAAGAATCTTTTGGGCACGCTTCTTTCCGGTGCCCTTTGTCATGTTCTCAACTGACTGAATACTATGCTTCTACCTGGCTGCCCGAAAACTGCAGGCTGGTGGCTTCCACAAATGTTAGTCTGCCCTCGGAGCCAGTCCAAACAGTCTTGGCAGTGCTCAGGTCCAGACTGCACTCTGGTATGCACAAAGGATTGCTCAAAGCAGTGGTGCACCCTCTCAAGTTCTTATGGTAATATACAACTGTGCAGCACTTTGAGGCCCGAGTGGGATATAACACCCTGAGACCTGCCAGAAAATGCACCACTCGATCTTGTCAATGACTCACGCGGCTCCACTTTGTCTCGCCAACTAAGATTATCTACATCAAGTCCAGCAAGTATATGCAGATGAGGGTCCACGGGCCCTCAAGAAGAACTATGTAGTTAGCAGGACCCCCTACAGGGGGTAGTGCAGGTGTGGCAGAGCACCAGGGTCCTTAACTGCAGTCCTCCTCTGGCCCAGCTCGCGTAGCTCAGGCAGTCGCACAACTTCCAGTATGCCGATAGCCGGCGTCAGGATCCAACTGACCCTTGGTGCCTCCAGGATCTCGGGACACCGGTCCCACCCTGCACAGTGCTGTGACCCTCCGACTCCTCAGGGTTCACTTTCTGAAATTTGTAAACCAAATCGGGGTCAGCCACCACATCCAGAGGGGCTCAACATTCACGCACAGTTTCCTTGCAGACAGTTCTAGCTTACCAGGCCTCCCTGCTGGGGAAATATAGTACCAGCTTCTCCACCTCCCCTCCTCATCGATGAGTGGTGCAGTGCCGCTCCCAGTGTCACCCACTCCGTACAGGTTCACTGACCACCAACCCATGCTGGTGTATTCCCCCTGCCGACACTCCCCGTTAGCCCTGCACAACCAACAGGATCTTTCGTTGTATAGTCGGCCAGATCGATCTCGCTCTTATGCGCCCGTGTTGTGCCCAGAAACAATGGGCTGCTGGACATAAATGGATGTTGGGAGACCGAGCAGGGGATGATGCGCAGTCTGAGGGCCTCACGCACAAATATCTGCACCAGGGCTTCTCCAGAGCCAGCTCACTCCTCCTCCTCCCACAGCAAGCAGCCTCTGGCAGCAGGCCCTGCACTCTGAGACACAGAGGTAGGTCCCACAAGCTGTTGGGCCCCCTCCAGTGCTGCACTCCACTGATGTGTGCTTCCCACTGCCTGCCACCGAGGTACAGAACCAGGGAGACGGCAGTCCTGCGCAGTCCGTCGGATCGAGCAGCTCCTCCCCCTCCCAGGCCGCGCCAGCGCCCTGCTCCATTTATGGCATGACCCTCTCCTAAGGAGGTGTCCGCCAGTGGCAGCCACCGTGAAGCACTGCCACTATCATTAGCAGTCCGGCGCTCTCCCTCCCAGACACGTGACAGCCACACTCGGTATCCAGGTTCCCCAAGTCGCCCACCGTCGTGCTTGCACTTGTGAAGTTCAGCTAGCAGGCACGCAACAGCATATTTTAATGTTTAGGATCACGCCGGGGTTGGAGCTCGTACTCAAGCCGCCATTCCTCTTGCTGCTCAGCAATGCCCCTTTCATACCTGCATTTTTAGGTTGGTGTTGGGTGTTCAGGTGGTTTGGGGAGATTGTGTTGTGTTAAATGAGGGCGGGGTGGTATTTCTCGTGCCAGTTTGGGTATGGCCATTTGCTCTTCTAGTGGTGTGTGGCTGTGGTTTCAGAATGCTGGTCGGGTTCTGAGGATGATTATTAGCATTTCTAGGGTGCATGGATGCATTGAGGAGCTACAAAAGTCTTGTGGCAAAGGCTAGTCGTTGAGGTCTACATGGCATGTGTTGGTATGTTGAGGTTCACGGTTAGGGAATTGCTGTAAGAAGGGAGTCTGCAAGGAGGCAAGTGGCCAAAATCTATAAGGGTTGCTCAGTTGTTGAGGTTCATTGGTTGTAGTGAGGTACTGCAAAAAGGCGTCTACCCGGAGCACACGTGTCCAGGTGTTGAGGTTTAAAGTTGCAAAGAGGCACATAGCCGAACAAAGTTAGATCTATGTGATCACCTCGACAAAAAAGTTTTTTTTTAATGCATTTTTCCACATATATACCCCTCAACATTTATTATGATTCCCCCCTGCCCCCCTCAACACCCTTCATCAAATAAATGCAGCAAAATGCATCCTTCTCGTTTCTGCATTTTCGTCCTAGGGATTTGTACCTCCGTTATTTTGGTACAATACCGCCAAAGTTTACATGGTTGATGTAGGTGCTGCGTTTATATTAGCATGTGGGGGGTGTGATGTCATCATTTAGGATGACACCACATTGTGTGCACTGGATAGAAGTTCACATGTTGCACAATAGCTTTAGTATATTTTGATGCTGGTTGTACCTTCTTTGTGTGGCAGTTGTTTTTCATGTATTTGCCCTATTGGTTTTGTTAGGGTTCTGACAGCACGCAGAGCGAGTTTTACCTGGTTATTTCCTACTGTTTTTAAGTTCGTTTGCATTGGTGTATGTGATATGATGGGTTATTTATAATGCGCTTAATACTCCGAGGTTTTTAAGCGCTGACCCGGGGATCAAACCTGTGTTGCTCCTTGTCATCTTGCTTCCAAGGTGAGCACGTTGCCCCGGAGCTATCCTCCCAAGACCGCTGTTCGCATGTGAGCTGTACAGGGGAGAGCTTGTATTTGGTTCATGCTGTTCGTGTTTGCTTCTAGTGTTGGGTGAATGCTTTGTGTAGTGTCTTGTTTCTCGAGCATGGTGTCTGGCATGGATTCACATGCTCATGAATATTCCCTTCCTGGTCGTCGGGCTTGGAGTCCTCGGTAAAGAAAAAATCAGTTTGTTTAGTTTCTGAACTGTCTTTCTCCTAATAACCAATCACTGGTCTCTGGGTCATACTGCCCCCAGCCAATGACTGCCCTCTACCTAAGCCCCTCCTCTGGCAGTCATCTTCAGATTTTTACTGCGCGTTCAAGTGTTGGGAGTCGTTGTGCTATAGCTCTCGAGCTTTTACTGCGTTTTGAGATTTTTCAAAGAGTTTACTCTCATTTTCCGGTCAATCGAGCCTCAAGCTCCACCAATTCTACTTCCGATCAACGGGGACCTGTTTCAGAATTTTCTACGCCCCTCAAGGGCGAGTTTTCGTCGAGTTTCGCTTCTTGGAGGATTCCGGAAGATCTTTGAGGCCTACCCCGCTGGACATGGCCCAGGACAAAGGAAACACGACGCCCGGATCCAAGCTTTTCAAGAGCTGTCCTGGATGCGGATTACAAAATGTCTTCAAGGAAGATGAGCACTCTCGGTGCCTCTACTGCCTTCACGATGACAAATCGCACGTGGAGAAGGACTGTGCGTTTTGCAAGAATATGTCCGAACGGACAATGAAGGATCGTTTTACTCGACTCACCAACTGGCTGGAGGGGAAGAGCCCAGCAGCAGGTGAGAAGTCCGAGCGGTCTTCTAAGACCTTTGAGGGCGCTCTGGCGACGGGCCCAACAAAAGGCAAAGTACAGCGAGTCCGCCGGCACCGCAAGTGCCAATGGGTCGGGCTTTTTGGCTGCCAGGCAGGGCGCGATGTCACCGACGCCATCAACCATGAGCCAAAGCTCCGGCTTGGGGGAAAAGGAAGTCAGAGACCCCGGCTAAGCTTCGGGAGAAGGCCCGGTCGATCCCGATGGTGGCAGCCGAGGGGAAGCGAGGCAGCGACCCTCACCCCCCCCAAGGTGAAGGCATCAGGCGCGCCCAAAGTCATAAAAGCCTTGATTCACCCGGCTAAGGCCTCGATCGAGGGAGTCGTGCCGGCCCTGGCGAAGCCTGCGGAGGCTATCCCAGTGGAGACTTCTTCCGGGCCTAGAGTTTCCCTGACACCACGGAGGGAATCCTCTTTTCAGCCTATTGATAAAACCCCTGTGAAACCCCGGGCGGAGAAGGAGGGAGGGTGGTAGCCATTACGGACACAGATACCACCTCTGAAGATGAGCTGGCTGGCGTCGCAAAGATCCTGGACAAGTAGTTCGAGGAGGTCCGGTCGTACGGGAGGGATCCCAATGAGGCGGACGAAGAAAGCGACGGTGGTGCTGACGAGGAGCCGCAGGCTGTGGAGGAGACAGAGGATCCTACTCCCCAACCGTCACTCCCGTCGCAACGGGTGCCTGTGCCACTAGACGAATCAGGAACGATCTTGATGGCTATTCAGGCCTTGTGTACGGAGATGAGGACAAGGTTGCCCTTAAGCCCAACGGACGATCCAGCGGAGCCTGGACTGTCGGGAAGCCCACCGAGCAAGTAGAGGCAAATCCATCCCCCTCCTACTTTCCAGCCTTCACCTCCTTCCCCTCCACCGAGGGATGAGACAGCAACAGACGACGACGGTGGTGACGATGGAATGGACCTCCCATCACCTCCCGCTCGGGCTTCAACACCCCCTTCACCCCCCCCCCTGACGAAATTGGCTCCTTCCACGCCATGATCGCCAGGGCATCCAAGCTCTTCCAGCTTTGCCCTGAAGAACAGAAGGAGGGCTTCCTATATCAACGGCGAGAGGCCAAGAGGAAGACTGTCCTCGCAGTCCCGTTACTAGACAACATCTAGGACGAGGGGCTGGCGCTCCTCAAGAACCCGTCCACAGCTCCTGCTGAGAGACCGGTATGAGAAGAAGTACCGGTCCCGGACTCCGCCCCTATGTGCCTCAGGACACAGCCGTCCCCGGATTCAGTGGTCTCTGCGGCGGCCAAGAAGAAAGCGGCAGGGGCGACGGCTTCAACTTCAATGTCCGCGCCAGACGGCGAGGGGGAAGAAGCTGGACGCATGGGACGTGTCATCTCATCGGCGACGACTATTAAAGCGGCCAACGCCCTCACGATCGTGGCACGCTACGACAGGGAGCTGTGGTTCAAGATCGCTCCCCTGCTGGACTTCTTCCCGGACGACAAAAGGGCTGAGGCCCTGGAAATCCTACAGGAAGGCGAGGTGGCTTCGGACCACGCCATTATGGTGGCCACGGACATCGCCGACACCGGCTTTCGTCAGATGGGCAACGGCGTTTGCCTTCGCCAGCCCGGTTGGCTCAGGGCCACCGACTTCCGCCAGGACGTGCAGACCAGGGTTCTGGACCTGCCCTTCGATGGAAACGCGTAAGGCAAGATGGTGGATGAGTTACTGCAGCCCATCAAGGCGGACACCGAGACGGCTCGGGCCTTGGGTGTTCTTCAACAACGATGGCCGTCCTTTCGGAACTCCGGAGGCAAGCAAGGTGCCTCCAAAGGATTCGGCAGCGGTTCCTCGTATCGCCAAGCGGCCCGCTCCTCATCGCAGGAAGCCTACAGAGGACGCGGCAAGACAGGAGGATCACGTCATCGCCAAGGAGGCAAGGCCATGACGAAACAGGACTGAACCGGCCGTTGCGTCGGGCCCCCACCCGAGCACCCCGGTGGGAGGCCGGCTGGCGAAATTTGTCAGCGTGAGGGAGTTCATCTCCACCGACCGTTGGGTGCTGGATGCCCTGGCCCGCAGGCACACTCTGGAATTTCAGAGAAAGTGCCCCTGTATACCACCCATTGCCAGGAAGGAAAACCACGTCCCACAACTACTTCTGGAGGTACGAGCGATGCTAAGAAAGGGAGCCATAGAACTCGTCCCAAAACGGCTCCGGGGCTCCAGGGTGTACTTGCGGTACTTCCTTGTCCCGAAGAAGACCGGCGGTTGGCGACCCATCTTGGACCTTCGTCATCTAAACAAGTACATCAAGTCTCAGAAATTCCGGATGGTCACCCTCCAGCACGTGCTGGGACAGTTGGAGGAAGGTGATTTCCTATTGGACTTGGAGGATGCCTACTTCCACATCCCCGTTGTAAAGGGACATTGCGCGTTCAGAGGAGTGGTCATCTGAGTGGTGCTGTCTAGCTCTCTAGCGAGCAACGTGACCCCTCAGTCTGACCGTAGCTCTTCCCCTGCTATACCCCCTTACCACATGCTAATTCAAGTTTATTTAAGTCCTTTTGGACTCAAACATGCAATCTAGGCTCCCCTCGTTGAAAGCAGGAATGCCGGCCAATTTACTACCAGTCTGCAATAAATCTTCATTAAACTCAGTGTAGGCCATTTCCAGGAAGAAAGCGTTGCTGGCGCTATGCTCAACACTGGTAATGGGTAGAGGGTGCAAAGGGTCGAGAGTTGTATTTAATGGCCCCCCCCATTGCCTGACATTCGTCATTTTTATAAAGACGTACCCAAATATAGTACGACAAATGTATCTAAAGTCTTGTCTGTCCCTAAAATACGTTGCCTGTGTGTGCAATTTAGTCCATCTGTATTCCACCTGATTCTGCGACTGAAAGTCTTTTGCCTGTGCACAATGTGATCTCTAACATGATGGAAAATGAAGCAGCAGTTAACATTGCCAATATGTCCCACTTTGACTCTAATACCTATGTCTCTAATACCTATGTCTCAGTGTCGGATAGTGTAATGCTGCATAACGTGCCGGCTTCGGCCCCTCCACATGTGGAGATTAGCGCGGGT
Organism: Ambystoma mexicanum; assembly: GCF_040938575.1. NCBI lineage: Eukaryota > Metazoa > Chordata > Amphibia > Caudata > Ambystomatidae > Ambystoma > Ambystoma mexicanum. The sequence goes on along the minus strand of NC_090929.1, from coordinate 686,228,406 downwards.
GCGTGCTCAGACATTGCAATTATTGATTTGAATTTTAGTAAATTGGGTTTTTCACAACCTCTCCTCCCTGATGGCCTGCCTCAAAATTTTTCTTATTCACCGGTTATGTTTCCTGACGTTGATTTAAATTGTTCTGCCATTGATGTTTCATATCTTGCTCCGACCCCCCGTCGTCCACCCAGTTCCCCTCTTACCCCTTGTAACAGAGATGTTGCGGTCACTGAAAAAAATATGGTTAATAGAACTCCAACTTCCATGAATATAGCATTGCAAACCCTATATAAACTTTTTGAATCCCTAAACACCAAATCTTTTGAGCAAATGAAACAATTAGAAAAAATCATAGCTTGGCAATCTGATTCGAGCTCTTTACTACAGCAGAAATTGCCTGGGCTGCCCTCAATCGCTCCCACCCCAAAGACCCCTGTTTCAACGGTGACTTTTGGCACGCAAATTATCACAGAGAAAGTGGCAGTTCGGAACTCTTCCGTGCCCAAATCTAGCTGTTCCGCTAATTGAAGGCATTATCAAAAATGACTGTTTTACCAAATTCTACAGGGTCCAAAAATCCAACTCTTCAATCTCAAACTGAACTGAACTCGCCCAGGAGTATTCCTTATACAATATTCACCAAAGATTCTCAGAGGGGTAGCAAACAGCACCCTTCTGAGAATGTATGCAAAAAGCAGAAAAATTTACAAGCGCCTAAGAAAGTTAACTCCTCTAAAACAAAACCTTTTCTCAGGCACATCAAAACTCCCAAGAAAAGCACTTTATTTGCATCAACTGCTGTGTCACAAAGATATACCCAAATAGGCAATTCCCGCGCCACTTCAAACAACTGTTGTGGCGTGAATTCTATATTGCCTTATGCACCTCTCGATGCCTTGATTGAAGTGGCTGAGGGAACTGGTGCCCTCCGTCCTTCCCCTTCCATACTACCAAATGTCGCTCGGATTAATGACAAATCTGAAAATGATTTGTGTGAGCGTTTGATCACAGAACTATACCGTCAGGAAATCGGACATGCTGTTGATTCATACATGGCTGGGCACTGTGTAACTGACTTGAGATCTAGTGATTCCTCTGAGATTGTTCCCAACATGGTCGTGCCCTCTAATGTTCAACCAAGACAAGCCCTGTTGGTCCCCCAATCTGCTCCACCTATTGCTGAAATACCAAGTTTAACAACAGACAAAGTAATGAAGCATTACAACATCACCTGAAACAGGTGTCCCCTCGGGAAAATAATCGTGCTTTGCTTGCGGAAATTGCCCCCGAATTGCTTGAGCTGTTACAAGCTGCAGTGCATAAGGATTCTAAACAAGTACCTCTAACAAAATCATTGCCCACATTTCTTGGGAAAGGTAAAATTCCTACATCTCTAAATCAAAAACGTCCGGCAAACTACTCCCTAATGTTGACCTGACGACCTGTTCCAAAAATACAATATGCATTAAATCGCAGGTCAATACTGACTATTTTCTCTGATGTACCTCAATTAGAAGACATCAGTTCTGATGACTTAGATCTGGTGGAATTTTGCAATAAATCAAACGTTCATGCTGTCAGAATCTGGATGCAATCCAGAGTCATTCAGAACACCTTGGGGTCAGCCAAAAAACAGCTAATTGATCTAGGGTTCGACTTAACAGTAGATGCTGACCTTAATGACCAGGACTTGTTGCATCAAAAGACTTCCAAAGTACCTCAAAAAATCATTTATCAAAGTCTGTCCAGTGGTCAGAAAGGACCTAGGCTTCCAAACAGTACGTTCACTCAACAGTAACTAGTCTCATCCTCTGCTTCAAAAGAGTTTGCTTTGATCAGTTGGAACTCTAGGGGTCACACTCACCTGCTAAACAACAACAACAGCAGCTCCTTAGATAAATTCAATCTAATAATACTACGAGAAACGTGGCTGACATCTGCTCCAATTTGGGAGGATCGTGATGTACTCATAATACCCTCCATAAAAAGCCTGCGTGGCAGGCTCTCTGCTGGCGTACTCATAGCCATCCAAGCCAATGCTAACATCATTATTCCACCATGGGCTTCTCCTAATATGTTTATTCAAATGGTCCGTTTACCATTACATGTAACCTTCTATGTCATTGTAAATGTATATTGGAACCCAGTGGGGAATCGCAGACGAATGCTTGCTAAAAGATATAGTTGAAGTGCTTAATCTAATTCTATTGGACGCCTCCGTAAAAGATTTTTTGATTGCAGATGATTTGAAACTTGATTGCATGACTCTTAGCTCCAAAAACAACTCAAGTAGATTGAACAAATGGAATCAATTTGTGAAACACCATAATCTGCTCAGACTAAATGGAGCATTTGTGTCTGATATCCACCCTGGTTCAACATGGCGGAGCAGTGTCTTAGTCCACTATTGACTGTGTATACCAACGCAATTTTTTTCTTTAGATTTTGTTGATTTTGAGATTGTTAATTCATCTGCGAGTGATCACAAACAACTAACCGCCAAATGGCTGTATCAAAGTGCTCTCCCTTTGGAGAGAGAAAAACACCCTCAAGGTTATCTTGTGGTAAACAATGTGGGCAATAGACTATGATGATCGGAAAAAGCTTTGAGTAACTTTAATACATGTCTGAATCAGGAAGCCACAAACAGACATAGATCTCCATCATCTTCTTCAGAGTCGACCGAAGAAATTAGTTGTCCGACTAAATCGGATTCTCCCAGTAAGTGGGAAGAATTCCGCAAAAAGATGATGGAGGTTTTCGAGAATGCGGCCTCGACCCCCTCGAAAGAACCTTGAAAAAGCCATACCCCTAAAGTCACTCCATTGGACGACAAAGGGAAGTCCAAGGCTACTATGGCCAAGACCAGTAGCGTCGAGGAATACAAAAAACCTTGAGTCGACGTAAAACCGTCAAAGAATCTTTGAGAGTCGAGCACCTCTCCAGTGCCGGCCAAGAAACACAAATCGTCGAAGACTTCCACAACTTTGTCGACGCCCTCGACGTCGATAATTTTGACACCAAAGCCAAATGCGTCATCGACGCCATTATCGAAGTCATCTTCGAAAACTTCGAAGACTTCGAAGACACCCTCGAAAACTTCGAGGGATTTGCCAATTCCTTCGAAGCAAATGGAAGAAGAAGAAAGGAGATTCACTCCTTTGCCCAGATCAGACTTTTTCAAATCTGTCTGCAATCTATGAAGAGTCTGCTTCAGAAGAAGACGAAGTTACTCCTTTGGGAGTTACTTATGGTACAAGACAAGTTCCTGAAGAACTTATTGACCAGGAATCTAGAATGAGAGACCTGAGTGATACTCCACATCCTGCCAGTGGAGTTGACACATCCCCAGAATTAGAGTTCGCCAAACCTGATCCTGCAGAGCATGCAGATGCTGGGTACAGGGATCTTATGACCAGGGTAGTTGAATACATGGGTTGGGGTAATACTTCACTCATTTTTTAACAAGATGACATGACGGATATTATCGTCACGGGACCTCAGAAGGATCCTGTTCTCCCTTTTCACAGGGCCCTTCAAAGGACTGTGGAGAAAAACTGGGAGAAACCAGAAACCATTGCTGCTGCAGATAGCACTTTTCTAAGAAAATATAGACCAGCTGGATCGGATTCCTGAATATTTGAATAAACATCCGACTCCAGAGAGTTTAGTCATTCAAGCAGCATCCACTTCAAAACAAACTGCTTATCCAACTATCCCTCCAGATAGAGAGGATAAATAAATGGACGCCTGGGCACGTAAAGTTTTCACGTCAGGCAGTATGGCACTTAAGTCGGCAAATGTCACCTATACCCTAGCCAGGTTTACCCATACCCTGTGGGACTGTATTTCGGCGGCGGCTGATCATATTCCGAAAGGCGAGGAAAGGGAAGGCTTCCTGAATATAGTCAAAGGCGGGAAGGAGGCAATGGGGGAATGCCGCCAGTCTGGACTGGATACTGCTGATAGTATCAGCAGATCCATGGCTGCAAGCATTGTGCTACGCAGATTTGCGTGGTTGAGGAAGTCCGGATTTGCACCGGACGTGCAAGCTAGACTCCTCAACATGCCCTTTGATGGCTCGAGGCTCTTTGGCAGAAAGGCTGATGAAAGCCTAGAAAAACTTCAGACCTCGAAAGCGGCAGCTAAATCACTTAGCGCCTCATTGCGCCAGCCTCTAAAACCCTATTCCGGCTCATCTTCCTGGAGGGGTCTTTCTTTTTGATACTACTCCTCTTTTGGTAGAGGAAGAGGATAGGCTTCTCAAAGGGACAAAAGGAACTTCCCCCGTGGAGCACGGGGAAGAGTTGCAAAATCAGCCTCAGGAGCGGCATCTGTACCCTCAGCCACTCCTGCAGCCGCCTCCAAATCCCTCTGAGACCTTGTTGCACAAAACACCAGTGGGAGGCAGGATCTCTCAACATCTGAAGGAATGGCAGGGCATTACCTCAGATGCTTGGGCACTGGAAACAGAAGCCCAAGGTTACTGTCTCCCCTTTCTAAAAAGGCCTCAGAATCATCGACCGGGAGCCAACTCGTTCAAAATTCCGGATCCGCTCCTGTTGCAGGAAATTTTAACCCTGCTAGAGAAAGGTGCCATAGAACTGGTACCTGTAGCAGAGAGGAACAGGGGTTGGTACTCCCCATATTTTCTCATCCCAAAAAAGGACAGAGGACTGAGACCCATCTTGGACTTGAGAAACTTGAACAAGTTCCTCAGGAAGGACAAGTTCAAGATGGTGACTCTTTCTCAGATCCTTCAGGCTCTCCAACTCCAAGATTGGCTGGTATCATTGGACCTTCAGGATGCTTACTTTCATGTGCCAATCTATCCAAAGCACAGAAAGTACCTGAGGTTCGCGATTGGCAATTCTCATTATCAGTTTCGAGTTCTGCCATTCGGGTTGACCTCCGCCCCGAGGGTTTTCACCAAACTGTTGGCGGTTGTGGCAGCAAGTCTCAGGAAAGGAGGTATTCACATATATCCTACCTGGACGACTGGTTGATCAGAGCAAGTTCTCCAGAACAAGCTCAGGAACATCTTTCGATCACCTGCCACTTCCTCCACAAACTGGGCTTCTCCCTCAATTTCAAGAAGTCCCACATGATACCAGCCCAGAAACTCCAGTTTATCGGAGCAGTCTTGGACACTTCATCGGGAAAAGCCTCGCCTCCCGAAGTGAGAGCTCTCCACATCCAGCAGATGGTAACAAAATTCCAAAATGCCCAACGTCTACCGGCCTTTGATTTTCTCAGGTTGCTCGGCCTCATGGCATCCTGCATTTTCCTAGTACCAGAGGCCAGGTTGAGAATGAGATCCCTTCAATGAGCACTCAGAACTCCGTGGTCCCAGTTCTCGGGGAATATGTCAGATCTTCTGCAAGTCCCGAGCGCAGTTGCTCAGGATCTTCTATGGTGGGCTTGCAATGACAACATTCTCAAGGGAGAATCTTTTTGGCAACCATGGCCGGTGATGACGGTAGTGACGGACGCCTCACTCACGGGGTGGGGAGCACACACCAACGATCTGACAATCAGCGATCGTTGGTCTCCATCGGAGTCCAAACTACACATCAACCTATTAGAGCTGAGGGCAATCGGACTAGCTCTGAAGGCCTTTCTGCCCTCTGTACAGGGAAAGAATGTTCTGATAATGACGGACAACACAGTGGCCATGTACTATCTCAACAAGAGAGGTGGTGTAGGGTCACTGCCACTGTGCAGAGAGGCAATGCAGCTCTGGTTCTGGGCAATACGAGAAGGAATCTCTCTGTCGGCAATTCACCTAGCCGGAGAGAAGAACACGGCGGCAGACGCTCTGAGCAGGCAGAGCACGGTCTCTCACGAGTGGGAGCTGGCTCAGGAAGTCCTTCTGGAGATCTTCACCCTTTGGGGAACCCCTAAAGTGGATCTGTTCGCCACCGCGATCAACCAGAAGTGCGATCAGTACTGCTCAAGGGAATTTCCTCAAAGAGGAGCTCTGGGAGACGCATTCGTAGTGCAGTGGAAGTTTCCACTGCTGTACGCGTTTCCCCCAGTCCCCGTGATTCCTCAAGTAATCAGGAGGTTGAGAAAGTTCAGGAAAACCATGATCCTAATTGCCCCGGATTGGGCCATGAGGACGTGGTACCCGGACCTTCTAGACATGTCCATCTGCCCTCCAATACGTCTTCCGCAAAGAGGCTCTTCTCTCGCAAGAGGAAGGTCGGGTTCTCCATCCAGAGGTCAAGACACTCAACCTTCACGCATGGTTTCTGAGAGGTTGAGATACAAGGATTGGGATCTTCCGGATGATGTAATGGAAATCTTGCTTTTGGCCAGAAGACCAGCATCTAAGTCTTTGTACCGATGTCGCTGGAATAGGTTTAGTAACTGGTGCAAAGAAAATGATGTGGACCCTTTTCAGTGTGGCACCCCAATGGTGCTTTCCTTTCTGCTACATCTAGCTAATCTGGGGCTCCAGATAGGAACAATAAAAGGATACCTTGCTGCGCTGTCCATTTTCAAGCGCTCCTTGGAAGAGGTTTCATATTTCAAAATGCCGTTAATAATTCAATTCTTAAAGGGGCTCACTAATGTATACCCTCCAGTACCTTTTCATGTACCAGCCCGGGACTTAAATTTAGTATTTAAAATTCTTGACTTGCATACCTTTTGAGCCTCTGCACTCATGTTCATTGAGGCTTTTGACTCTAAAAACTGTCCTCCTTGTGGCCCTATCAGCCCGCAGGGTTAGCGAACTTCAGGCTCTCTCATGCAAACCACCATATACTATTTTTTATAAAGATAAGGTAGTCCTTAAAGTTAAACCTTCATTTTTGCCAAAAGTAGTCTCGGACTTCCATTTGTCACAAAAAATAGTACTTCCTACGTTTTATCCTCCTCACCTGGGCAAAGAGGAGAGATTACATAGATTAGATCCCAAGAGGGCTCTTAGTTTTTACATCTCTTGGATGGCTAAATTGAGACAAGATGACTAACTGTTTATGGGTTACACTGGTCAAAAATTAGGCTTATCTGTAACAAAACAGACCATTTCCCGCTGGATCATATTAGCCATAGTTGAATGCTACAGACTAGCGGGAAAAGAACCACCAGATGGGCTTCGTGCCCATTCTACAAGGGGAATGGCTACTTCTGCGGCTCTAAAGAGGGGAGTCCTGGCAGCAGACATTTGTGCAGCTGAAACCTGGAAAACAATACATACCTTTGTTAAACATTATTGCTTGGACACTGCCACCTCTAACAAGGGTTTATTTGCAAAGGCAGTTCTGCATTCTGTCCACAAAAACTGAAATGGTACTCCCACCTCCAAAAAAAAAAATTGATACTGCTATGGGAGCCTGTCACAAGATGTGGAATACGTGGGAGGACACAATCCATTCGAAGAACAAGTTACTTACCAACTGTAACGTTCTTTCAACTGGATGTTCCTCCCACGTATTCCTCATCGACCCTCCCATCCTACCCCACAGTACAGTTTACATTTTCTTACACTTTCCTCTCACAAAGAATGTATCGGTCATGGGACACACCTGGGTGTTCCTCCTATATATATTTCATCGAAAAAACAGAACTGAAGCAACGGGCGTGGCTCGAGCTACTCATACCATCGGTGACGTCGACCGAGTACGGAGTACGTCGAGGGACAATCAACGCCACGACCTGAGCACAGCGCCCTCTGCCGTGAATTTTTTTTTCCGAAGCAGCGAAGCTGGAGATAACGATTTATCACAAGATGTGGAATACGTGGGAGGAACATCTAGTCGAAAGAACGTTACAGTTGGTAAGTAACTTGTTCTTCTCAGCCTGGGCGTGGCTTAAATAGTCTCTGGGTATCCCAGGTGTCTCTGGGCTTAACCACACCCAAAAGACTAGACTGCACATGCAGTTCTGGGAACCAAACTATGTGGGGGCATCCATCTTGTCCCCATCAATGCACTAAAAGTCCAATCCCCAATGTTATCCTATGGGAGTGAGTGAGTCTGGTGCCACAAGCGCCCAGTCTGACTCCAAGTGGGTCTTTGGAGGGAAGGAGAGGCCCTTGAGGGCCATGTAGGTGATCGTGGCCTGGCTCCAGCCTGACATCTTGGAGGGCTGGGGACATGAGGGGCAGGAATCATAACAAAAACCCCCTCTTAATTTACATTTTGACTTGGATGATATTAGCTATTTCATCAAAAAAGCAAGCTAGTCAAGGGCTTGCGGCCCGGATGGTCTGTCTAACAAGATGCTGCAAGAACATCCTGCAATCTGGGCTGAAATTGTGTTTAACATCTTTTCCATCATTAATAAAACTCATTCTGCCACCGAACTGGACATATTCCAAAATAGTCTCCATTTATAAAAAAGGGGACAGGAAAGAGCTCTCCAGCTACAGATCTATCGCGCCTGGAAAAATATTTTCTCGTCTAATTTTGAGGGAGTTCAATCAGTGGTCTGCCCAAGTACATAATGATCCTTTTCAGTCGGGTTTTGTTGCTAGATTAGGCACCATTCCGAACATTATTACTTTGAACATGCTCCAATCAGATTATGCAGCTAGGAGGCAGATTTTGTATTTGGCTTTTGTCGACCTTAGGGTCGCTTTTGATTTAATTGATCGGCTTCTTTTGTATAAAGAATTGGTTAAATATAATTGTCCCTCATCACTTGTGGCATTAATTGTACTATTACATACCAACACCTCTATGCAGGTCAGACTGTCAACGGGAGGATCTATGTCATCAAAATTTTGCACGCATAGAGGGTTAAAGCAAGGGTGTATCCTTGCCTCCACAATCTTCAATCTCTTCATATATGATCTGGGATTGGCCCTTAGTCACATCAAGAGCGATCCTCCGTGTTTGGGTCATCATAAAATTGCTCATCTCTTTCATGCAGATGATCTCGTTCTTATCTCTCAAGCTCACGTAGGTTTGCAACATCTATTAAATGGTTTAGAAACTTATGTAAACGAGACTCATCTGATCATTAATACAAATAAAACCCAAACTATGACTTCCAAATGGAACCCTAGTACCAAAATGAAATCATATAACTGTAAGCTACAGAATGTCACTCTTGAAAAAGTTCCACAATATAAGTATCTGGGCATGACAATGCCAAATACCTTGATCAATCCATGATAGGATCCAGATTTAAGAAGTAAGCTTCGCTCCTTTGTCTCCCAAGCTAATATCTTAATGGGCAAATTTGGCAAGTTTACAATAAAGCATGTGTTGTCCTTTTACCATCAAAAAGTAATTCCTATCTTGACCTATGGAACGGAAGCCACTCCACCAAAAGACGCTATTTGGTGGGACAAATTGGAATCCTCTTTTTGGAAACAAGTTCTACATCTTCCGGTCTGTACCCCTCTTCCTCTAATTAGTTGTGAGTTGGGTTCTCTTTCCATGCACTCATGTTATCTTGAAATATTGTGCCTTTTTGAGAAAATGTCTTCTATCCCTAAATCACCCAAACATCCTTGGGAAAGTGGCCACTCATTTGTTGACTCGAAATCAGATTTTCTCTCAGTCCTGGTGTAAATTCACATTGAATGCATTAGCGGACGCATCGATAGATTTAGAATTGCTTCTAACCAATCAAGGCTGTACCAAAACAAAGATCCATCAATATGATTGGTGTGTCAACCAAGCCAAATGCTTAGCGTACAAAGACTTTGATCGCAAGCTATTTGGTCACAAAACTTCTAGAACCACGGCTGGCTATTTGGTTAAATTCCCTTTATCTAAACTCCGATACAAGTTACTCCGCTTCCGTGTGAATTTATGGCCAACACTAGATGTCATGGCCCGAAGGAAATAAATCACAAAGGACTTAAACTTGTGTCGGTTCTGTAAAATTCCAAACCAAAAAGAGACCTTGGAACACTGCTTAGTTCATTGTCAACAATTGAACACTTTGCGAAAGCTTTATTTAAAAAACAAAATTGCAGAACAAAACTTGCATATGCAGATGAATATGTGCCAACAAATTTTTTCATCTCCTAAGTTAGCCATAAAAGTAGCCATTGTACAGTTCTTGGATGCTATATTTCCAGAAACATAATACAACAAAGTAAACTGTTTGGAAAACAAATTCCCTCTTTGATTTTATTGAGATACTCCGGACTGTCTGATAGTATGTGATATACGCAAGCAAATTTTAATTTTCAATTTACTGTTTCTACCTTAATTGAAGTATATTTAATGCAGCATTTAACTTTTTATATTCCTTTGTAACTTCGAAACTTCTCATTTCTTAATGTAAATTTATTTGTTTTAATCAATTCTCTTCTAATTTGAAATGTTGATTTTTTTTTTGTTCAGTTTCTTTGTATATTTTTGTCTTTTGATGTAAAATTAACTTGAATTGATCTAATTAATTGTTTTGTAATTTTAAAGGTTGATTTAATCAACTAAACAAATAAAAAAAAATTTTTTTAAAAAAGGGACATCACAAATTCCTATGATTCATGGTCCAGGAGCGGAACTAGCAGTTCAAGGCCCTTCCCTTCGATTGAAATTGGCGCCCAGGGTGTTCACCAAGTGCGTGGCACCAGTGGTGGCGCAGCTGCACCAGTGGTGGCGCGGCTGCGCCTGCAGGGAATCCACGTCTACCCCTACCTGGACGATTGGCTCATCCGAGCAAAGTCAAGGGAACTCGCCGTCGATCACACAGTGAAGACCGTCCAACTGCTCACGGCTCTGGGATTCTCAATCAACTTCGCAAAATCCCATTTGGTTCCGTCGCAAGTCGCCCTGTTCCTGGGAGCCAGACTCGACACAGTGGCGTGACTGGCTTCACCGTCGGAGGAAAAGACGAAGGCCATCCTGGGCAAGGTACAACAGCTGTTGACCTTGGACGCGGCCAGGGTGAGGTCTATCAAGTCCCTGCTCGGCATGATGTCCTCGTGCATCTACCTCGTGCGCCTATGCGACCACTGCAAGAGTTCCTCGACGCCTGTTGGATGCTAGCAGTCGGCAGCTTCGAAGACAGGATCTCGCTCAACGAGACTTTCCACCAAGCGATCCGGTGGTGGGGCACCCGCGCGCATCTTGCGGCGGGCATGGACTTCCAGACCCCGGCACATCAGGAAACTGACGACGGACGCCTCCCTGGAGGGATGGAGAGCGCACACCGGAGATCTTCAAGCAAGAGGCCTTTGGCTACCAGAGGAGAGGGCACTACACATCAATGTCCTGGAGCACCGGGCCGTGCTCTGGGCCCCCGGGTCGTTCTTTCGTCCGTCCCTCAAGGGCAAGGTGGTGAGTCTTCACCGACGACACCACCACAATGGTCTACATCCGGAAGCAGGGGGGCATCAGATCGCCAGCCCTATCCAAGGAAGCACAGGATCTGTGGCACTGGGCCATCGCCCAAGGGATGTTTCTGGTACCCTTCCATCTGGCAGGAATAAAGAACACCATTGCCGACTCACTCAGCAGGGATCTGCGCTCGGGCCACGAGTGGGAGCTGCATCAGGATCAAGTGGATCTCCTATTCCGACGATGGGGCAATCCCCAGATCGACCTATTAGCAACCGCGACGAACGACAAATGCCGGAGGTTCGCCAGCAGGTTTCCCCAGCCGGGGAGCATGGGCGATGCATTCTCGTTCCCCTGGGACGGCCTGTTCCTGTATGCGTTCCCACCGTTGCCATTGCTACTGGGACTCATCAGTCAACTCAGACAGTCCCGGTGCAGGATGATCCTCGTCGCACCGGCGTGGCTCAGGCAGATTTGGTTCCCGGACCTTCTGGACATGTCAGCGTCCCCCCCCGCCCCAGTCAAACTGCCAACGGATGCGGATCTTCTCACCAGAAAAGGAGGCGCCATCCTCCCCCACGATCCGGGGTCGCTGAACCTGCAGGCCTGGCTTCTGCAGCACTAGAGTTCAGAGGGTACGATATCCCGGCAGACTGCAAGGCGGTGCTTGCAAAGGCCAGGGCGTCCTTGACTCTCGTGCTATGGACACGAATTGAAGAGGTTCTCTGTCTGGTGCTGCGTCCAGAAGATTAACCCTCTGCAGATTACGGCCCCTAAACTGCTACCGTATTTGCTATCGCTGGCCAAAGCGGGGCTAGCTCATGCCTCCCATCAAGATTCACCTGGTGGCGATCTCCCGCTACACCAGAACTCCGGGGCGATCATCTCTGTGGTCCCATCGCCAGGTGAAGGAGTTCATGAAAGGACTATTCCGATCGTTCCCACCGGTGAAGGCCCCATCCCCGGCGTGGGAACTCAATGTGGTGCTGACCAGGCTCATGGGGCCGTCATTCGAGCTGCTGCTTTCGGCACCGTTGAAGTTCTTGTGGCCATCACCTCTGCACGATGAGTGGGAGAGATCCAGGTCCTTTCCTGTAAACCTACATACCTGACATTCCACGAGACAAGGTTGGTGCTGAGGATGCACCCCTCAATGCCCAAATGCCGTCAGACTTCCATCTCAACGAGCCCTTGGTGTTGCCTGTTTTTTTCCCGTCGCCTTCGTCACCGGCCGAGAGGACTTTGCACCCGCTAGATGTGGCTAGAGCACTGAAGTTCTACGTGGACCGCACGAAGAGCCTGCAGAAGACATCACAGCTGTTTGTGAACTTTGGACCTGTGGATCAAGGGAACGCCATCTCGAAGGCTTCCATTTCCAGATGGCTCTATGGCTGCATAATGCACTGTCACCGGTTGGCGAACCGACCCTTGCCCGGCCGTCCGAGAGCCCATTCGACCAGAGCGATCGCTGCTACCACGGCGTTCCTGTCTGGTGTGCCCCTGCTGGACATCTGCAGGGCTGCTACGTGGAGGTCGACGCACACCTTCACGAGATTCTACTGTGTCGACCGGGATTCCAGGGAGGAGTCCAGAGACGACCAGGCAGTGCTGCGCAACCTGTTCTCCTGAAGGTGGGCCTGGTGAGGAGGTAAGAGATGCTTACTGTTGAGTTGATGAAATGCTTAATGTTAAGCCTTGCCACCTCCCGTGGTTGTGGTTGTGCGTACTGCTATGTTTTCTTGTATTCATGAGCATGTGAATCCATGTCAGACCGCAAGCTGGAGAAGGAACAAGTTACTTACCTGTAACTGTTGTTCTCCAGCATGGGTCTGGCATGGATTCACATGCAAACCCTCCCTCCTACACCTCTGCGGCTCTTCTCTTGGTCCTACTGCCACTTTACTTGCTACCAAATCTGAAGTTGGCTGCCATTGGAGGGGCTTAGGTAGAGGGCAGTCATTGGCTGGGGGCAGTATGACCCAGAGACCAGTGATTGGTTATTAGGAGAAAGACAGTTCAGAAACAAAACTGATACTGATTTCTTTCTTTACCGAGGATTCTCAGCCTGACGACGGGGAGGGAATGTTCATGAGCATGTGAATTCATGCCAGATCCATGCTGGAGAGCAACAGTTACAGGTATTTGACTTGTTCCTTTGTTGTGATGCGTGGCATTTAACCCCTTAACTACAGTGGGTTTCACCTCCCAGTGCTGAGCTTTTTTTGGGAGATTTTGTTATGTCGCATTCAATCCCTTGTAACATTTTTGTTAAGAGATAACTTGGCCGAATTTGGCCCCTTTTCTTCCCGCATGTAGCCACATAGGAATCCTAGTTTGCTGTAGGGGGACGAGAGAAAATAACAAAAGGGAGAGCAGATTTTGTATTTTTTCAGAAAATGCCAATAAAATTATGTACAAAGAAGCATGTGTTTTTCTCTTTATAAGAGTTAGGAAGAAATGGTTTGCTGTTCTGAATTTGCCATTTTCAGGGCTTTCAAAAACTGGTTGAGTGGAAACATAAAAAAGTTTTAAAAGGTGATCATCAGTTTTGTGAGAGGTAGGCGATTTTTCCCTTTTTTCCAATAGGACATGCGTGGACGGAATGGAAGAGGGGGGTAGGAAAGCTGAATGGGAAGATGGACAGGCATACATTTCTAAAAAGTAAACGACATTCCAAGTTTAGGAAGGGGTCTTTTGCGCAGGTTAGGTAACAACTATGCAGGTAAACTTCCTAATTGGAAAAATGACATAAGATAACCGCAGTTGTTGGTGATCCAACACTGCAGGTGAGTCAACTTTATATGCACTCATATAAATTAATAAAATTAGCTGTGACAACACGAAAGGCCTAAATTGCTTGTGCCTTTGTGTTTATAGGCATCTCGGAAAGCCCCTGCAGCAAGTTTAGACAGTAATTTGAAGTCTTGTCTTTTATAAACTCAAGTCCCTCAGCGCTTGTTTTACAGGTCAGTGCATGTTTATATGGCATAAAAACGTTTGGCCCAGTTAATCATTTCCACAAGAAAAGTAGATGTGTTAATTGTAACCAAATGTGTTTTGATACCAGTTTTTATTTTATTTTTGAAGTGAAGCACCAAGTGTTTGACCATTTTGGGTTAGGATCAATGTCCTGCATAGAAGCAATTCATCTGTCCTGAAGAAGGCCTTGAGAACTCCGTGAACCAACAGCACTAGGGCTAGTGCAGTATGGACTATATAGGCCAAAATATATGTCGACTATGCATGGAGTCATAAAGTATGCGCCATCAATCCAATTTTGTGCAAAACCCAATAGCATTTTCCCTAGTCTCACTATAGTAATATTAGAGATAATAACAGTTACGCTATGTCAATATGTTGAGATGTGTATCCAATTGAATTTTCGGTTTAATCAATTACCCTTGAGACATTTTGTTTTGCTCAATGATTGTGAGTTACCTGCCCTTTGTTCATGAATATATGAATGGTCTGTAATTTGTGTTTTTTTATTTTGTATGTGTTATTGTAATTTAATAAATGAATACGTTTTTTGTACGAATTTAGTATCTGTCTTGTGGATGTGGTTGTCTGCTTAAACTAATATATGCGGTCCATTGTGTACTGACCTTTATCACACAGGTGGGACGTAGAGAGAGGTAGTCATTCTTGTCAATTGGCATATAGCCATTTTCACTTCCCTGTTACAAGTTTGGCCCCCCCGTTAAAAAAAAAATGAAGAGCACCTTTTTTCTTGATCCCTTTTGGGTGGACAGCACCTAAGTGGCAGCAGCTAGAGCTCACAGCTCGGCTTGGGGATGCCCAAGGCCTGCAACATCAGCCCCAAACATCCTGGAGCTCTGGCTGGGCTTCATTACAGAATGTCCCTTCGGGAAGGGAAGGGGACCCTACCTGCCCTCCATGGAACCATCGCTGTGCTTGTGGATGGTCAGCCCACCTGAGTGACAGCCGCTGAAGGCCAGGAACATCACCCTAGCCATTCTGGAGCTCTGGCTGGGCTGCATTACAGAATTATCTCTGGGAATAGATAGGGACCCCACTGGGGCTCCCTGGGACTGTCGCTGTGCTTGGAGACTGTAAACCCTCATGGTGAGACGGATACCCAAGGCCGTCCTGGAGTTCTGGCTGGGCTGCATTACAGCTTTTGGCACACTGGCTCCCTTTTGGAGAATAGCTGTAACATAGGCCAGCCAGAGCTCCAGGATGGTCATGGTGATGTTCTTGGGCGGTTATCTCCCATGTGGGTTGACATCCCCAAGCACAGCAGCAGTCCCAGGGAGCCCCGGCAGGGACCTCAACCTTTCCTGGATGCAGAAGCTGTAACGCAGGCCAGCCAGAGCTCCAGGATAGTCGAGGGTAATGTCCCTGGCCTTGGGCGGCTGTCTCCCTAATGGAAGGGCTGCGTTATTCTCTCTGGGGAGCCATTGGCAGTGCCAGGGCTCCCTGGAACCGCGATTAAACTTTGGAACGGTCAACCAACAAGGGAGACAGGCACCCAAGGCTGGGGGCAGCAGCAGCCAAGACCGTCCTGGAGCTCTGGCTAGTTTGCGTTGCAGCTTTTCCTTCCAGGAAGGGATGGGGATCCTGCCGGGGTTCTCTGGTACCGGCGCAGAACTTGGGGATGGTCGCCCAACAAGGAGAGACCGGTGCCAGATGCCAGAGGCAGCACCGCCAGCCATTGCGGAGCTCTGGCTGGGCTGCGTTACAGCTTTTCCTTTTGGGAAAGGATGGGCACTGTAGGGAACTCATGGTGGCAACAGTAAAGACGGACACAAGTGATCACAGTTCAAGGGTGTTTTTTTAAAGTGTAAATGTTGGGTGGAAAAACACCTAATATAAACCTGAATCTAAGATGGGAGCAAGCTTCGGCCATCAAATGAAAACTAAAGCAGTCCTTGTTGCGTTGTGTCAAAGTAAAAGGCCTATGCTAAAAAAAAAACAATTGCCAAATCCTTACAACTAATTAGAGAGAGTGTGGGATTGGATTTTTAATAAAGAAGTGTTCACAAATAACAAGTCAGGATGTGATTGCCAGGGGTCTCCCTTCCCCACGTTTTGAGCACGGGACAAAGAGGATCTCCTGAGCACAGCACATGCTTGAGCTTTCCCAGCAAGAGCCAACAGTTACGCACCAGCCATCAGGTTCTTCCATGGTTTAAATCTTTTTCAATAAAAAAGTCACTTGCCTTTGAGGCCTGATGTATCCAAAAAACAAACACAAAGTTTGTTTCTACGTAATCTATGGGTGATAACTTCACCCCCGAGCACCCCCTCTTCCGGGTGTAGATTCTTCACAAAATCGTACTCTGCAAATCGACTAAACGGGTCCGTTTGAATTAACTTTGGATGATAACTTTCTCCAGCATTGGATCTTTCATGGATTCACATGCTTAGAATATTCCCCGTCGTCAGGCTGGGAATCCCTGGTACATTATATAGACCCTTTCCCGTAGGAAAACTTTTTCAACGCTTATGCGTCCTATCCACCTCGTTTTGTATCATGCGTGCCCGCGCCGTCAGGACGCCATGATATAAATACAGGACCCGCCCCCGCGCTCCCTCAGATTTCAACCGTCTTTCAAAGTAGTGGGATCCTCGTGGTTACTGCTAGTAGAAATTAGGTTGTATTTTCGCTTCGGCGACGTTACATTCTGGAAAAAATATGTCCGGAAAAGCTTTATTTCCCCTTGTGCGACATGTGGACTCAAAAAAGTCTATGAAGGTGATGCCCACATGGATTGTATCTACTGTCTCCACCCGCACCACACGGCGGATACATGCGAGATATGCCAGGGTTTCTCCCAAAAAACCCTTAAAGACCGGAAAAGAAGGTTGGTCGACTGGCTTAACGACGGAGCGGGTGCCTATCCGGCATCAGAAGTTGGCTCCACGGCCTCCAGGAGCAAGTCGGAACCTCCCTCGAAGAAGGTGCGACCTGTCGAAAAACGCCCTGCGGACAAGCATACGGGGAAGCATGCTGGGTCTTCCTCATCACACAAAAAGTCCTCCTCCTCCTCATCCTCTAAGACGGAGAGGCAAGCGGCATCAAAATCCTCCTCAGGGGACCATCCTAGGTCTTCCGTGAGTCGAGACTCTTCAGCAGGGAAGTCGGCAACGAAATCAGCTACGAAGTCTAAAGGCTCGGTGCCGGCTACTTGCTCGTCGACCCCGGTGTCGCTGACGATGCCTATTACTATTCAGGCAGCAGCGTTGGGGATTCCTTCGTCGACGGTGACTCAATCTATGGCCTGGCAGCCAGAGGCTTGTGAACCGGCCCCCCCTGAGGTCCTACTGCAGCCAGACACTGCCTTGTCGGTGGAAGGAGAATGTGGCATGGTTATGCAGCCGTCGGACTTGGGTTTATGGCCTTCCAATACGTCGACGACGAGTGCGAGTGGGGGTGTGGTCCCTCTATCCTCGATGTTGCTGACCCCCCAGACGGTTTTGTCTCTGGATGTGCTTAATACACTTCAGAAGCTCCTGCAGCGTCTGGATACGCAGATCCCTCAGCCTGGCACTTCGTCGATATTTTCTGCACCTTCCGTCGACGAACAAGCTCAAGCAGCTCGCTCGACGACCAGAAGCCCGTCGGCCTCCCAGGTGGCGAAGGATCGTCCTCTCGAGCGCAGGAGGAGGGTGAGCTATCGGAGTCCGATTCTATACGAGGTGACTCAGGGTCGGACATTTCCCTGTCACCGTCGAGAGACCCAACATGGAATTCGGATGTAGAGGTAGAGTCTACGAGGAGCCAGGCACAACCATCTCCTCCGGATGATGTGGGAGCCTTCCATGCAATGATGGAAAAAGCGTGTTCCGAGTAGGGCTTAATTCCTGAGGAGCAAAAGAAAGACTGTTTTCTTTTTGATCACATGGGTCAAAGGAGGAAATCGGTATTTGCCATCCCAATCCTGGACCATGTGTGGCAAGAAGGCCTCAAGACGATGCGTCATCCCTTCTCGGAACCGGCTATTAAGGGGCGTATTGAGAAAAAGTTTAAAGCTCCGGAGTCCACTCCAAAATGTCTAACATCACAGCCTCTGTCAGACTCTGTGGTGTCGGCGGCAGCGGCTAGGAAGGCCAGAGTACAGCAAAAAGGTTCAACCCCACCAGAAAGCGAGGCCAGGAGGCAGGACGCCTTTGGAAAAAAGGTGCTCTCAGTCGGCGCCACAACGGTAAGAGCAGCCAACTCCTTGGCGATTGTATCACGATACGATAGGGAGATGTGGCATAAACTAGCCCCTATCCTAGAACATCTGCCGGAAGAACATCGAAAAGCAGCCATGTTGCTAGTACGAGATGGTGAGGAGGCCTCGAACCACGCAATTAATATTGCGGTGGACTTAGCAGAGTCTGGCTTCAAACAAATCAATCATGGCGTAGTACTATGTCGACAAGCGTGGCTCAAATGTACTACTTTCAGACCTGAAGTCCAATACAAAGTCCTAGACATGCCATGTGAAGGAGAACATCTGTTTGGAGACAAGGTAGATGAAGCCTTGAAGGGGATGAAAGAAGACACGGATACCGCTAGGTCTCTCGGCGCCCTCCAGACAGGTAGAAGTTTTCGCTCTTTTCGCCCCTTCAGGGGTGCTTCCGGAAACTCCCGCTTTGGAGCCTCTAGGGACCGTGGATTTAACAGGCCCTCATACTCCTCACAAGGTTACAGACGTGCATCCCAGTCGGCACGTAGAGGCAGAGATTATCAAGCCTTCAGACGACGCGGCTCGGGGCCCTCGTCGACGAAGGACAAGCAAACCAGCAACCAATGACGGCCTTCGGAACGTCCTGGGGGGTCGAGTCTCTCATCATATCGACCAATGGAAATGCATCACCACAGATCGATGGGTTCTGGACACGATTCGCATGGGTCATGCGCTGCAATTCAAAAACAAGCCTCCAAGTCGTCCGCCAGTGTTTTCGGCCCATCCCCACCTTCGAGTTCTAAGACAAGAGGTGGCGCTTATGCTGCAAAAAGGAGCGGTAGAACGGGTTCCTGTGGCACAGGAAGGACAAGGGGTTTATTCCCGGTTCTTCATTGTCAAGAAGCCAAATGGAAAATGGAGGCCCATTCTCGACCTGAGGGTACTCAACAAATGGCTAAAGAGCTCAAAATTCAAAATGCTAAAGCTCCAGGAGGGTATCAGGTCAGTGCAACCCATGGATTATCTGTCGTCGCTAGACCTTCAGGACGCATATTTTCATATCCCAATACGTCCAGGACACAGGAGATATTTAAGGTTCGTCGTCGGGCGAAAGCATTTTCAGTTCAAGGTCCTCCCGTTCGGTCTCAAGTCCTCCCCCAGGACGTTCACCAAGTGTTTGGCCCCTATAGCGGCCCATTTAAGGAAGGACGGTCACCATGTCTATCCCTATCTAGACGACTGGCTGGTCAGAGGTTCGTCCATGGAACAAACACGAAACAGTCTGGGGGCCACAATGTCCCTCTTACAGGAACTGGGCTTCGCGATAAACTTCAGCAAGTCCTCCGTAGAGCCTTCGAGGACCTTGGTCTTTCTAGGAGCGGAGTTTCATACGCACACAAGCCTTGTAAGACCATCCAGCGAAAGGATACAGAAGCTACAAAGCAAGGCGTCGGAATGGAGATGCGGTACCACGGTGTCGGTGCGCAAATACATGTCCCTGCTAGGGACCATGTCATCCTGCATTCCGTTGATAAACAACTGCCGTCTGTTTGAGGCCTTGCCAGGAATTTCTAGCGGACCGTTGGGCGCAGAGCCAAGGTCGCTGGTCCGACAGACTGGTCATCGACGAACAACTGGTACAAGCACTCTGTTGGTGGAGAGTTTCTACTCATTTAACGAAAGGAATGCCTCTGGTCGAACCGGAGTTCCAGAAGACGGTGGTGACGGATACATCGCTGAGCGGATGGGGAGCTCATCTGGATACGTTACAGGTACAAGGCCGGTGGTCGTTACAAGAGTCCTCCCTGCATATCAACCTGCTAGAACTGAGAGCAGTGCGGTGGGCTCTAAAATCTTTTCTTCCTCAATTGAGAGACTCTGTGGTGCGTGTCATGACGGACAACACGACTACAATGTTTTACCTAAGGAAACAAGGAGGAACACGTTCCAGGTCCCTGTCGATGGAGGCACAGAAAATCTGGCATTGGGCCTTGCAACACAACATGCTAATCTTGGCGTTCCACCTGCCAGGTGTGAGAAATGTGGAGGCCGATGCCCTCAGCAGGGAAATGAACGAAGTTCACGAATGGGTGCTGAACGACCAGCAACTACAACATGTATTCAAGAAGTGGGGACATCCTTCCATCGATCTGTTCGCGACGAAGGACAACAGGAAATGCCCGCAGTATGCAAGCAGATGGCCTCAGCAGGGCTCACTGGGGGATGCTTTCTCCTTCCCATGGACGAACAAATTCCTGTACGCATTCCCTCCATTTCCTCTTATCCGGAGGACGTTGCAATGGATCCTCAAGTACCCATGTCGGGTGATTCTGGTGGCCCCGTATTGGGCCAGACAGGTGTGGTTTTCAGACCTGCTGCACTTGGCGGCGGCGGAGCCAATGAGGTTCAGGAAGATCCCCAACCTTCTGTCTCGACAGGAGGGTATCGTTTGGCATCACGACCCGGATAGCCTCAAGTTGACGGCCTGGCTCCTGACTTCGCCGAATTTGGTCAGCTAACGATTCCGGAGGAGTGTCGTCGTATTCTGCAAGCGGCAAGAGCACCTTCCACAAACACTTCATACTCGTACAAATGGAGGAGTTTCTGTCAGTGGTGTGTGGCTCAACCAGGTTTAGTTCCGCAGTCGATTACGCCGGAACAGCTCCTTCCATACTTGCTGTTCTTAGCTCAAAAGGGCTTATCGGTGTCGTCGATAAAAGTACACCTGGCCGCCATCTCCAGGTTTACACGTCAACGACATTCCGCACCATTATTCAGCGACCGCCTGATTAAGCACTTCCTTAAAGGTTTGTTTAGGAGTTTCCCTCCCGAGAAGAGATTTCCTCCGGTGTGGAGCCTCAATCTGGTGTTAGCGTCTCTTATGAAACCTCCTTTTGAACCAATGTCATCATCGTCTCTAAAGTTTTTGTCGTGGAAATTGGCCTTCCTGGTGGCCATCACTTCAGCCCGACGTATTTCGGAAATCCAAGCTCTAATGGTAGACCCACCATACTTAAGATTTTTCAAGAACAAGGTGGTCCTTGCCACTAACCCACAGTTCATACCAAAAGCTCCTTCAGTGTTCCATAAACATGCCTCTATTGTCTTACCTACGTTTTTCCCAGAGCCATGCTCGGGAGCGGAGCACACGTTACACACATTAGACGTGAAAAGGGCTCTCAAGTTTTATCTTCATCGCACGCAACCTTTCAGGAAAACGGGACAATTGTTCGTGGCCTATGGTTTGGGTGCTAAAGGCAAAGCCATTTCAAAGCAAGGACTGTCAAGATGGGTATCGTCTACCATTTCGTACTGCCATTCCAAGGCTGGGAAGCCTCTTCTGCGACGCCCAAGAGCTCATTCAACTAGAGCAGCGGCATCGTCGACGGCGCTGTGTTCTGGAGTCCCTCTGGGGGACATCTGCATGGCGGCTACCTGGGCGGCTACACACACTTTTACCCGCCATTACTGCCTGTCGCAACAACATGCCGAAGATACTCGGATGGGACAGGCGGTGCTTCGACACCTATTCCAATAAGGTACGCCCCGGTTGAGGGGTTAGATCTTGTTAAAATTATGATTGAATATTATTCGTTCTCTATGTTAACAATGGGTACACGACCATAGGGAACGGGCATTGTGAGGAAAGTATGTGAGTTTGCATGCACGCCTCCTCTTTTCGGGATGGTATTGCTATGTAATCTATTCTAAGCATGTGAATCCATGAAAGATCCAATGCTGGAGAATGGAGTAGTTTCTTACCTGTAACTCCATTTCTCCAGCATTGGTATCTTTCATGGATTCACATGCGCCCGCCTGCCTCCCCTGATCATGCAAACTGGTTCCCCCACAACTTTGGGGGCCGAAATCTGAGGGAGCGCGGGGGCGGGTCCTGTATTTATATCATGGCGTCCTGACGGCGCGGGCACGCATGATACAAAACGAGGTGGATAGGACACATAAGCGTCGAAAAAGTTTTCCTACGGGAAAGGGTCTATATAATGTACCGGGGATTCCCAGCCTGACGACGGGGAATATTCTAAGCATGTGAATCCATGAAAGATACCAATGCTGGAGAAATGGAGTTACAGGTAAGAAACTACTCCCTTCCACCCCGGATCTCCATCTTTCCGGCTTGGACCCCTTTCAGATGTTAGCCTCTCTCCTTCGGGTTCACCATGGCTTTTCTTACTTTCACGAATCACAATGTCTTTTAAACAGTGCTTCGTCCCCTTTTGTTTGCTTCCTTCTGCTGGGTTCACTCGCGCCAACTTTTCTAATTTCACCAAGCGGGCTAAGCTATGCAATCATCTGTCGGACAAAGACTTTCGACGGTACAGAGGATTTTACAAGACCCCTGTATGACCACTTTCACCTTGTCTTGCATCTTCCCAAGGTCTTTTGGTTACAGTAGTTTCTACCATTGTGTAATCGCCCAGAGTTTCCTGCCTGAACACCTACATGGTGCCAGACTCACCTGTTGGTGGTTTTCCCCCTCTTTCACCAATAGTATCCTTTTAGCTTTTCAAAATTTAATTTAGCCGTTGGCTATTTATCGTTCAACACAGTCTGGTTTATTATCGGCTCTTCCCTTGACTCACAGGCTGTGATGAACTGCTCAGCTTTCTTCTCCTTAGAGTCAAGGTTGATACCACAGAGACCCGCGTCTCACACAGCTTGCTCATCAGCGGAGGAGGGTCTCATATACCGTAGATATCTGCTGCAACACATGTTGGCTATTGTTCACGATCGTATAATTCCTTCTGCTGAGGTTTCATGGGCCTTGATCAGAAAGAGCAAGGTGCTTCTCTCCTTGTCACCCCCTCGGTATGCACCCTCTTTCTCCTCCTCTTGAACTGCTGTGCTGAGTTAGCTCTCGCGTCGTGCTGTCTGCCTTGCTCGTCTTGTGCTCCACCTTTTATCCATGTGGGGAAGGGAAAGGGCTGTCGGGTGTGTGATCCTGGTCAATTGCCTGACTTTGCCTGAGTCTTGTATTGGGACATGTCAGGTAAACGGCTATGGTGTTAGTCCGTTGTCTTCTGTGTTGTGCGAAAGTGTTTGTGTAGGGAAAGGGAGGATTGGGGGGGCAGTGTTTTGAAATATCCTATGTGGTAGGATGGGGAAAGGTATTGAAAGAAGGGGGATACTGTGTCTTGCCAGGCGGTCTCCCACTCTCCAAGGACCCCCCATCCAGGTGATCCTCCCTCACTGGTCCACCCCCAGGAACTGTA